>NW_022436943.1:50295172-50604836 GCF_009761245.1 Sapajus apella | reverse complement strand
AAAAAAAAAAAAAAAAAAAAAAAAAATCTGGAGACAACAGATGCTGGAGAGGATGTGGAGAAATAGGAACACTTTTACACTGTTGATGGGAGTGCAAATTAGTTCAGCCATTGTGGAAGACAGTGTGGCGATTTCTCAAGGATCTAGAAATGGAAATTCCATTTGACCCAGCAATCCCATTACTGGATATATACCCAAAGAACTAGAAATGGTTCTACTATAAAGGCACATGTACACGTGTATTCATTGCAGCCCTGTGTACAATAGTAAAGGCCTGGAACCAACCCAAATGCCTATCAATGATAGACTGGACAAAGAAATTGTGGTACATCTACACCATGGAATACTACGCAGCCACAAAAATCCAATGAGTTTGTGTCCTTTGTAGGGACTTCGATGAATCTGGAAACCATCATTCTCAGCAAACTGACACAAGAACAGAAAGCCAAACACTGCATGTTCTCACTCATAGGTGGGTGTTGAACAATGAGAACACGAGGACTCAGGGAGAGGAGCATCACACACTGGAGGCAGTTGGGTGGGGTAGGGGAGAGACAGTGGGGGACAGGGAGGGTGGGGAGGGTGGAGAGGGATAACACTGGGAGGAATGCCAGATATAGTATGCACCTAAAGTAAAAAATTAAAAAAAAATAAAAATAAAAAAGAATGGATTACAAAAGATGGGCAAGATGCCTGGAATTTCACACCTACATCATCTCCTTTGTGGTAAAGGGGAAATCCCAGGATCCATAGCTACCCTTGATATACTAGTATATCCTTGATCTATTAGAGCAAATCTATAGAGAACAATGACTGCATTATTTCACAAGACACCCTTTGATCCAGTTTCGAACGCTAGTTTTCCATTCTTCTGTCTAGAATGACGCTATTATATTTCTAACAGAGATTCTTTCAAACCCATAGCCTGGTAGTTAATAGGAAAGAAGAATCCCAATGATCTGGGGCCCCTAAATAGAAATTAAGAAGCCTTTTCCCATTCCCAAGATTTCATTCTTGAGGCTAAGAGACAGCTAGCTTAAAGACTGGAAGGTAGATAAGTGAAATAGGTTATTGTCTACTGTGTGATGGCTACTATGCTGGGTACCTCACAATATTTTTCTCATTGTATATTTTTGCAACTTCACAATGCAGGTATTATTACTTCTATTTTATAGACGGACAAACTGGGACTTAGAGAGTTGGTCAACTGGGGAAGGAAAAGTTCAAAACCCAAAGCATCTAATTAGAGTCTTATGATGTAAGACTAAGATGAACAATTCAGAAATGCAAGAAAAAACTGTTTCACCTGTCTCAGAATATGATTGAAAAACTTGACAGATATTTCCAAAAGATACCCTTAATTTGAGTAATTTAAATAAGCTTGCTTTTTTTATATGCAATGGACTACAAAGAGAGAATATTAACTATTCTCTTACATCTAAGTAACAATTTTAAAAATACAGTCTGTATTTGATTGCAATAAAAAATAACTTTAAAAACTACTCCAGGGTGGGAGCAGGGTTCACACCTATAGTCCCAGCACTCTGGAAGCATAACTGTAATCTCCAAGGTGGGAGAATTTTTGAAACCAGCCTAGGAAACACAGTGAGAACCCCATCTCTCCAAAAAATTTAAAAGTTAGTCAGATGTGGTGTCATGCACCTGTAGTTCTACTTAATTGGGAGGTTGAGGTGGGAGGATCACATGAGCCCAGGAGTTTGAGGCTACAGTGAGCTATAATTGCACCACCGCCCTCCAGCTCAGGTGACAGAGCAAGACCCTGTCTCTTAAAAATAATAATGATTTTTCCCCAAATACAGATTTTTTTAAAGTTTTCCTTTTCTGACTACAACTCAGTAAATTTAGAAATCTATGGCTATATTTTCATATGCCCAATAAATAGAAAAGCAGAGTAAATAGAAGTTTAAACAGTTTAACTACTGGGAAAGTATGAACGTGGAATCTTGTTTAATTTAAGCCCAACAGCCAAGAAGAAATAAAAATAGAAATAAAATTCTATCTAGGAATCAGTGAAAAGATGATTACTTGTTGTCAAAACCTATTGGAAATAAGTCTATTATTATAGGAAAATGTATAGCCTCAAATGCCTTTGTTATTTTATCATTGAAAATAAATAATTTTCATTAAGAATCTAGGGAAAGATACAAAGTAAATCATAAGGGAATACATGGGAATTGACAATGCAAAAGATGAAATTTGTGATGTAGAAAACAACAGTAAAAAGGATAAAGAGGATCAAAGCCTGGTTCTTTGAAAAGACCAATGAACAAAATTAACCTTGGCAAGCCTGCAGCAGGAAAAATCAGGGTTCAATTTGCTTGCTCCAGGACACACAGGAGAACATCTATTATTTATTTACTTTGTCACCCAGGATGGAGTGCAGTGGTGTGATCTCAGTTCACTGCAATCTCCGCTTCCCAGGTTCAAGTGATTCTTGTGCCTCAGCCTCTCGAGTAGCTGGGATTACAGGTGTGCACCACCACGTCCAGCTAATTTTTGTGTTATTAGTAGAGATGGTGTTTTGCCATGTTGGCCAGGCTGGTCTGGAACTACTGACCTCAAGTGATTCACCTGCCTCAGCCTCCCAAAGTGCTAGGATTACATGTGTGAGCCACCATCTTAAATCTGTAATTTAAACCCTGCCCATCTGTACCCAGAGCCCTGTCTAATATACACACTATGACAGAAATAAAAAAATTAGAGCATTAATAAACTGACTTGAAGATAGTAAATAAAGGTTTTTCAGCATTTCCAAGATGCATGGGCAATAAAGAGCTGGAAAGACTTGCATTCTTCCTCCTTCCCTTTTGTGGTCACAAATGGTTGACTCCTGGTTTACACTGAGGATTCATGTGTGTGCGATGGCTAGGTCGTAATGACATTTTTCCATTTTCAGAACATTTCTGTAAATTTTCCATCAATCCCAAGTATAAAAGATTCAAAGAAACATGAGGAGGCTGAAACTAAGAGAAGCAAAATGACTGGTCCAAGAGAAGAAACTAGAATTGAACCCAAGAGGCTTTATTAAACTTGGTTTATGTATCAGACATGGTTTTCTATAAACTATGAAGTGTATTTTAGTGTTATCCTCATTCTTCCCAATAATGATGCTAAGCCACAGAGATGTTCAGCCACCTGCCTAGGGTCACACAGCCGGCGATCTGCCTGACTCTGCAGCCCATGCTTTCAAACACTCCACTCAACCATTTCCTAATACCTGCTGGACTCTCTGGGCTCTCCTGATGTGCTCCCCTCCACCTCTCTGCCTCCCACGATGTGCTCTCACATTTCCTTGCTGGCCCACGAGCTGTGAAACACATTATGAACTGATAGTCTAGGAGGGGCATGGACTTGTGAAAAGAAAAAGCCACACTCCCCTTCCTCAGCTGTACTGTTCTTTCCTTCAGCTGATATTTCTCAGGTTATATAAATGGAATGTTACACAAATGTTTCCGCCATGAGTTTCCTTTCAAAAGATGAATGAAAGAATGAGGCATTTTGTTTTCCTTTGTTCCCTGGTAGCACCTATGTTAAGAATTTGTGCTTAAAACATGACTCACTAATTCTTGGAGCAGAGTACAAGGAAGTGAACAGACCTAATAGCTCTGTGAGATGTAGACTTGAGCTTGTGTGGGAAAGAATCAGTTGGAACCACTTAGACGAAGTTTCATTCAAAAACAATCCTCCCCGCCCTTACCCCTTCCCCAACAGCTCCCAACATGACTATGTTGTTTAAGTAGCCCATTGCTTTCTTGTATGACTGTCAAATATTTCAGGCAAGTGATATCTAGTTCTTCTAGAAGTGGGTGCATGCTGAATTGTTAGGGTTTATAATTATTAACTGAATCATTGCTTTGTTGTTCAGTAGGCAGTTTGGATTTTGGAACGGTTATTTACAGAACAAAGGCAGGAGAAAAGTGGTTTAAATGCAGCACAGAGTAAATAAGTTGAAAAGTACCTAATTTTTGTAGATTTACGCACAATAAGCTTTCAACTAAACTCAATGCATTTTAATTCCTCCAGTCTATGCATGTTATGGGCAGAAAATATCCTCTCTGTTGGAATGGCGAGATCCAATTCTTAATGCACAGAAAGACATTTTTGGAACCTGCTTTCTAGAAAGTGACCTATGTGGGCAACCCCTACTTCACCACCCTCTTCAGCTCCAGTAATTTGATTGTCCAGAATATTCTCATTATAATTCACTGGCACATAGAAGCTGCACAAATATCAGTGAGTCAGCATGCTGGCTACTGGGGATGCACAAGCAGGCTACTTAGGTGCTCAGGATGTTTTCTTTGGAAGGATCCCTTCTAAAGAATGTCTTTTCTTTGCATGAGACAATGAGGAATGGGAAGTCACTCTGGGTGTGACTGTTTATCTCTCTTCTTTCATATTTATTGCTCAGTTCCTTAAAAAATCTAAGTCCTGGAGCAAAGAGGCATTTAGAGAATCAGCTAGGACTCTCCAGAGGCTGATAAAATTTCTCCCAGTAGCCTCTGCTATCTAGTCATCAAATCCCAAAGCTATCAGAGAAAGTCTGTTATTTTCTCCTGCTAACTGTTGCACAGACTGGCAATCAGGCTTACCACCAAGTTTTGCTTCATTATCAAAATGTTATTATACCTGCACTGATTTAGGGCTCAACAGTATCAATCCCACCAACATTGGTACAACTACCTCTATCATCAGTATCATCACCATCAGTAACATTCCCACCAAAAACTGCCATCGTGGCTACTAACAAGTGCCACCTCTACAGCCACTGCCATCGTCACTACCTTTATTTAATTTTATTTACTGAGCCGTTATTTACTCAGTTATGCACTGAAGATATCCAAACACTATACTAGTGAAACCAGCCCAGTTGCTTCATAGAACTACTGTTTAAGAGTTTTTTGAATAAATATAGAAATTGACTCTCCTGGTCTTAAAATTTGAAACTTACGTTTGCCCCATCTGAATTCTCTTCTCAGGAAACTGACTCTCAGGCAAGGGACTGAAACTCACCAGATCACCATGTACAGATAATGAGACCTCAGACCCCTCATTCACCATGATTGCTTCTTTACCACTCTCTAATTCCTTTCTTTTTGTAGCTACCTTCCTTCTCTGCTACATAAATCCCCAATTTTAGTCAGACAGATTTGAGACTCATCTCCTGTCTCCTTAGCTGCAGTGCCCAGATAAAGCCTTCTTACTTGGCGACAGTCGTCTCATTTAAGAAATGGGCTTTGAGATGTAGGGCCGTTTGAAGGCAGACAGTTTCTGTTTGGGGAACATCCATATTTGCTCCTGGACTTCTAACCTGATATCACCATTTCCTCATATTACCACCGTTGCAATATGTTCTTTTGCCCACACCTTGCCAACTCTACACATTCAACTATAGCACGATGCATAAAAGGATCATATGCTTGAAATATTCCTTAAACCTGTCTAGCACCATCAGACTGCAATGATAGATTCTTATCCAAAAGTCTTTTAAACTCAGGTAGAAGACAGAGATAAGGTTTTCTTATGATTTTTCTAGTGAACCCAGTTCTACTTTGATGAAGGGTATTCTAGTTATCTACAGCTATATTCAAATTATTTTTAAAACTCAGTGACTTAAAATGTAACCATTTCAAGATATTTCTATTGTGTGGGTAAACATTTTAAGATGCATCTAGAATTTCTTCCTTTTTCCTTTCCACCTTAACTACAGTGGCCACAGATGCTCTACTGTGTGTATCTAAAATTTAGGTAGAACTAGGGTGCCTTTGTCTTGTGTTCCGAGCAACACCAACCAAGGTAACTCAGTGGCACTCGGCTTGCAGAAGGGCCGATCTCAGGGTTCCATGGTGGTTTCACTCACACATCTGGTGCCTTCTTCATAATGGATAGCACAGCTGAAGGCTGATCAAGCATTTATTTCGTCTTGTATCTACACTCCATGGCTGGCATGGACTTTGCGACAGCATGAATCCCAGTGGCTGGGATTCGAAAGTGTTCCAAGAAAAATAATCCATTCCAAGAAACCCAGGACAAAGAGAACATATATTCTAAGAAACCCAAGAAGAAGCTTCAAGGCTGCTGGTAACCTAGCCTTGAAAATCCTAGAATATCACCTCGACTGCGTTACATTGATCAGTCGTGTACCCAAGACCAACCCAGGTTTTAAAAAAGGTTCAGACTCCTTTTGGGGGGGTTACATGTGGTAATTTAATACATTTGGATAATTTGTAAAGATCAAATCAATGTACTTAGAATGTCCATAACCTTAAATATTTGCCCTTTTTTATGCTAGATATATAGACTACCCCTCTTGATGGAAGAAATGGCAAGGAGTTTGTGGTCATCGTTAATATATCATAGAAGGAATAGCAAGAACAAAGTTGAGGAATGAGGAAAAAAAGGTACATTCTTTCAGAGAACTGAGTCATAAAATTAGAGTGAATTATCAAGTTCATGGGAGTTGAATCTAGAAAGGTAAAAGAAAAGGCTTAGAAGACAGGATTGAGAACTCTGCACTTTAAGAAGTGGGAAATGGGAGAACTGATAAAAGGATGTGAGTGACCAGATCAGAGAAGATGTGGGTATTGGTGAGGGGAGGTGCTGAATGGTGGGGATGGGGCATGGGTTGGAGGTGGGAGACACTGTAAGTAAGTGGAGAAGCCCACCAAAGCAGAGGCAACTGGAAAAGTCTTGAGGAGAATTTCCCCAGGTCCAAACCATATGTTGCTGGGGTAAGAAAGGAATAGATAGAGAATTTCCAAGATACAATTTATGTATATATCATTATCGTCTGTCGTGTTGTTCATTATGAGACACTCTCCTAGTGACCTGCAGAGTGCAGGAGGATAGGCGACCACCCAGAGGTTTCTAAAATGGGAAAGCAGACCTGGAGAAAATGTTGCAACCAAGACTATGAGGCCCATTACCAGTTCCGATGACCAGAAAATAATTTATAAAGCAGAAATATTAGGTCATATCAGTACTTGAAAGAGTTGTTGGGGCTAATTAGTTCATTCATGGAATAATAATTTATTATATGCTACTAACTACTATCACTATATTATAAGCTGAGGGTTCAATTGTGAATAAGAGAAACGAATTCCTTGGCCTAATGAAGGTTGCATTCAATGGGGAAAACAAGGAACATATGTGTAAAGGTAAAAAATTTATTATATCATTCAAAAAGTGCTAAGAGCTCTGAAGATAGTGAAGAAGGGTGACTGATAAAACAGGACTAAGCAGGCAGCATTTAGGGGTGATCAGGGAAGAACCCTCTGAAGAAAGCACATTTGATCTGGAATACAAATGGCAAATAGAATGAAGAAGGTAAATAATTCATAGAAGAAGATATCTTCTTCCACAACAAGTGCAAAGACTCTAAGAAAATGCCATAGTTGAGCTAGCACCTACCACTGGCTTCAAATGAGGGGTGAGTGATACAGGTTCAAAGAAAGGGACAAAGGCAGAGAAAACCAGTTCAATTAGAATTTCATTTATTTATCTACCATTGATCCCTCTATTGATCCATTTATTCATCCATTCATCCATCCATCCATTCATCCATCTATTCAAAATAGATGTTGGGTGCCCTTTACATACCAGGACCTGTACTGGGCATGGGAACTGCAGAGATGAAAAGATGAACAATCTCTGTACTTCAGGGACTCATCTCACTCTATGAAATGAACTGGCATGTGACTGAAAACTCACTGTACTGATAACAAAACTAAAATACAGAGCTTAATGATTTAACCTGATACCACCCAAGTGGTTAGTGGTTAGCAGCAGGCTTAAGCATTTTATCTTCCTTCCTTAATCAGGGAAAACCATTATGTATGACCTATTTTTTCAAATGCTCTTCCTCAGTGGGGCAACAATTAGAGTTTATGTATTGCTAGTGCTTACCATTTTAGGCTTCTGTAATTAGAGTATTTTAAATTAGTGTTATTTTAATTTTACTTATCTCCTGAGACATTACAGAGGATGAATAGCAAATGAAATAATGTACATAAAAACACTATAACCCGTAAGCCGTCATACAGATGTGTTATATACAGCTGTATATTTGAGGATATTGTTTTATGCATTAGTACTGCTTCCTCCTCAGGGATGTCTCCAAAGAAATTCGGAGTAAAACAGACTTATGAATTGATGCTTTAAAGACATTTTACAGTTTCTTTAAACATCAAATTGACTTACAGTAGGTGCTTAATAAATATTTGTTTAAAGAATGCATTAAGATGGAATATTCAGAGACACAGATACAGTGTAGTAGATCTCAGTGTGGCTACTTACTGTGCAAAAGATGCCAATTTGTGAGAGCATATTCACCTTAAGGAAATTCTCTGACTTCACTGAATCATTTGTAGAGAGAATTACTATCATCCTCCTTGGGAATGAAAAGCATATAGTTCAGGGAAGGAAGATCACATGCTTAGGAGAACTATCTGGGGACAGATTATCCAAAGTGTTAATTATTATAATTATTATTTTTAAGTTGGTTTTAAAGCCCTGTATGACATAATATCATGTTCTCTTTTTGTTTCTCTGGCTGAGCTGATGATCCTTTAAATAAAAAACTACAACCACCTGTCTTGAGCTAGAGACTATTCAGTGGCTGATTTTTCAGAATTTGGAGCCAGGCTGTCTGGTTTCAACTACAGGCTTAGTCTCTTAGACCTGCATGACCTCGGGTTTGTTTCTTAACTGCTCTGTCTCTAACCTACCTTCCTTCCTTCCTTCCTTCCTTCCTTCCTTCCTTCCTTCCTTCCTTCCTTCCTTCCTTCTTCCTTCCTTCCTTCCTCCCTCCCTCCCTCCCTCCCCTCCTTCCCTCCTTCCTTTCCTCCCTCTTTCTTTTTCTTCCTTTCCTTTCCTTTCCAACCTTCCTTCTTTCTCTCTTCCCCGTCCCTTCCCTTTCTTTCTCTTCCTTTTCTTTCTTCTCTTTCTTTCTTTCCTTCTTTTTTTCTTCCTTTCCCTTTCCTTTCCTTTCTTCTTTCTTTCCTTCCTTCTTTTTCTTTCTCTCTGTCTTTCTTTTTCTTTTTCTTTCTTCCTCTCTTTCTTCCCCCCTCCCTTTCCTTCCCTTCCTCCCTCTCTTTCTTTCTCTTCTTTTCCCTTTCTTTTCTTTTCTTTCTTCTCTCTCTCTCTCTCTTTCTTTCTTTCTTGTAAAACAGAAATTATAAGTCGTATATGACTCATAAAATTGCTGGAAGAATTACATGAATTAATTTGGGTAAAGCACTTAGAACAACACTTATGTTAGCTAGTATGTGTCTACTTACTTTGACCTCCCATTGGATTATAAAAGCTGGGGAACAACGGTTCTGTCTTATCTTGCTGATGTTTTCTTCAGTGCTGGGATTAGGGTGAGGTGAGAAAAGCACCTGACTGGCTGCAAAATTAAGTGAGGGCTTGGGGGAAACAAAAAGCATAAACACACAAGATAAATAATATTTTGGTGCAGTGCTTTTAAAAATCAAAATTGGTGCAAACATTCCATTGTGAACATAATATTTTAAAGATGACTGGATTTGTACTAATTATTATGTAAGTCCATTTCATATGGTCAAGAGAAGTTGTCAAACATAGCAAATTCCCCAAATGAAAATGACAAGCAAGAAGTTGATTTTGAGTATGTCAGCGAGTTTTCTCATCAACAAAACAGGAAATTAAAATTATAATAAGTTCATTTTAGTATAAATAAAATATTTAATCTTAAAATAATGTATTGGATTTTAGTACACCTACTTTTAGACTTCAATATCCTTCAATGATTTTAATGATTTTTTAAAAATAGAAACATTAATAAGAGACATGAATGGCCAACAAATATATGAAAAATACTCTATTTCATCATGAGGGAAAAGCAATAATAACACAATGAGATATTACTTCAAACCTGTTAGAATGGCTGCTATTAAAAAGACAAATGAAAGAAAGTGTTGATGAAGAGGTGGAGAAAGAAACACCTGTGCATTGCCAGGAACAATGTAAATTACCATAGAAATTTTGGAAATTTGGAGTTTCCTAGAAAAAGAAATAACTAAAAAGAAAATTACCATATAATCCACACTCCCACTTACGGGTATGTATTCAAAAGAACTGAAATCAGTATTCAAAAACATTGAAACCTGTATGTCAAAGAGATATCTGCATTCTCATGTTAATTTCAACATTTTTCACACTAAGTTATGGAAGCAATCTAAGTATCTAGCAACACATTAATGGATTTTCTAAAAGTGTAGTATACATACACAATGGAATACTATTCAGGCTTTAAAGATAAGGAAGTTCTCATATTTGTAACAGCATGGATGGAACTGGAGGACATTATGTTAAGGGAAACAAGCCAGGTACAGGAACACAAATATTATATGATCTCACTTGCATGTGGAATCTGAAAACATCAGTCTCCTAGAAACAGAATAGATAGGTGGTTACCAAAGTCTGAGCAAAAGGGAAAGGATGGGGAAAAGGAAGATGTCGATTGAAGGGTACAAAGGTTTATTTATTGGAGAAATAAATGTTATTCCTTGGAGAAAATATTTTAATGATCTATTGCACTGCATGATAACCACAGGTAATAACAATGTATTGTATATTTCAAAATTGCTAAAAATGATTTTTAACATTCTTGCAACCAAAAATGGTAAATTATACATTAGTATATTTGGAGAGCAAAGCATTTTATCTGTCTATGCACCTAATATGGCCACTGGTTCAGGGAAGGTGTTTAATGAGTCATTTAGGCTGTAGGCTTTGATGCAAAGTACACACATTTGAGGATAGGCCACTAAGTTTGAGTCCTAGCTTTGTCACTAACCAGCTGTATAAATTTGGGCAAACAACTAACGGCCATGAGTCTCTTTCTTTTCATTTCCAATAATAATGATGACAACAACAATAATCATAACGAAAATTTGTTGAAGGGTTACAATGCACCTGCACCATTGGGATAATTGAAACTTGACACAGATGTTGTGGGGACCAGATGGGGTCAACGTACAAAGCACCTGCCGTGTACAAGAAACTTAAATATTGGTGAGGCAATTTTCCCTGTCATGGGTCTTCTAAGCCATAACTTTCTACTGGGAATCAGAAGCGTGTTGCTTGCTCCTTTGGGTATTTGGCACGCATTGAACTTGGAAGGACGTAATGCTTTGAAGAGCACTGTGGGAGTGCACCACAATCTGCATTCTAAAATGCCCATCTTCTAGACTTCCTCCTGGCCCATTTGCAACTCTTTGGTCTGCTTTTGTGGTAGTCCAGTCCAGCTGGCCTTCATCCACATTCCAGCCTTTCTAAGGACAGTGGCAGCATTGTTGACGTCTGAGACCCACAGGACAAAGGGCTCATGTCCTCAGGCTACCTGTGGCATTTCTGTTCCAGAACATTGTGCTGTTCTCCTCATTGGTCTCACCAACACATGGGACCAGAGAGGAGAGTGGGCTGGGCAAAATACACTGTGAATAAAAGCCACAGGGGACAGATGAATTGTTTGAATGTCTATTCTTATTGGGTTTTCTATAAAGGAAGAAGCATTTATGCTTGTTTTGAACAAGGTTCTCAACTTTCCCAGCTGCACTAGGGGACCTTGTTTACATTGACTCAATCATGTCACAGTTTTAGCATCTGAGAAGTCATTCATTGCTCAGGAAAAAACTTGTAATAATATCAGTTCTACACTTGATCTTAGCCAAAAGGCTGAGAAGCAATAATAATATCAGTTCTAACGCCAATGCTTTCTAAACGTGTCTACCACCCTGCAACTCTATGTAATTACCATTCATCAAAAATATACCATGTTTTATTTGCTTGACAAAGGCCATTTCAAATACTTGTAAGAACAAAATGTAAAGAGAATTAACATGCCTAGTTTAGAAATTTTATAAAGTATATATTTATTAAGTTGGATTCCTTCACATCATCCAGCTCATATTTATGTTATGAAGTTTGAATCAGAACTTAAGTGTGTCTGATTCTGGAGCAAAGTTCTATTTTCTTTCCATAGCACCTGTCCACAAACAGGTGATATTTGATTGCTAATGTTCTCATTAATAATCATAGTTTACATTACATTTACTGAACGTTTTCTGTGTGCCTGGCTCTGTTGTAAACACTTCACATGTACTGCTGGCATCACTTATTGCCAACAACTCTACAAGAAAGACATCTTATCCCATTTTTTCAAATGATCACACTGAGATAAAGGTACTCTTAGCAAGATTAAATGCTGCTATAAGTAGAGGACCTGGATTTGAATCAGGCAGTCTATCATTGACCACTAACCTGTGTTGTTTCATGTTCCTTTTTTTTTTTTTTTTTTTTTTTTTTTGATCTCATACTACCTATGAAAGAGAGCAAACATTATCAGTGCTTTCCAAGTCAGGACACTGAAGGAATTTACTTGCTCCATATTACAGAGTTTCTAAGTGAATGAGGGATTGCATCTGGGTCTCCTGGCTCCTGGCTCAGTGCTTGCTTCATTAGATCAGAATATGTCATTGAAGATGCTTCTTACCTGCCCTGTGCTTGGCACCTGGGTATGCTCAGCAGGTGCATAATAACATCCATGAGCTTTAGGGCTTGGATAGGCCATGTAGCTTGGGCTCAGATGGAGGCTTCCTCTCCTGTTGGTGTGCTTTGCTGCTTCCTTTCACTCAACTCTTACAGCCTGGCTCTCTGCACTGCCTTGGCCTTCAGCATGTGCCTAGGTCTTCCTTCTGCCTCCTTGCAGCCCATCAAGGGTCCTTGGGGGCTTCCTATGTTCAAGGCATCTTTTCAGTATAACAATAATTTGACATCCGACCCACTTTTGGCTAATTGGAGACCTTGTCTCTAATAACTGCTGGCCACAGTCTAGTAGGAAAAACCTTGGGAATATCTCAACCAGCATTTTTCAGAATTTCCACTGTCTACTTTCTGCATACAAAGCATGAAAGACACAAGAGAATGTCTGCCTATATCCTCTTGTATGTATCTTGTGGCCCTTCCAAAGAGAATAACATATGGTTAGATTCATAATAAATACTAACAGAGGCAAAAAAAGAGGGGAGGTAAGTAACCTTTACTGTATACAACTTGTGTGCCAGGCATTTTCATGTATACAATCTCATTTATTCAGACTACTCCTTGAGCTAGGAACAGTCATGCCTACCCCCATGTTTAAAGAGGAGAAAACTAAAGTTCAGAAATAGAAAGTATGTTCTTCCATTCACAATTGCCACAAAGAGAATAAAATACCTAGGAATACTACTAACAAGGAACGTAAAGGACCTCTTCAAGGAGAACTACAAGCCACTGCTCAACAAAATAAGAGAGGACACAAACAGATGGAGAAACATTCCATGTTCATGGTTAGGAAGAATCAATATCGTGAAAATGGCCATACTGCCCAAAGTAATTTACAGATTCAATGCTATACCCATCAAGCTACCAATAACCTTCTTCACAGAACTGGAAAAAACCACCTTAAACTTCATATGTAACCAAAAGAGAGCCCACATAGCCAAGTCAATTCTAAGCAAAAAGAACAAAGCGGAAGGCATTACACTACCGGACTTCAAACTATACTACAAGGCTACAGTAATCAAAACAGCACGGTACTGGTACCAAAACAGAGATATAGACCAATGGAACAGAACAGAGGTCTCAGAGGCAACACAATAGATCTACAACCATCTGATCTTTGACAAACCAGACAAAAACAAGGGGAAAGGATTTCCTGTTTAATAAATGGTGTTGGTAAAACTGGCTAGCCATGTGCAGAAAGCAGAAACTGGACCCCTTCCTGACACCTTACACTAAAATTAACTCCAGATGGATTAAAGACTTAAACATAAGACCTAACACCATAAAAACCCTAGAAGAAAATCTAGACAAAACCATTCAGGACATAGGTGTAGGCAAGGACTTCATGACTAAAACACCAAAAGCATTGACAACAAAAGCCAAAATAGACAAATGGGACCTAATCAAACTCCACAGCTTCTACACAGCAAAAGAAATGGTCATTAGAGTGAATCGCCAACCAACAGAATGGGAAAAATTTTTTGCAGTTTACCCATCTGACAAAGGGCTGATATCCAGAATTTACAAAGAACTAAAACAGATTTACAAGAAAAAAACTAACAAGCCCATTCAAAAGTGGGCAAAGGATATGAACAGATACTTTACAAAAGAAGACATACATGAGGCCAACAAACATATGAAAAAATGCTCATCACTGGTCATCAGAGAAATGCAAATCAAAACAACATTGAGATACCATCTCACGCCAGTTAGAATGGCGATCATTAAAAAATCTGGAGACAACAGATGCTGGAGAGGATGTGGAGAAATAGGAATATTTTTACACTGTTGGTGGGGGTGTAAATTAGTTCAACTATTGTGGAAGAGAGTGTGGCGATTCCTCAAGGACCTAGAAATAGAAATTCCATTTGACCCAGCAATCCCATTACTGGATATACATCCAAAGGATTATATATTGTTCTACTATAAGGACATGTGCACACGAATGTTCATTGCAGCACTGTTTACAATAGCAAAGACCTGGAACCAACCCAAATGCCCATCGATGATAGACTGGACAGGGAAAATGTGGCACATATATACCATGGAATATTATGCAGCCATCAAAAACGATGGGTTTGTGTCCTTTGTAGGGACATGGATGAATCTGGAAACCATCATTCTCAAGCAAACTGACAGAAGAGCAGAAGATCAAACACTGCATGTTCTCACTCATAGGCGGGTGTTGAACAATGAGAACACATGGACACAGGGAGGGGAGCACTACACACTGGGGTCAGTTGGGGGGAAATAGGGGAGGGACGGTGGGGGGTGGGGAGTTGGGGAGAGATAGCAAGGTGAGAGATGCCAGATGTAGGTGATGGGGAGGAAGGCAGCAAATCACACTGCCACGTGTGTACCTATGCAACAATCTTGCATGTTCTTCACATGTACCCCAAAACCTAAAATGCAATAAAATAAATAAATGGGAAAAAAAAGAAATAGAAAGTAAATTCACCTAGAACTGGTAGAACAGGGACCCATAACTAGGACTATATCACTTTAAAACTAATGCTTTCATCATAAAATTGCTCTTTCTGGTAGTTCAATATGTTATGCGTATTTACCATACGTGTGTGTATCATAAAAACTCTGAAGTTTTAAGTGAAACAATTTTTCTACGCTTTGAGTTTGCATAAAGCTCATAGAGTTGTTTTTTATAATTATACATAGTTTTTCACAGAATGACTGTATTTCTTATTTTGGCAACAGTCTCAATTTCAGATAATTTCATTCAATACATGTACCCAAAACTGATGAATTTGTATTGCACTATAGAACATTAATTTAAAGAAATTCATAAATTAACAAAATCCCCTGTTGAATTGTTCAGCTTGGTATTGGATTTGGAAACAAGTTGCACATAGCTATATACATGAGCATGCATACACTAAATGCAATGATTCTATCACATGTCTACATGTTACTAAGCAATAATTGCAAAGTCAGCCTGTTTTAATTGACATCAAATAGTATTGAGCACACTAATCATTAAGAAGTGACAAGATGTGAAATGCGCTTTGTGTTTCCAATGTAAGTAAAATGCTGTTTTGAACTTAATACATGGTGCATGCACAACCTTCTCTTGTAATTTGTTTATAATCAATGGAGAAAATCTAATATGTAAAGCTTTGGCTCCGTGCACACTTTTCCTTCCTCATATTCTGTATTCCATCTCAGTTCTGCACACACTATCTAGTACCTCCCTCTATAAATATTTTCTCAGGTTGTCCTCAGATAACCTCATTGCGAACTCAGACTTTTCGATACGTACATTGTATATTAATAATGAACCTCTTGTTCCAAGACCTTTAAGCCTTACATTTAAAGGAATGAGTAAGTACTACCTATTTAGAATTAGTCTTTTAAATGACAAAAGGAATTCTTACTGATTTTCTAGTTCTGATCATCTAAACTGAAAGGGACATCTACTATATCATCCAGAATCCGGTGAAAATTCTAACTTCAAGAGTGAACACTCTTAAGTATCTATTATATGCCAGGTACGATGTTCTAAGTTGTGCAGTTACATTTTATCTAGGGAGGCAACAATGATTATATGCTTTCTATATGTATTGCATCATACTAGATGCGATGGAGTATTAGAAAACTATAGAAAAATATTATTTCATCTGAAAAAAACTTTTCAGTTAGTTACTTGGGGGAGAAGAGATTTAACGTAGATTGAAAAGTGATTGTCAACTACTGGGAAATTCTTCCAGAAGGGAAATTTAAATTGGCTCTTCATGGACAGAAGGTTGGAGGGGAAACACAAAGTTAGGTTGAATGTGGCCGGTGTGAAAGCGAATGACCAACTGAAACACAAGGTCACTGAGAACTGTCGAGAGGCGGTTTTACATAGATTTTTGTGACACTACGATCTTCTCAAACCAGAACGGGTGAGTGAAAATAGCACAGGCTTTAGAAACAAGCCAGTTTAAGCCTTTGCTCTGCTACTCACTATCTAAAGCAGTATCAGGTAAATTAACCTCTTTAAACCTGAAGTGCCTAATCTGTAAAATGGGTACAATAAGGTTGTCTACACCAACTTATTATTGTAGGAGATTAAATGGCACAATCTGTTACAAATTGGTATGTCAATTTGTCTGTTCATAATTGTCAGACTATTTTGGCAAACAGTGGCTGTGACAATAACAGGAAGGTGGGGCTGTGAATTTGCTCACCAACAATCTTCCTTGCGGAAGGGATTTTTTGATGAAAGCAAGTCTCAGAAAAAATTCTGCCACTTGGGTAAACATTTATTATTAAATAGGCGCCAAATACTCATGCAGCCTATTCCCATAAACTTGGTGATTTCTTCCTCTGTATCCTTTTAGTTGTTTCAATAAGCACCTTGCATGCAATCCTTACTCTGAGGTGCATACAAGTTCAGCAAATTATCCAGTAAGGTTAGATGACAGAGCCCTCCATTAACTGGAGGAGAAAGGTGATCAAATAGAATTCTAGACCTAATTATGCCAAAGACGTTAGGCTATTGGGCTTGTCAATGTCATCTGCTTTATTCATGAAAGAGTAGAGTTGTCTTATAATATTTCTTGTCAACTACATATCTCGAATAACATTTATTTCACCAATGAATTATTTCTGGCATTCTTATGGTAATCAGCAAACTCTATGATGCAGATATGGATAGTGCTACTAAGCACTTCCACAATTATATCTAGAGTGTGGACTCCTGGATACGCCCCTACAAATATGAACCAATCACACTATGCTGTGATTTCCTGATCTTTGTTTCTGCACTAAAATATGAGTTTCAGGAAGGCTTTTAAAATGTGTTTTATATACCACTGCAATCGAAATACAAAAAGCAATGCCAGCAACATAATTGGTTCAACAAATATTAGACAAGTGAAAGAACAAATTAATAAATGAAGAAATGTATCACCCTTAGGGTTTAAATTAAGGCTAATGTAATGCATTTATATGTATGTATTACTAATACATATTAGAGTAAGTTAGAAATAATATAGCATGTGAAGCATTTGACACATTGTATGCATTGTTTTTCCCTAATACAAACTCATTAAGTATCTCATTCTTCTCTACAACTTCTAAAACACAGACTTGAACAAATTAGATACCAGTTATATTATATTAGGATAAATGCACATTTTTATGCATCCATTTTCCTTATAAGTAAATTGGAGGTAACACTTCCCATTTGATCTACCTTATTAAACTGTTGTGATATTCAAAACACAATGAATGTGACAAAATGTATAAAGTGCTATAACATAAGACAATATTTGCAAAGTATAAACCATGAAATATGTACGTCACAACTGTCTGGATTACTTTGAAAATACTGAGTCCTGGGACTCTTCTCAAGATTTTCTAATGCATACCATGGCATATATACCTGGAAATTTGCCTTTTGATAAAATCCCTAGATAATTCTTTATCACTTTTTAAATTTTTAAAAAATTTTATTTTTATGTTTCTTTTTTTCAGTCCCTAGGTGCTTCACAAACATATTTAATTTTTTAAATTACACTAACAGATACGAAGGGAGAGAGTAGTGTTTGCAATGAGGATGATGACAAGGTGAACCACAACAATGACTAGACCAGGAGCTCCATGAGGCAACGGAAGAACAATGACTTTTGGCTTGCTATTGTAACCTGGGCACCTGTCCTATAATTAGTGCTCAATAAATGGCTTTTGAATGAATGATTTGATAGGGATGATGCTGTCTTTTAAACTCTCTTTGTGATACCCAACACAGTAAAGGTGACTTGTTCCTTGAGACAACAGATGCAGGTCAAGCACATGAATTTCTGTCTGTGTCTTGCCAAAAGGAAGAGGATTTCCTTCTTGTGTTTTCTTCCTCTTCCATTTGAACAATGTCCACAAACTTGGAGAAGGTATATAAACACACAGATTGTGTTTGCACGCCCAGCTCTGGGTTGATAATCGCCACATTTCCTGCCTTATGAAACTGTCAGAATCTCTGTTGTCAAAGTTCTCTTTGTTCCCCAAGTACAATTCATTAACCTTCCTCAGAGCTGAGGAGGATGCCCAGGGGCCTCACCCGATATTGTTGGCCTTTGGCTGTCTCCTTCCAATCATTTCCCACAGCAGTTCAGAAAAGTCAAGGAGGAGTTCCTTGGAAATTGTGCATGAAGTTGATGGCTTGAAGAGGTAGCTAATTGCCTAAAGAGAGGCTTGATTACTTTTACCAACACAAAATCAAGTGATCCAGAAAACTCTTATCCTGGTTTATAACATAAGCAGGAAACAGCTACAAACTTGTTGATTATTATAAAAGATGATCCCCCAACCCACCTCAACACACACATATATGCATATATGTTATTGTGTGTCAACTTCCAGTGTGGAGCAGCTGGGAAGATCCTTGGGCTTGGCTTTAGGTAAATGTTCCAACTCATTATCCAAATGAACTGCCTGTGAAGCCACCTGCTCTCTTGTGTTAAGTCTTCCCTAGCAGACAGCATTGGACTAGAGGGCAGAGGGGTGATTGGGAACAAAAGGATAAATTCTGGGCCCTGAAGGGCCAATGGACCTCTTGATTGTTATTACCACCTGCCATCCGCACTGTTTTCCTGTTAGGTCAACTGCTTTCCATATCTCTATCTAGGCAAACTGGCAAGTCAATATGTTTCAAATGGCAGAAGAAAGCATATAAAACACCGCTTAAACTGAAGTCCTCACCATTTGGCTGTCTATAATTTTCCAGGCATTCCTGCAATGAATTGTCAGCAGGACCCTGGCCTTGTCTTCCAGGAAGACAGTAATCTCGGCTCAGTCTCATAATAGATGGAAGTCCAAAGTTCTTCCTTGCTTTTTATTTCTTTCTAGGGGCTATCCCCTCTCATGATTACCTTCTGGCTGAATCTTCTCTCTGTTTACACTAAGTCAAAGTGGTTGTAACAATAAGCTTTGATGAAAGTTTCCATGAAATAATACACTCATGTTGTGAATATATAAATTTAGAATGAATTCTGGGAGATTTGAAAGTCCCAGGGAAGTTTACATTACAGAATTTGCTGCACTTTGCCATTCTTCTCATCTTTTCTGTTCTTAGCCAATCTCTACTGCCCTTTACCTCACCCCAGGATTGAGACTGGTGGCACGAAACTTCTTTCCCTAGAATATATGAAAGGAACGCAGCTTTCCACAGGCCCTGCCACCATGCAGTCCTGTGAATGTCCAGAGCAGAAAAACCCTAGCGTGAGTACCTCCTTGGAAGGCTGCTTTGGTTATCAATTATAACATGAACTTCATTGTTATGATTCCTTTGCCTTCTAATCTTTATAACAATATTCCAAGTAAGCTGAAGAAACAGAACCAGAGAGGTGGAGCTAGTGGTCCCAGTTTATGTTACTGATAAGTGGTGGTATTGGGATTTAAATTTAAGCTGATATTCTTTCTATTCTGCCATATCACATACAGGAACAATGTTGAAGAGGATGCTTGAGAGATGATGAAAAAAGATTTAGTGAAGGTAAAATCTATGGTTCCCATTATTGGCAGGACCGAAAACCATTGATAATACGACTTGCAATGCACAGGGACCTCTATAAGGAGGAGACATCTGCTTAAGACAGCTCTGTCCCTCTCCCATATGCCCTAGTTTCTTATTGCTATAACCAATAGCCACAAACTTAGTAGCTTAAAATAATAAAAGTTTATTATCTCACAGTTCAAGAGGCCAGACGCCCAAAATGGATTTCACTGGCTTAAAAAATAGGTATGTTTCTTAAAATAAAAAAGAATTACATTTAGTATAATATACATATATATTCATGTTGAGAATAATTTTATTTTTAGTTTAATTATCAATTGCCATTATATTCCACAAACATTTATTGAACATTGACTACACATTGATCACTGTGTTTAGCACAAGGGTACAAAGATAAGAAGGCATTACCTCTGTCCTCAAGAATCTCATAAACTAGCATAAAAAATTTTATGACAAGAATATGAATAAAGTGCTATGAAAACCTTGTAATAGAGCTGTGTGTGAATGCCGAATATATGAGTGTATAACAGTGTGTGTTTGCAATTTTGGCACTGGCTGCCTTTCTCTATTATACTTTCATGTAGCAAATGTTCATTCATTGCCAGCCACTGTACTGGCTCTGGAGATATAACAGTGAGCAAAGTAAACAAGGTCCTTTGCCTTCATGTTGCTTACTTTCAAATCAGAGCATAGTCGCAAGCCAGAAAGCACATAAACAAAACAATCCCAGACCAGCACTAGGAAGGGCCTCTGAAAGGTGGACAACATTAGACTGAGTGATTAGGGGAAGTTCTTCTTTATTCCAATTAAGCAGAAGCCTAAAGGATGACAAAATTTAAGGGGAAAGCTTTTCTAGGGACTTTGCTAAGGAAGGTATTTGGGGATGACAGTAAACTTCCTTCAGAAGGTCATAAGAATGAATACAGCCATCCTCTGGGGCCACAACATTCCCTGAGTTGTGACAGATAAAAGCAAAATAATAATCACATGCTCTAACTGTCTACTCTCTTAGCCTCTGATGAGCCAGGCAAATGATGTACAACTTTGGATCATTAACAGTGCATTCATTTTCTACTGCTGCATAATAATAAATAACCACAAATGTAGTGGTTTAAAGCAATGCCAGTTTGTTATCTCATAGTTCTGTAGGTCAGGAGTCCAGGCAGATCTACCTAAGTTCTCTGCTCAGTGTGACACAAGGATTAAATCAAGGTGTCACCAGGCATATGGTCTCCTCTCGAGCTAAGCGTTCCTTGTAGCTTTCATAGCTGTTGGAAGAATTCAGTTCCTTGTGGTTGTAGGAATGAGGCTCCCATTTTGTGGCGGGGACTGTTCTCAGTTTCTGGAGACTACTTCAGTTCCTTGTCATGCAGCTTCCTCTAAGTGCAGCTTCTCATATTTCAAATCTCTCTAACTCCAGGAAGGGCCCAGTCCCTTATAAAGCTCTGCTGATTATGTCAAGTCCCCCTTCATAATCTCCCTTTTGGTTAACACAAAATCAACTGATTAGTAACCTAACCATGAGAGTAATACCGTATCACATGAAAGATTCTTCCTGTGTTCATGGGGAAGAGGTTTTAAAGGCTCTGAAGAAGAGGGACAGGGATCTTAAGGGCATCTTAAGAATTCTGCCCACCACAACCAGTGAATATCCAGGCTGACCTGGGAGACCAGTCTCACATTTATCTGGCTGGTGAGATCAGGTTTCTCTGTATTAGTTTTCCTCAAGGTGAAGACATTCATGGCACAAACTGCCTAACTATATCAGTTTCACTAGACTTATACGCTAATAAAGAGCAATGCTAAGGGTTTACCATATGCCAGAAATCATCTCAAGAGTTTTAAACCCATCTAATTTTTACAACAGTCCCTTAAAATATTATACATATTTTCATTTTACAGTTGAGAAAACTAAGAAAGTCATCTGAAAAAAGACGAGTAATTTGTTGGAGGTCACAAATATGCAGGAGCAGGTTGGAGTTCAACAATTTACTCTCAGCATGCAGCTGTGTGATAGTACATTCCTCAGTTTCCCTGTCTGGGTCTAAGAAAAGCTGCATGACCTCAAATTTTACTAAAACCCACCCAAGCTGGCATTTCTAATAAACCATGACTCTAGTAACTAGTTAATGTTGTTTTCACTGACCTAAAATAGCCCAAACAAAATGAAAAGGTTTGAGTAGCTAAATTGCTCACTCTATATATGGGGAAAAGATAACTTCCTCAGATTCTTATAAATAAATCATTATATTTTTGTATACCAATTCCCAGTCTCTTAAGTGTTTCTTAAATACTTCAGCATCTTTGTCACAAATCACAAATGAAGTTTTAAAAACTCTCTTTTACTCAAGCATTATAGATGAAAGAAAAAATAATATAGAAGGGGCTCATATGGGTCACAAAGAATAATACAGCATAATTATTTTTAAATTATTTAACCTTAACCAAAATTTCATGATTATTTCTCCTTTTAACCAGAATTTATGAATTATTGTTACTAGTGGAGGGTGTCCAGGTGGAGGGTGTCCAGGTTCTTGGCACTTTGAACAAAGAATTGGACAAAATGCATAAACAAAGCAAGGAAAGGATGAAGCAATGAAAGCAGAGATTGACTGAAAACAAAAACATACTCCACAAAGTGGGAGTGGCCAAGCAAGAGCCTCAAGGGCCCAGTTACAGAATTTTCTGGGCTTAAATTACTCTCTAGAGGAGTCCTATTGGTTACTTTGCGTATACCTTATGTAAATAAAGTAGTGGCCCATAATCAGTCTGACTGGTTGAAGGAGGGTAACAATCAGAACCTGAAGCAAAGTTACAAAGTTACACCATATGCAAGCACCTGATTGGTTGAGAAGAGTGACCAATCAGAGGCTAAAGTGAAGTTACAAAGTTATAATCCTACACAAAGGAAGAATTGGTCCATGGTCAGCCTGATTGGTTGTGGGAAGGGACCAATCAGAGGTACTTTCAGTTTTTCATCTGACACACAGAAAAGGGGAGGTTGCAAAGGGAGTAGCCTCTGATCCTTTTGTTATTTGGGAATGGAAAATTGGGGTTTTCCTTTCATTTCTAGGAAGCAAGCTTGAATCAGCGCGAGGTTCCCTGTCTCCAGACCCTATTCTCCTGCCTCATTATTACAAGTACTACTTCCATTTCATCAACCAGAAGGATAAAAACGTTTCTATATTAAGTTGATTTCCAAGATTTTAATCAGACGCATTTCTATAAAACACTTCTTAAACTTTGGAAAGGGGTTATGTAATGATCTTTAGATAAGAGACAAAAAGAAAATAATGCTCTTTGCAATTTTAGTGTAAAATCTGTTCATCTAACCACTAAATTGTTTTTCTTTTTTATTCACTGGAAAAAGAATGAAGGCAGTATGGTTTGTGGATTTAGCAGATCTCTAATTTTATTTAAGCTAAGAATAAATGATTCATTTGTTGTTTATATGTTAATACAAATTTTCTACTTTCCCATCTCTTTGACCAGTTATGTACATTTGGTTAGTCTTCTTACCTCCATAGATCATGATGTTTTATAAGTTTACATGGCAAATCATCTACTATGTGTCCTAAATTTTATAATGTGTCCCAAATTTTGATCTGTCTGTTGAATTTCTTTTACTTTGCCATAAAGATAGACCCTGGAACAGTGATGTCTGTCAAAGAAACTTGAGGTTTCAGAGTAATGCATCATAGTGTAAAGCAGTGTAGAATTGAAATAAGAGGTAAGATAAATGGCATAATATAAAGCCAGCTCCTCCCTAGGAAAAGTGTATTTTTATTAGAACATACCAGAAATTTCTGTGGTATGTTTATAAGCATAGTCAAAGTAGCAAAGAGTATCTTAATGAAATTTTTAAGTGTGACCAAATATCTAAAGACCAATAACTGTTAATACTTTTTAAGACATTGTGAAACATGCTTACACTACATAAGTGGATTCTATTGCAATTACTGATGACTTATTTCTTGTTATTTTGAATCCTGCATTACTGTGATTTCTCTAGATAAAATATTTCCAGTTTTTAAGCACTAACTATTCATCCTGTTTAATTTTCTGAAATCTGCATTTTAGAAAACAAACATGTACCCATGTTTGTATTCCTTCTTATGTATTGCCAATATTTAATATTCTACTTTGAATCATGGCTTTCCCATTTTTAAAATAAAAGAATTAAACTATATAGTAAAGCTCATCTGCACCACATTTTAGAAATTGAAAGTACATTGTGGGTGAGACTCTAACTTTCCTACCCTCACCTTAACTGGAAGAATCTGGTTTTATCTATTTCTTATTATGGGGTTTTAGATTCTTTAAAAATGCTTTCATTTGCAACTAACAGAAAATCCCACTCAAACTGGGTGAAGCACAGAAGATAATCTATTTATTTACTTAACTAAGAAGGCTAGAGGCAACTGGCTTGGGAAACAGCTTGATCCAGCAGGTTAACTATATTTACATTAGAGGCTCATTTCTTTATATTTCTCATGGATCTGCCTCTGTGCTGGCTTTGGCCTAAGGCTAGAACTGCTAATGGTAGCAGCCGTGGCTCCTGGCAGTTCCAGCCTTCACATACTCATCCTCTCAATCAGTGAGGTTTTTCTAGCCCAATAGTCCCAGGCAATTCTTTAAGAATCAATCTGATTGAATCAGCAGAGATCCCTTGCCTACCCTAAAGCAGTCATGGTACCAGAGAGATATAAGATGCATGGCTTAACACCAATCGCCAACCCAAATTAGAGCTGGGTTGGGGTCAGTCCTAAGTAATATATGTGAAAAGGGTATTTTCTCAAATAAAATTTAAGTACCTTGTATCAAAGAGACACAATACCAAGGAATAGGTGCCTACCTATGGTACATTTAAAATGCAGTCTGAAAAAATATTTTCATTACTAAAGAGAAGTTTGGAAGCTCTAGAGAAGACCATCCCTAAGCTTTTCCAGCTCTACATTTCTGATTCCACTTTCCTTTCATTTGACCCTAAAATATTCTAGGCCCACAGCTGATCTCATTAAAACTCAGAATGGGTTAATAGCTTGAGGCAGCAAGCATTACTACAAATAATGTCTCATATGTTCTCGGCAAGAAACTCCTGGGTGGTGCATCCCACAATTTGCATGAACACAGAGGCCAACGTGTAGTTATTTAAATAAGAATTTTTTTTAAGGGGAATGAGTCCCTGAGGGTTGACACTCACCCCCTATTGTCATTTGGTAAGTGGAGCTAGTTATAGCCTCCAAACAACAATGAAAAAAAAATCTTCCAATTATTATGAAAGATTCCGCTAAAGAAAAGTAATACTTTCATTTGTTATGAAGGGATCAGAGAGTTCTCCGTATTCCATTCAAGTTTCTCTCATGAAATAAACCCCTTAGGTGCCTGCTGGGAGATTAGCTGATGCCATTCCTATCCCCATGACAATCAAGCGGGCTTTAACAGCTAAGCATGTATTTGGAACTTGGAGGCCCATTTTCAGATGCAAGTGCAGTAAAGTCAAACATTGAATCACAAAGAAAGCAATCAATCAATACACACAGGTATCTTCTCTGTATAAGGGTATAATGAAGGGAATCTGGCTGGAAAGTCAGGTGAGCCACCTTTAAGAAGTATTGCCAATCCAGTATCTTCTTTCAAGGCCCCTGTCTTTTCTTGACATTGTTCCCTTAATCTGAAAAGCTCTCTTCTCCTTTATCCTCAAAGCCAAGCTCTGAAGTCATCCCCTGTGATAGACCACCATCCATCAACCAGAATTACAACTTTTTAAAGGTTCCTAATAAAATCCCAAGATCAGCCCTTACCACTGACAGTGTCTTTGGTCTTCTGCTTCCCTATTGGGACAAATTTTTAGCTCTCAATTTCTACAGTTGTAAAATGGTGATAATAATGCTTTTTTAGAGTGGCTGTAAGAATACATGAGTAATAGCACTGGAAATGCTTCATAAATATTTGGCATTCTAACTCTCACACATGCAAATTCTATCCCTGTAAGAAGGTTAAAATGAAAATAAGTTTGTACCATAAGCAAGGATGAGGTCTTGACTCAGTATTTGAACCAGACACATCCATAACTGTTACTGAAGAAACAAATTCCTGAACACTTCAATATACCACAGTTGAGCCATGCCACTGATCACTAATCACCTGGGATTAACAGTGCCTTGCAGATAGATTCCAGCATTCCCTGGGCCTGTTCAGTGCCTACCATGCATCTGCATTGCTCATGTGTAATATTTTCTTTGAAATATGGGTTCCCACTGAGAGGAAAAACATCTTCCCTTTGCTGGATGTGCAGAAGCAGGATTTGGATGGCTATCCCCTAAGGATGTACTAGGAGGAATCTTGCGTTGGCCACAACGTTATGGCAACATTAGATGTGACTATTATTCCAGGTCCCTAAGTGAGTAGGTTTTTCTTTTTCTTTTCTTATCTTTTAAAAAATATTTTTTTATTTTTCCAGGCTTTGGGGAGTTACTTAATTCTAGTTCCTCAGTTTTCCCACCTGTATAGAGAAAATAAATTCTGGTCTCCATTTTGTTTTCCCATTAAGAGATGATAACACATGAGGTAATAATAGAAGATTTGTGTTATGAAATACTTGGAAGTAAAATTGAAAATAAATCTATGATTTTACCTTAGTACAAGAATAATTCATATGCCTAAGCAGCACATATATTCCAAATATATTTGAACCTTTCTCCATAAAACACCCAATCCTCACAGCGGCCACATTAAATCATTTCAGGCTTCTTTGGCTAGGATCACAATTTGATCCAGTAAAAAATGAAAAATAAAAACAAATGTAAAATGAGAAAAAAGTGAAAAATGAAAAATGAGAACAAAACACCTTTTTCATTTCCTCTTTCCACTTTTTACAACCAAGGCAGAAGCTGCTGATTTGAAGAATACTGTGTAACGTTTTGAATGCTGCCTCTGATAGTAACGTGTGGTGGATCCCCTCCAACTACGGAACCTTCAGCACTACTGGTTCCCTGATGATACAAGTTCCCACTTGTTGGCTGAGAGGGCTTAGTTGGACCTGTTAGAGCACAGATTGCTTCTTCCCATCTCCCACCATGGTACCCAAGTAGAAACAAAGGAAAATGACTGTGCTTATAGGCAGTTTTACGGAGAGAGATTTAAAGTTGATGAACTCTCTCTTTTCCTGCTCGGTTCAGAATGCTAGGATGCTAAGCTCGCACAAACTTGCTTCTTAGGAATGAGCCCTGTTTGGACCTATTCTGCTTAAACAAGGAAGAAAAGTTAGAACCAAGATGTAAAGAGGGCAGGACTTGTTTATTGCTCTGTTTCTTTTCTAGCTGTATGACCAAGCATGGCTGTATCTCAGTTTTATCATTTGTGGGAAGGGGATAATCACATAGAACTGCTGGGTGCCTGTGTGACATTCCAATGATATTATTATTTAAAAGTGTTTGTTTATGGTAGGTACTCAATAATCATTGGCTTCTGTTCTTGTTTGCTTCCCTGTTCTAGGTTTATTCTGTTGATGGAAGAGGAAATGATCAACCACAGTTAAGTGAATAAGAGGCTGACTCGAATGTAATTTTACAAGTGCAGAGCCAATGCTGAATGAAACTGAGAAGGCATTGACATTGCTTTTAAACTGACCACATCATTCCTGTGTCCTGTGTTCCCCTGGTGGTGTCTGTTCTGCTTTTTCCCTGGGGCACCTGGACCTTGTGTGTCCTTTTTCTTCCTCTTAACATCCTGCCTTCAGAAAATATGCAAGAAATTCCTTCCAAACTAAGAGGTGAAAGACAGGTAACGATGGATGGATAGATAGATAGATAGACAGACAAAAATGTAACTCAAATTAAGGAACTACTTACTGTGGAATATTGAGCTTAACCAAGTCAATGTTTGACTTCCCCATTCGCATATCTTATTTATTCAGCAAATATGCACAGAGCTCCTCTCAGTGCCAGGCTGAGTGGGGTGGAGTACGTGAGTGAGGCATGGCCCTGTCCTCAAGGGTCTCCCAGTCTTATGGGGCAGAGCTGTATAAATATAAATACTAGCAAAAATAGAGCACTTAGTATGTGTCAAGCACTATTCTATGTGCTTTACTTACATTAATTCATTTACTGTTTGCCACAGCCCTGTGAGTTGGTTACTATGATCACTTATGGTTTAAAGAAACTAAACCAGAAAGGTTAAATGTCCTATTTAAGGCAGACAGATAGTTAATGTGGTTTAGCTCCTGAGTTATTGCTTATTACCTTTATGCCTTACTGTCTCACTACACACAAGACAGTACAGTTACTTCTAGGAGTCTATTGTTAGGAAGTAATCATTGATGCAGACAAAGACTATGAGTAATATATTTGATAAAGCAAAAGGAACAGGGAAAATCATAAAAATCAATCAGTAGCAGAATGCCAAAGTTAATTATAATACATTTATATGAGAAAATATTCATAAGCATTGAAAGAAACAAGGCTATCACTCTAAACTTCAAGTGAAAAACAGAAAGTACAAAATACAATTTATATGCATAAGTTTAAATTTTTAAAGTATGTATAATATGTAAATATACTTGTATTTTCAAAGCGCTTGTTGGCCAGGCTTGGTGGCTCACACCTGTAATCCCAGTACTTTGGGGGCCAATGTGAGCAGATCAGGTCACAAGGTCAGGATATTGAGACCATCATTACCAACATGGTGGAAACCCATCTCTACTAAAAATACAAAAATCAGCTGGCTGTGGTGGTGCATGCCTGTAATCCCAGCTACTTGTGAGGCTGAGGCAGGAGAATGGCTTGAATCCATGAGTCGGAGGTTGCAGTGAGCCAAGATCATGCCACTGAACTCCAGCCTAGTGACAGAGCAAGAGTCCGTCTCAAAATAAAAAAGTGTTCGTTGTACAGTAGGCACTTAATTATTGGTCTTTGTCCTTGTCAGATAGTGTGTAAGGCAATTAATATCAACACATATACAATACTCTCGAAGCTAGGTATTTTAATAATTAAGCTTCAGGCACATTAGAGGGTTGTTTACAGGGCAGGGGTGCCCAAGGGATTTGGGCTTTGCTGGGAGTGGTAGGGAGGGATCAAGGAAACACTCACAGAGTAAGACAGCCTTGCTCTTTCCATCTGGCACTTCTTCTTCAAAGGACAAACTGATATTCTCTGTTTATGTTTGTCTTTCTAAGAAGGAATCAGAGAATGTCAAAGAACATCTGTCTTTCTCCAAACCTCCAGTGACCTTCCAGCAAGTCTGTCTTTGACTACTTCCATTATGCCAGCTGAGAGGTTCAATCTGTTTTAATCCTTTCCCAGTGTCCACAGAGATGTGTCATTTTAATCCAGGAGCTCCTCTAGTCTCTGGGATGGAAAGAGAGTTGAAGCTCAAATCCTGGCTGCTGTCCTGAAACTTTCTCTAGCTGGGATGCTCTCCAGAGTTCCAGCTGGGTGTTTGACCCTCTTAAGAGTGGCTTCCCTTCTCCAAGATACTCTGCCTCTCGTGCTTCGCAATGAGTGAGAAGGAATCAGCACACTCCTGTTGACTGCATGCTGACTGTGCACCAGGCATTGCCTCTGCACTTTTCTCCTCTCTGTACAATAATTACATGATGTTGGTTTTATTATTTACAGTTTAAAGGTGAAAAGGTCTAACTCAGCACAGGTGATGGTTATGCCAACTGAGGTCTTATGGACATCTATAACTAGAGTGCCTAATTTCATTCTTGGCATATAGAGGGAACTTTATCCATAGTTGTATTTTTGATTCTCACAGATTTTAAGTGGCAGGTTTGATACTGGAATCCAGGTGTACACGATCCCCAAAACTTTTCTTTTTCTGCTGTGGCAAGCTGCTTCTCAGCCTGGATTCTCACCCGCTGCAGTGTTCTTTTTGTGGGTATTTTTCCTCCCTGGCAGCTCTTACTTTTTAAGAAGAGATAGGTTCATCCACTCCGGCCACCTCTGTAACTATCAGTAATTCGTGATGGTTTCTAGATCAAAGAGCTGGGGAGCGTTTCTGGGTGGAGTGTGGGAACCCTCTGGATGTTTGCTGGAACGCTGTTCCACACTGTATACCTGGGAGGGTAATCTTTCATCCTTTCTGAGCCTTCTTTAGAAGCCTATCAAACAACTCCAGGCCTTTTCCTTGTCCCTTTTATCACCCTAGGGAACAAAGTTGGGACTTGTGTAACTGCAGGGCTCTTTTCTGTGGGAACAATAATCTCATTTCAATATGTGTGGGTGGGTAGATTATACGTTATGGGCTTGGAGCTCATTTGTAGGACTAGGGAGGGACTGGGTTAAATAGTTGTATGATTAACAAGCTGCTGTGTTTTTATGGTCTGGAAAGAAAAGATTTCTTCAAGGATTATCAGTTCAGATTGGGAATGATTCACCCAAAAGTATTCAATAGTTTGGATGGTAGGTGTGGGGTGTGGCAAAGAATTTGCCCCCCCTACCTCCGGGAAAAGAATTGTATGTAATATACTTGGAAAAGTTTAATTTCTCTTTTTAAAAAAATTCTTTCCTTATGAAAAAGTCTCAAATTATGGGGAGAATTTGCCATATAATAAATTTGGCTTTGTGTTCTATCTGGGCATATTATTAGCAACATATGTTAGATGGAGCAGGGATTTGGGAATCAGTTGTCAATATGGGTGATTTTGAGTGGTCAGAACATTGCTTTGGATTGTGCTTATCTTGCTGTAAGGGCAGGTTTTACTAGATAATCTTTCAGGTTTCTTATAGGTGCATTCATTCACTGAGTGCTTATTGAGCACAGCTTACAACTGAACAAACTGGTGTTGGGCTCCAGGGTCTATCAACATGGCTCTTGTTCCTTGCCCGAATTCAGAAACAATTGAGAGAAAGATACTGAAGTGAGACAGATGAAGATCAGAATATCACCACCACTACAGATAAACAGTATTGTGGGTTTACAGCTAAAGGAAACAGCAGTAATGGTTTTCTTAATCCCAAATCTCAGAATAAAATAAATTTATTCATCCAATCTCAGGCATTGCTGGGTCATTATAGGGTTTCCTCATCCTTGTATTGATGGGGGAATCCTTCTCCAGAGAAGCTTGAGTCATGGAGGAGAAGAGCAAAATCTACTCTCTATTCTCAGGTACACTTTCAAAGAATGAAAGAAAGGGAGAGGCTGTACCAACAAGCTTAGATCCTTCTTCCAAAGGCACCCAGTATCTAAGTCACTCTTCCTCTCAATGGGAGGTAAACTTCTAGTACTTAGAGTTGAGAGTAAATTCCTCCTGATATGGTTTGAATGTGTCCCCACCCAAATCTCATGTCAAATTGTAATCCCCAATGCTGGAGGAGGGGCCAGGTAGGAGGTGACTGGATCATCAGGGTGGATATTTCTTTTGCTGTTATCATGATAGTGAGTGAGTTCTCATGACATCTGGTTATTTAAAAGGGTGTAGCACCTCCCCTTTCACCATCTTCCTCATGCTCCAGACATGTAGGACATGCTTTGCTTCCCCTTTGCCTGTTGCCATGATTGTAAGTTTCCTGAGGCCTCCCCAGCCATGCTTCCTGTACAGCCTGCAGAGCTGTGAACCAATTAAACCTCTTTTCTTTATAAATTACCTGAGCTCATGTAGTTCTTTATAGCAATTCAAGAACTGACTAATATACCTCCTTATGAAAATCAGAAAAGATAGGAATAACAGTTGTGGTATAGCCAGTAGAGATTCTCCAAAGAGCCACTGCTCACTTACACTTCTCAGCCTCCCTTATTGTTAGATTGAAGCCATGTGACTAAAGCAGGCCAGTGGACTTGAGTGGAAGTAATGTGTGTAAGCTAATTAATTACAACCCTCCTCTGTCCCTCTTAGCCTCTACCTTGGTGACCCTGGACGCCGTATGTTCTAGACAGCATGACTATAAGGAAAGGGAGGATGTGAACCTGAAATGAATTTTAAGTGGCAAATCCATCTGTGGCTTGAAGCAGCTCTTTTCTCTTCAGCAAGGATATCCTTGCCTGATTCCAGATCTTAGGGCTGTAGCCATTAGCATTCATCTTACCTTTCAATGAAGCTAACATTGCCACTCTCACCAAGTTCCTCTTGGCCCCTAAATAATTTGAGTTGGGTTTTTTATGGCTTATAATAAAATTTAATTGATATAGAGGCTAAAATTCACATTAAAGAAAAAGAAAGATATCAATGGACCAAGTGTTGACTATTTTGCTGATCTAAATCCTCTTCACTGTTTTCTTCAAAAATCTGGGATCCTTATAGTGGTCCTAATAATTGCCTGAGGAAAAAGCTCACAGTTAAATCATTTACCTTCCTTAGTGGAAAACAGTTATTGAGAATAAAAGAAAACTGCTTCTATTTAATCAAAACGTGTTACTCAAGTTACAAAATGCGAAAACCCTTAACATTGCAAAAAAGGAGCATAAAATTCATTTAAAACCAGGCAGTGAAAAAACCCATAATTATATTAACAGGATGAAAGATAAAAAGCATTTGATCATCTCATTAGATGCAGAAAAACAGTGTCAAAATTTTACATCCTTTCATGGTAAAAATTCTCACCAAATTAGGTATAGAAGAAATGTATCATAACACAATAAAAGCCATATATTAGGAGCCAACAGCTAACATTATACTCAGTGGTGAAAAATTGAAGCCCTTTTCCCTAAGATGTAGAACCAGACAGGGATGCCCACTCTTGCCTCTTCTAATTAGTGTAATATGGGAAGGCCTTGTCAGAGCAATTAGGCAAAAATAACTACATAAACAAATAAATAAAAATAAAACGTATTCAAATAGGAAAGGGAAAGGAAAGATGTCAATGTTTGCTGATTACATAATCTTATATATATAAAACCCTACAGACTTTACAAAAAAATGTTAGAACTAATAAATGAATATAGTAAAGTTGCAGGATACAAAAATCTCACACAAAAATGTATAGCATTTCTATACACTAACAATGAACTATCTGAAAAAGAAATGAACAATCTTATTTACAATAGCTACAAAAATTTAGTAATACTTAGAAATAAATTTATCCAAGGAGGTGAAAGACTTGTACCCCAAAACTAGAGATGTTGATGAAAAAATTAAAGAAGAAAAAATAAATGAAAATATAGCTCATGTTTATGGATTGGAAAAAATATTATGAAAATGTCCGTATTACCCAAACTGGTCTATAGCATCAATGCACTCCTTATCAAAATCCCAACATCTTTTTTCATAGAAATATAATAAACAATTTAAAATTCATATGAAACCTCAAAATACTCTGAATAGCTAAGACACTATTGAGCAAAAACAAAAAACCTGGAGTTACCACACTATCTGACTTCAAATTATACTATATAGCTGTAGCAATTAAAACAGCCGGGCATTCACCAAAAAAAAAAAAAAAAAGGACATACCAACAACAGACCAGAATAGAGATCCCATAAATGGACGCATGTGCATATGGTTAACCAATTTTAAACAAAGGTTCCAAAAATATGTGATGGAAAGAGACAAATCCCTTTAATAAATGTTGTTGGGAAAAAGTATTGGGAAAACTGGATTTCCACATGCAGAAGAATAAAATTGGATACTTATCTCACAACATGTACAAAAATAAACTCATAAGCATTACAGATTTTGATGTAATACCAGAAACTCTAAAACTACTAGAAGAAAAACTGTATGACATTGATCTGGGCAATGATAATTTTTTGGACTAGACTTCAAAAATTCAGGCAACAACAGCAAAAATGGACAAATGGGATTACATAAAATTAAAAATCTTCTGCACAAAAACAAACTAAAACAAAAACCAAAGCAATTATCAGTGTGCAGAGACAACTTATGGACTGGGAGAAAATATTTGCAAGACATACATCTGATAATAGATTACTATATCAAAAATATATAAGAGGTTCAAAAAACTCAATAGCAAGAAAAATAATTTTTAAATGGGTAAGGGATGTGAATACATATTTCTCAACAAAAGACAGACAAATGGTGAACAGACATATGAGAAGATGCTCAGCATGACTAATTATTAGGGAAATGCAAATTAAAACTACAGTGAGATATTATCTGTCAGAAAGGCTTTTATCAAAAAGGCAGAAGATAACAAGTGTTGACAAAGATGTGGATTAAAGAAAACCTTTGCACACTTTTGATGGGAATGCCAATTAGTAGAGTCGGTATAAAAATCTGTATAGAGGTTTCTCAGAAAACAAAAAAATAGAATTACCACATGATCTAGCAATTCTTCTTCTGGGTCTTTACCCAAGAGATTTGAACTGTTTATTATAGAGATGTCTGCACTCCGACGTTCACTGTAGCGTTATTCACAATAGACAAGGTATGGAATCCACATAAGCATTCGTCAACAGGTAAATGGATAAAGAAGATGTGATATAAACATACAATGTTTATAATTCCCTTTAAAAAAAAGGGAAATTCTGTTACTTGCAATGGTTTGTAACAGAATTTACTAATTTATTTTGAGGTTCTCTAAGATGGACTTACAGAACATTATGGTAAGTAAAATAAGTCAGGCACTGCATGAGAAGAAATACTACACACTCTTACTTATATGTGGAATTTAAAACAATCAAACCCATAGACATAGAGAATAGAATGGTCGTTAGAGGCTGGGGTGAGGGAAATGGGGGATGATCAAACATTATAAAATGACAGGAGGAATATATTCTTTCCATTTTTTGAATTCTACTGCATATCGTGGTAAACATAGCAATAAAGCATTGTACATTTCAAGATGGCTAAGAGAGTAAATTTCAAATGTTTTCACCATAGAAAATTATTAAAGGTGATAAACACATCAACTAGCTTGATTGTAATTTATACACTATGAACATTACTTAATACATTTTTATACATTAATTTATTTCTTGAGACCCTCTCTGTCACCCAGGCTGGAGTGCAGCAGCATCATCTCGACTCACTGCAACCTCCCAGGCTCAAGTGATCCTCCCACCTCAGCCTCCTGAGTAGCTGGGATCACAAGTATGCACTACCGGGCCCAATATTTTTAGTTGAGACAAGGTTTTGCCACGTTGTCCAGGCTGGTCTTGAACTGCTGAGCTTAAGTGATCTGCCCACCTTGGCCTCCTGAAGTGCTGGGATTACAGGCATAAGCCACCTTGCCTGGCCAACATCACTTTTTACTTCATAAATTTCTATAATTTCTATAAATTATCAATTTATAATGAAAAAACTAGAAAATCTAGTTGAAAGTTCTTTACTCAGTAGACACTTATATAAATGTTAACTGCTTGACTCAGTAAATGTAGTTTAGTTAACCTGCATAGCTGTTTTCTGTCTCACCCTGGGCAAGGCATTTTTCTTGGAGTATAGTTCTAATTCTAGCTGTCCCAAAGGAGGTGAAACACTTTAAAATTGGTAAGTAGGTCAAGTTTGCCTTAGGTGGTCCTCAGATTCCTGTCATTACCATTTCCTTCTTTCCTCATTTTGGGAGAAGGGAAGCAGGAAAAGAAGGAAGGAAAGAAGGAAGGAAGGAAGAAACGAAGGAAGGAAGTGAATTATCAAATGCATTGTTAAAATTATGACGTAAATGTTTCCACCTCAAGTCTATAAATGGAAGCTGAGGCTCAGAGAGAGTGATCATTGTGACTAATCTTTATTCGGTGTTTCTATATCATAGGTACTTTTCTAAGCACCTAATAGGAATTAATCCGTTTATTTCTCACAACCCCACGAAGTAAGCAACATTATTCTCACTTCATGGAGGCGAGAAAACAGGTACCCCAGGGGATAACTTACTGTAGCTTACATAACTTGTGTCAGAGCCAGGATTCAAACCTAAATGGTCTTGCTCACAAGGTTATGCCCATAACTAACAGGCTGGCTTCCCCCTGTGGGCCAAGGGACCTGTGCAGGTTGATTTATTCATGGTTTCAAACCTTAGCAGTAGTTGGTATAGTCATGTTTCTTTAATGTAGAGAACATAACTCAGTGCAGCTGCTTTTAGCAGACTGAGTTCTATTAGAGGTGGTAGATAGCTATCACAATGATAAAATGGCTTTTATGATATACAGACTAAAATTTCAGGAAGGATTCCCAGAGCCACACCTTGGAACTAACACACTCAGAGAGCAGCTGCCCCTGCCATGATCAGGGTGCTGTGAACCAGGAGCTGCCACCCCAACTGGGGACTAGAGAACCAGGATACAGCTGTATTAGTCTGCAACAGCTGAATAAATTCTTTGCATCCTGCCTCTTTTTCCATGAATATCACTGACCCCTCAAAACGTATCTCCCAGAGCTTGTCTGATTAGAAGGGCCTGTGCCATCTGTCAGCCCTAATGTAAAAGAGGGAAAATGGATTCTATGTTTGAATGGAGAGACTTACACTGTAGAGAACTGCCACAATGTGGAGAGGATGTTCACAGAGGCTAAATGGCAGATTTCCACCACAACTGCAGAGCTGAAACCTGAGCCTGGATCTAGCCAACGCCAGGGTCCCTGCTCTTAACCATGTTATTCAATGCTGCCTTCTAAGCTCTTTGTCTCAGAGGACCCAGGGCTCACCAGGGTTAGGATCTCTGGATACATGGTACCTCACATGCTGTATTCAGGATTCCAAAAGGGATAGCTCCTTCTAGACCCGTGCTCAATATCTAGAAGACTGGGAGCAAAAATCAGGCCAAAAATAACTCAGGATACCATGTCACTCTCCAAAATCAGTCATCATCCTCCCACCGCCATATTTGCTTAACACTCCACAGTCAGCCTTGATCCCTCTCTCCATCATGTCACACTTCATCATAAACACAAATCCTCCTTGGATACAACCAATTCACATTCTACATCAAGCAAAATCTGTCCCTCCTTGCAATCTCTGCATATTCTGCAGTAAATCCAGTCATCCAGCTCTCCGACACAACAGCCATTTTCCGGTCTGCAGCAAACCACAATCTTACCCTTCTCAGACCTCCTCACCTCCGTTGGGAACCCCTAACCTCCTGCCCCACACTAATTCACCTTGCCACGTGAGGCACAACACTTCCCTCCCCTGTAACCGCTTCACACCCCCTAAGAAAATTCTCACCCTGACAGCCACTTCACACTTGCTAGCAATTTTCTAGTGATCCCTGCCCACACAGCTTCAGGTTCCAAGAAGAACCTAGCACTCCCTCCAGCAACTGCTTCACACATCACATGGAACCCGAATCCTCCCTCACCATAAACCTGACCTTCTAGAGTAAATCCAACCCTCCCTCCATAGAGCCCCTCTCACTGCTCTACAGCAATCTCCAATGTCCCCCCCTAAAACCACTTCACACTCTACAGGAAGGCCCTCCCACCTCCACCACACTTCACACTCCATGGACGGCACCCATGCTTCCCCCACAACCACCCGCTTCACGCACATGGAAAGCTTCAGTCGTCGCTCCACGAAACCCGTTTATATTTGAAATCAAGTACTGATCATCCCTCTCAACAACACTTCACACTCCATGATACACCCCAATTCGGCCCTCAAATACCTTAGACTCACAGGACAGCTGCTCTGCTTTTACCTTCACATGAATCACCCATCTTTCTACTCTACAAATGCTGCACCCTCCACAGGAAAGCTCAAACCTCCTACCCTCACATCCCCTTCTGACTCTGCAGGAGCCCCATCCCCCTTCCTCAAGGCCAATTCACACTCCCCAGTAAGTTTCAATCTTTCCTCTCCCAAATGCTTCACCCTCCACAGTAAACGCCAATCCTCCCCTCTCCCAGCCCTTTTGCAGTTCACATGAATCCCGAATCCTTCCTCTCTACAAACAATTTACATTCCCAGGTAAACCCCAGTCCACTCATCTTCATTATCCCTTTCTCATTCCAAAGCAAATCCTCATTCTGTAAGCTAACATCCACTTTTAACCCCTTTAGCTATTTTCAGTTCTTCCACCCCCACAAACCACTCCACAATAAACCCCTATCCATGCTCCCTAAATGACTACGCTCTGCAGCAAATCCTAATCCTTTCCTGCCCACGGCCCAGTTACACACCAGAGTAACACCAATCCTCAAATAAGACACATCCTTCACACGCGGTGATAAACTGCAATCCTCCCAGCCAACAGCCACTTCTTACTCCTTAATAATCCCCAGTAATCTCCCCTACAACCACTTCACGCAGTCATTCCCAATGCTCCCTCCCCAAAAACATCTCATTCCACACTAAATCCTTGTTCTCTCTCCACATAACCGCTTCACACTCCACAAGAAGCCCCATTCCTCCAATCGCCCTAAATTCTCCAAAGGATTTTGGTAATTGAAAAAATATTTTATAATCAAATCCTGGAGAGATGTTAATACGATTTAAGTCTACCATCCCAAGGGTCTGTCCTAAGGATTTACCATGAAAGAAATGTCACCTTTTCTGCATAAGGATATACTTTGTCACTCTACTCATACTGCTGAAAACTGGATGAATATAAGTGTGCACTTAAAAATAACATCTAAATAATGTTTTATAGCTGTAACAAATGTAGTACATAAACATAAACTGTTTTCGTGCTATATTCAGAGAAGAAAATGATGAATTTGGAAATGGTAGCTCTACACTGATTAAAGCTCAAATGTCATGTGTGTTTGCGGTCTCAGGGAGAAGGAAGACATAGGCAGACAGAAGTAGTATTTTTAGGAGGTGTTGAAATTATGAATGAGTTATACATGCATAGCACCTTGGCCCTGCTTGTGCAATATGAAATAGACATTTCTAGGCTGGGCATGGTGGCTCAAACCTGTAATCCCAGGACTTTGGGAGGCTAAGGCAGGTGGTGGATTATCTAAGCTCAGCAGTTTGTGACCAGCCTGGGAAACAAGGTGAAACCCGTCTCTACTAAAATACAAAATAAATAAATAAATAAATAAATAGTTAGATAAATTAGCCAGGCGTGGTGGTATGTTCCCATAGTTCCAGCTACTCAGGAGGCTGAGGGAGGAGAATTACTTGAACCCGGGAGGTGGAGGTTGCAGTGAGCCAAGATCATGCCACTGCACCCCAACCTGAGCAACAGAGTGAGAATTCTTCTCAAAAAGAAAAAAAAAAAAGAAAAGAAATAGACATTTCTGAGAAAAGCCAGTGGACTTCTTCCGACCTCCTCTGTTTAGAATCCTTTCCCTCACTGAGCACTTGGGACTACCAGGAACATTACATAATAAGCCTCATTTTCCTGGATCTTCCCAGCAACCTTGGAAGGTAAGTCCCACTAGAGGCTTAGAAATGTTGAGCAAGCTATATGACCCAAGTCTAATTTAAGTGGCTTTAAGGGTTTTGTCCCAAATGTATCCCTTTTACTTTGATCAGATTTTGATGTTTTTGTTTGAGATAGATGAAGGAGATGAAAGGCCATTGCCTGCCACTCTCTCTAGCCCTGAATGGAATCAACCTGCCTTGCTTGGTCTGTGCATTTTCCTGTCTGTGAAGCCCATGGTTTTGTCTGTCTGATTCACTACTATAGTCTGAGGGCCTATCGTAGTAGGTGTTCACGAAATATTTTTTAATAGCTACATCTTTTTGCCTATGGAATGAAATTTCTCTCCTTACGAATACGTCTTTCCAAACTCTGTCCTCTCTGCTTTGGCTACATGGTCAACAGTCTATGAAGTAGCTGGAATATGTAGAGAGGTGTTTGTAGATAAAGTAAAATATTAGCTGTGTAAGTATTTCGAAGACTCTGAAGTGCTCTTTAAAAATATAAAGTAGGTTGGACATAGTGGCTCACACCTGTATTCCCAGCACTTTGAGAGGCCAAGGTGAGAGGATTGCTTGAGCTCAGGAGTTTAAGACTAGCCTTGGCAATACAGCGAAACTCCCAACTCTACAAACAACAACAACAACAACAACAACACAATGTTTTAAAATTAGCCAGGCATGGTGGTGTGTGCCAATAGTCTCAGAACTCAGGAGGACTGCAGTAGGAGAAACACATAAAGCCCAAGAGTTTGAGGCCACAGTGAGCCGTGATTGCACCACTGCACTCCAGTCTGGGCAACAGAGCAAGCAAGACCCTATCTCACAAAAAAAGAAAAGAATAAAAGAAGTAAGTCATGATCTTATTTTCTTCAGGCCAATAAAAGCATGTGTAGAAAATTGAGTTCACGATCTCTCCAGAAGAATGTGTCTAATTTATTGAGCATCAACTTTGTGTTAGATTTATTGAGCATCAACTGTGTGTTAGAAGATTTCAGATGCTGTTTTATTTCACCTAATACCTTCAGGTGAAATTTGAACTGCACTGATACCCTGCAAGAAGAGTATCAGTGACTTTTTCAAGTAGTAAATGACTGAAGCCTATTTCAAACAAGTTTTGGGGGAAAGGGGAATCATAATGGCCAATGAAAGATATGCTGGATTCTAGTATATCAGGCTTTCAGAACCTGTCTCTGTCTCACTTTCTCTCTCACTCGCTCACTTTCTCTCTCTCTCTCTGTGCAAGAAACAGAGTAAGAGTAAATTTAATAAGGGCCACTGGTAAAGTTAAATAGGTTTACATCCTCTGTTTAAGGGTATAATCTATGCTAGAAAGAATTTTTTAAGTGGTAAAATAATTTTAACTTTTAAAATTTCAATTTTAATTTTTAAAATGAATTTCTAAGGAGGAAACATTATCTAATGATGTTGGTTACATGAGCCATTTGAAGTAGGAGCTTTGCAATATTTTAACACGTGTGATGTTCAACGCTCAGGGCAGTCCTGACTTAGAGACCTCAGTAATTACTGGTAACAGACAGGATTTATTTTTCTAAATAACCCAATTTTAGTAAACCTTGAAGAACTCTCATAATAGGTTAACATAAAGTAGTTATTTTTCCATGGAATGGAAAATCATTTGCATGTAAGAAGCAAAGGGACAGCTTGAATATCTGAATAAATGCATAGCACATCACTCCTCATTCATATCACACTTAGAGAACTAAAGCGAAGGTACCGTGGAGTTGGGAGAAGCAATGTCATGAGCAGTTCTCAATATTTTTTAAAGCCCAAGGAAATTACACATGAATTTGTTAATACTGGTTTTGTTTTGTTTTTGTTTGTTTGTTTGGTTGGTTTTTTTTTTGAGACAGAGTCTCGCTTTGTCAACTAGGTTGGAGTGCAGTGGTGCGATCCCCCCTCCCTGCAGCCTCTGCCTTCGAGGTTCAAGTGATTCTCCTGCTTCAGCCTCCCAAGAAGCTGGCATTACAGGCCTGTGACACCACACTCAGCTAATTTCAATTTTTTTAGTAGAGACAGGGTTTCAACATGTTGGCCAGGCTGGTCTTGAACTCCCAACCTCAAGTGATCCACCCACCTCATCCTCCCAAAGTGCTGGGATTACAGGGGTAAGCCACTATGCTTGGCTTAATTTGTTAATACTTTCTAAACTATATAAATGTTAAATAAACTGTGTTTCAAATTAGAATTACTTTCTGATTCCTGTTGATCAGAAGTTTTTATTAGTGTCTTGTAAATCTTTGATTAATAAAAAACTGAGACAATGAATTAAAGACCCATGAAAACTGCTATCATTTATTTTTGGATCAGATTCTTTCCAAATAGTGGCTCATTGGGCAAAAGCAACAAAAGAGACATTCCTCGTACTAAAAAGGCCAGATACTAGCACTTCCGTCACACTTCCTATTTTAATCGCAAACCTGGAGAGGTGGGTTCCTTCTTTAAGCTCACATGTGGGTGAATCCAGTGCCCAACAAGCCCATAAGCAGAGCAAGGACAGGCTCCCTGTCTTCTTCATTGTTTATGTTCACTCAGGTCCTCTTTATTGAAGAGTGGTGAATTAACATCTTCTGATTTAGTCTATTGTCCCAAATAGCATTTTATTTCTAACTGTGCAATTGCTGATGCTTCTGTTTTCTTTTTGCTTTTTCCCCAGGCAGCCTAACTAACATTGCCTACTGTGTTAGGATTAGTCATTTGCTGGCTGTGCCAGCCTGCAGCCTCATAGGCAGAGCCCTGTCACCAAGCATGGCTGCCCCAGTGGCTGGAATGGAAATGAAAACAAAGCAAGTGTTATTTTCCTCATCCCGAAGCACGAGAGAACTGAATCAGGCTTACCAATGTGAACATGGTTAAGAAGGAGTTCTGAAGTCCAGCAAAGACTTTATAGCTAGTGAGGCTGGCTGGAAGCAGGGTAGATCCAGTCTGATGTGTTACAAGATATGAACTTATTAAGGCATCACAGAGGCAACTCCCAGTGTGGGTGGAGGAGAGCACCAAGGACAGAAAGGAAGAAGACTGTAATGATAGCATGTTCCAAAGGATGATTGGAAGAGAAGGCCGATGCCTGGAAGTGATAAGCCTCGGGTGTTTGTTTGCACCTTACTGGAAAGCCATGTAAATTAACGGAAAATTCCCGGCAAAATAGCTTGACTTGTAGCAACTTCACAATGATAAAAATCCAGAGGTGAGGTTTGCCCACATCCTATTCATTTTAATCATGAAGGCAATTTTCCCTCTGGCCAGGGAGAAGCTTAAGATTGTGAATGAAAGCAAGAAAGATGGCATCAGTTAGTCACTATAAAGAGAGTTGTGGTTGGCATAAGTCGCTTCACAATGCCTTCATGTAGCACTCCAAGATTTCAATTCAAGCCAAGCCATCTCTGTCAGGACATTCACCAGGAGCACCAGAAGTGTCAAACTGTCATATTCACTAAGACCAAGTCAGCAAGGAGTGATGCAGGGTCACCCGTGTGCTCACCATGGTGCTTGGCATTCTTTTTTTTTTCTTGAGATGGAGTCTCTCTCTCTCTCTCTCCAGGCTGGAGTACAGTGGTGCAATCTTGGCTCACTGCAACCTCTACCTCCTGGGTTCAAGCAATTCTCCTGCCTCAGCCTCTCTAGTAGCTGGGATTACAGGCATGCGCCACCACACCTGCCTACTTTTTGTATTCTTAGCAGAGATAGGGTTTCACCATGTTAGCCAGGCTGGTCTCAAACTCTTGACCTCATGATCTGCCTGCTTCAGCCTCCCAAAGTGCTGGGATTACAGGTGTGAGCCACCATGCCTCGCTGGCATTCTTACACTAATTCAGGAAGCATTCACTTTATTCAATAAATCCTGAGGGCCAGCGGTGTACAGGGACTATACTGGATCCTTGCAGGTAAGATAAAGAGCAAAGCCCCAGGTTCTGTCCTCAAGATGCTCCTAGTTTTGGAGAGAGAGAGAGATGTGTATGTAAAGAGAGTTGCACCACAGCATGATGGTTCCGCTTGTGAGCTCCTCACCTAGCCCCAGAGGATAAAGAGAGAAAAAGACTGCCTTAGGATTAAGCAGCAAGTGGGGAGGAGAAGGGAAGATAGGTGAGCAAACTACAGTGGACGCTCCTTATCTGTGCGTTCCACATTCATGAATTCAAACAACCACAGTCAAAATATTTGAGGGAAAAATTATGGTTGCATTCATACTGAATATGCACAGACTTCTTTTTCTTATCATTATTCTCTAAACAATACAGTATAACAAGTATTAACGTAGCATTTACATTGCATTAGGTATTATAAATAATCAAGAGATGATGTGAAGTATACAGGAGGATGTGCATAGGTTATATGCAGACATACACCATATTATATGAGGGACTTAAGCATTTTGGTATTCATGGGGGAGTTCTGGCACCAATCCCCCACAGATACCGAGGGACCACTATGCATACCCAGGGGAGAAATCCTACATGCAGGATTTGTTTGGTGCTGCTGGCAGATAGAAAAGAAGGAAGGAGTCAGGGCCTTTAAACTTTCTATTCTGGTTGAAGGGCTGGGGACTGATGAGGACTAAAAATGTTTAAGAAAGTTGCAGTCTCCATAGGGAGATAAATGAGGCGATGTTGATGATGATGATGATGTTGTGCGTGTGTGTGTGTGTGTGTGTGTGTGTGTGTCAAAGTAGTTAATAACACAAGCTTTGAATTCAGGCAATTCTGGGTATGACTCCACATTCCTTTCATTCCTGTGTAATCTTGAGCAAGTCACTGACGTCTCTGAGCCACCATTTTTTCACCTGTAAAATGGTTATAAAAATATCAAGCTTGGGCTGGGTGCAGTGGCTCATGCCTGTAATCTCAATGCTTTACAAAACTGAGGAGGGAGGACTGCTTGAGGGCAAGAGTTCAAGAGTTCAAGACCAGCCTCACACACACACACACACACACACACAGAGAGAGAGAGAGAGAGAGAGAGAGAGAGAGAGAGAGAGAGAGAGAGATTAGTCTCAGAGATAGTGAGTGCTTGTCACAGGAGAACTGGAGTTATGGAGGAATTTCAAGGGTGGGCTTAGTGAAACAGAATAGATTTTAGGGTTTCTTTCAACTCTGATCTATAATTCTACTAAAACTCACCGAGATTCGGGTTTCTCTCCTGTAAATGGAAATTATGGTAGTGCCTTCCACATAGGGCAATGGTGTTTATTGCTACCTTCTGTGCAATTTTTTGGCAAATTTTAAGGGCCATAAATGGTGGCCATTATTATCATTAAATGAGGAATTAGAGGCTTCAAATAGTCGTTTATTGTGTGAAAGAGGCACATTAGGCTGGGAAATGACATCATGAGGCTACTTGCTGTACAATACACTAAGGCTCGCAGAGAATTAAACACATCATTGAGATCATGGCATGACGGGTCAGGGTATTTTCATGTGTGAGAAAAAAGTGAGACGAGCCTTAAAGAACACTTAGGCAGAAAGGAGTAGATTAGGGGCTCCAGGCAGAGGCAATACCAAGACACAGATGATAAAGCTCCAGTGACTGTGCTGCTACTTGCTGCATAAATTATCCATTTAATTCTCACAGTGACTACACAGGCTTGATATTCTTGTACCCATTTTACAGATAAAGACACAGCGGTTCTGAAAATCAGTGACTTGCTCAAGGTTATACAGTAAGAAGAAAAAGCGATGAGTCATATCTAGAGGTGCCTGGGTCCAAAGCTTATGCTTTTAGCTACTCAGATACCTGTCACCTGCATGAGGGTAGCAGGCATAGGTGAGCACAGCACATGTGGAAGACGAGCTGGAAACTCCTCTGCCAGACAGCCAGCCTGCCTGGGGCACACAGAAGATGCAAATGCCTGGGGTGAATTGTTTGAGCTCCTGCAATGTCAGATTGGAGTTCAGCAAGATTCTGATAGAACAGGAAGCACTGTTGAGGGCAGTAAGCGGGGCTGTGTGAAGTGGTTAGAGGCAGGATCTAAAACAGACTACACAGGTTCAAATCTCAGCTTTCCCACTCATCAGATGTGTGCTGCTGCAGAGAGGAAGTACGGAGGAGAAAGGTTGAAGCAACCTGCACAGAACATGACCCACCTTAGGTTTATTTCTCTGTGCCTGAGAAGAAAGGGTCAGTAATCAATGAACCTCAGAGAATTAGTGTTAGGAAGTTAACCTTAGCATATACAAAACTTGCCATTTGGACAATCAGAGGGAACAGAGAGCAAAGAACTCTGATGAACTAGGCTGACAAGCCCTTTACAAAGATTAGAAAAGAAGAGTGAGGAGAAACACTACCACCACCTTGATGATGTGCTTGGTAGCACAAATACAATATGAAACAACCTTGTGTGTTGTCTTAATTTGCAGTGATTTTCAGAGCACCACCCACATATTTCACATCAAAATTTAGGTTCAAACAGCTATAAAGTAGCTGCTGGGTGGCGGATTACACTGGCTCCAGAATAAAAGGGTGGGAATTTGCCACAGGGCTTCTACCATCAGCTGGTAATGATATGTCTCAGGTACTGTACACCTCTTAGCTAGTTTCCTGGGTAAAACGGAGCAACAGCAACCAACTTATCCCTGGTTCAAAAGTTACATTAGGCCAGGTGCAGTGGCTCATGCTTGTAATCCCAGCACTTTGGGAGGCCGAGGCGGGTGGATCACGAGGTCAAGAGAGCAAGATCATCCTGGCCAACTTGGTAAAACCCCGTCTCTACTAAAAATACAAAATTTAGCTGGGCATGGTGACAGGTGCCTGTAGTCCCAGCTCCTGGGAAGGCTGAGGCAGGAGAATTGCTTGAACCTCTGAGGCAGAGGTTGAGGTTGCAGTGAGCTGAGATCGTGCCACTGCACTCCAGCCTGGGTGACAGGGCAAAACTCCATTTCAAAAACAAACAAACAAACAAAGTTACATTAAATAGAATATGGGAAGATGCCTTGCAACTTGTAATGGGATACAAAGAGTAATTATCAATATTATGATAATGACCTCAGCACAACAGTCCTGCATCTGTAGGGTTCTTTTCACATACCTAGTCATCAACCACACACAGGAAACAGAGACAGATGACTGACATAACTATCAACTCTTTTCTCTAAGTACAAAGTTGGAGAAATTAGGTTTCTGGAAGGCAAAGTATTGCCTGGGACTAGCAACATCAACACAAACATCATTTGGGAACTTTTTAAAAATGCAACTTTTGAGGCCACATCCTTGAACTACTAAATCAGAAACCCTGGGGTTAGAATCAACATCTGTTTTAATAATGATGACTCCTTACCTAGAGAAACCAATCACCTGGCAAGAGACATGTGACCAAGTGACTCTACAGGTAGATCAAAAACATTCCCAACAAGAAGGAAATAGACTTTTGCTGATGAGCTCAAACTAAATGACTAAAAAAAAAAAAAAAACAACCTGGAACTTACTGGTGCATGATCAACATGGAATGACACATGGTTTTGTTATGGTTTTATCTTTTTTTCTGTAGTGGGTCCTATAGCACTACCTCAAAATTCAGGTCCACCCAGAGCCTGGGAATGTGACCCATTCAGAAATATGGTCTTTGCAGGCCAGGTACGGTGGCTCATGCCTGTAATCCCAGCACTTTGGGAAGCCAAGGTGGTCAGATCTCCTGAAGTTGAGACCAGCCTGGCCAACTTGGTGAAACCCTGTCTCTACTAAAAATACAAAAATTAGCTGGGTGTGCTGGCGCACACCTGTCATCCAGCTATTTAGGAGTTGAAGGCAGGAGAATCGGTTCAACCTGGGAGACAGAGGTTGCAGTGAGCTGAGATTACATATTGCACTCCAGCCTGGGCGATAGAGACTCCATCCAAAAAAAAAATAATAATAACAAAAAATATGGTCTTTGCAGATGTAATCAGTTTAAGATGAGGTTATACTGGGAGAAGTTGGGCCCTAAATCCAATCCCTGGTGTCCTTATAAGGGGAGGGAGATTTAAAGACACAGAGACATAGGGAAGAATGTTGTGTGAAGATAGTGGCAGAGACTGGAGTGACGCATCTATAAGCCAAGGAAATCAAAGGACTGCTGACAACCACCAGATGCTAGGAGAGAGACAGGGAACAGGTTCTGCCTGAGATTTCTCTAAAGGAACGGATGCTGCTGACACCTTGATTTCAGACTTCAAGCCTCCTAAACTGTGAGAGGAAAAATATGATAAGCTATCACTTTGTGGTCCTTTTTTATGCCTGCCCTAGAAAGCTAACACACTCCCTTTTCCAAAAGCAAGCATTTCTCAATATTTAATTTTCTGGAACCACACCAATTACCCCCAATTTCTCAGACTCTTGAAAGTCCCACTCTTCTGAGTGCAGACTCTATCCTTAGGTTATACTGTACTTGATTATGGCTCAGGTTTGTATTTCCAGCCCAGATCCCTTCTCTGAGGTCACAGATATTCAGATTTGGATAATTAAGCATCGCCTGAAGAGGCGGTATAGAATGATGAATATGCCTTGGGCTTTGGGATGAAGTTTTCTCTAATACTCTGAAGGCTACATGAAAGAAGAAACTGACATTTTCCTCACAATTATCTTCTAGTATTCAGGTTTACTAGGCCCCCAAAAAGTATTTGTTTAGTGAATGAAGAAAGCAAAACCATTGGCTAGAATGAGGAGGGGGCTCAGGCTTAATTGTTTATAGTAACACTACTTCTTCTTTGCTTTTCATACTGCCATTGGCAGGAAAGAGAAGAGAGTGCTTTAGAGCTCTCGGTGCTCCAACCCAATACACACAGCTCATCATTTATCTCCCATATACTTCCCCAATACTGAGCTGCATATCACTTAATCTGACCCCATCTTCACCTTTTTCTAATATTCACATGCTCCCTTATACAATTCTAGATCAGTCATCAGCAAAATCCCCTATATCCTGCACTGCTTCTTTATAAATCCCTTTTTGTCTTTTTGCTCTAATGGAAACTCAGATACTCCTGGGATCTCTGTCTGCTCACAAAGTCCTTCTAATTTGTCACTTTCTTTTCCTGCCTGCTTCTATCACTAGCCTGGAGTTGGATAGGTGTCCTCCTATTTCCTCATTCCAGCCCCCAGATGCTACTCCCTGCCTTCTCTCTGAAAATCCGCTTTGAAGATTATTTCGTCCATCGATACCATGACTTGCTCCTCTTTATTGCAGGCATCTACAAAACCATGATTCAGAGAATTCCCTTGTGTTCTTTGAAGTTTTTAACTCATGACCCGTTCTCATAGTCATAATCATACTGTTCATATCATAAACTGGTGACTTCACTGACTTCATTATATCACCAGCAGTCAAGGTAATCTTTCCAGTAACTTGACCTTAACCCTTTTACCTCTTCTCTCTTCTTTCTAGGTCTTGGCATGAAAATAACTGCCACTCTGTAATCTCAGTTTCAAGTGTTTCACTTTCTTACCACCACACACTCCAACTCACTCATTCTAGGACCTTGAATCCAAAAACTTTGATCACACAGTAACCTATAGCGTTTGGATCTTGTTTCCTATTTCACTGGGAGAAGAGAAGGGAGAAGGGGGGTGATTTTCTCCCAATCCCCCCACCACGTCTACCTTGCCTGTATCTGCCCTGCATATTCGCCTCTTTCTCAGTTAGTGTGAATTAACAATCCATGTTTGTGTGCAAGGCCAGTCTCTGCATTTTTGCACCAGGACACATTCCCTCTTAACAACTCAAGGACGGTGCTTCAGGAAGCACCCTTTACCTCCCTACCAATGTTTTTATTTGCAAATGAAGCATGTGTGTAATTCTTCCTAGCTTCAAAACTTCTCCTTTCCTTGATACCATATTTCCCTGCTCCCCTTCCTAGCAAAACTTCTCCAAAGAGATGCTTTTCCTTGTTACCTCTTAAATCTTTCTCCCTTTCTCTCTGCAGCTCACTCTGTTTAGGCTTATATCCTTCCATCTTCATAAAAATGTCTCTTGCTAATGTTTCCAAAGGACTGCATGTTGCAGATCTCATTCCTATTTTTAATTGACCTACTGGCAACATTGGACCAAGTGACAGCTCCCTCTGCGTGAAAACATTTTCTCATTTCTTCCAGGATACCATCCTCATATTCCCTACAGTCTGCTCCATGTCAATCACCTCTACTCTTGCTTCCCAGCATCCCAACCAATAGTCTTTGGTGTATACTAGAATTCAGTTCTTAAACATCACCTTTCTTTGTCTATACTCACTCCCATGTAGTCGTATGGCTTTGATACCATCTATACACGGATGACTCCCAAATTCATTTCCAAATCTGTGTCTCCCCTGTGAATGCAACAAAATTGCATATGCAAGTACTCATTTGATGTCTACGCTTGAATGTCTTAAAAAGCTTCCTCAAAACAAACTCCCAATTTCCTTCCTCCCCACCTTGCTCCTTCTGCAGTCTTGAACTCAAAAAATAGCAACTCCATCCTTCAATTAGACCAAAAGTGCCTAACTCCTCCTTTTCACATCTACTTTACTCCCAAATCCTACTGGTTCTGTGTTCAACATCTGTCCAGAGTCACCCTACCACTCACCACCTAGAATGCCACCCTGGTCCATGCCACCATCATTTCTATTTGTCTGTCTGTCTGTCTGTTTTGATAGCCTGATACCTGATCTCTCTGCTTCTGCCATTGGCTCACTTACAGTTTAGTTCTAACACAGCAGCTAAGTGATGACATTATAGTGTACATCCTATAATGCCACACCCAGCTCCAGCCCTTCAGTTCTTTTCCTTTTACTCATGATAAAAGTCTAAATTCTTACAATGGCCAACTCCCGCTATGTCTCCAATTTTACCTGCAGGCGCTCTTCCCTGTTGTGCTCTATCCACATTGGCCTCCTTTGCTATCCTTGAAACAAGTCCACAAGCCTGGTCTCAGGAGATTTGCACTTAATGTTTCCTCTGCTGGGAATAGATGTCCCTTCACTTCCTTCAGGCCATTGTTGAAATGCAGCTGTCTTGAGATGCCTGCCTTCACCTTATTTTAAACAGCATCCTCCTTCAAAAGGGGCCTTCATTCCTTTTTCACCTGCTCTACTTATTCCCATATCAGTTTTCATCACCTAGTATGCTATCTTTTGATCTACTTATTTTGTTTAATGCCTGTGTTCTCCCATTAGGACAAGGGACATTTGTCTGCTTTGTTCCCAATTGTATTCTTAATGCTTTGGAAAATGCATGGCAAATACTATTTGCTGAGTGGCTGAATGAATGAATCTACATATTACTTTTTCCCTGTTGTGGACTGGGAAATGTATGAGAAGAGATGGGAGATCTCATTCAAAATAGGAGATGCTTCTTCACTCTCTCTACCACTCACTGTGCACTGGCTCTGTCTTAGACACTTATATAACCCCCTATTTCCAATAGAACAATGAGCAGTCTTAGAAATTAAGGGATCCCATGTCACTGTCTCTACATTCTTTTCTGTCTGTCATTTACCTTGTCCTTTCTGCTTTTGGGTGAGTATGGGTCTGTGCCACTTTTATCTCAGACCACTCAGTCATTTTATGACTTAATTTGGGGGTTAGTCTTCCAAACACTGATCGTTGGTCCATTTTGATTTTCTCTTTTCCCTCCCCTCCCCTCTCCTCTTCTTCGCTTTCCTCCTGTTCTGTGCAGGAAATGAGCAAGGGGAGAAGAAAAGACATACGTATATAATACTTTAAGAGTAAACAAACTTTAACCCACATAAATGGCAATGTAGATAAAATAAGCAAATTGATATAATAAGCAAATAATATAAAAGGCAAATTGCAACGAAAAGGAGAGAAGGGGCTGGGCACAGTGGTTCACACCTGTAATCCCAGCACTTTGGGAGACCAAGGTGGGTAGATCACTAGGTCAGGAGTTCAAGACCAGCCTGGCCACCATGGTGAAACCCTGTCTCTACTAAAAATACAAAATACTAGCCGGGCATGGTGGCAGGTGCCTATATCCCAGCTACTCGGGAGGCTGAGGCAAGATAATTGCTTGAACCCAGGAGGAAGAGGTTGCAGGGAGCCAAGACAGAACTACTATTGCACTCCAGCTTGGGCAACAGAGCAAGATTCCATCTCAAAAAACAAAAAAAATAAAAAAGGAGAAGGGAAGAGACATATATATTTACACTCACCAGACTATGGAGGATTCATCACCAGACTGGGAAGAAACAGCCTGGGCCCCAGAGTCGACCACTCATCTGTGCACAGATGAGGAGAGGCCTCATGACCTCATGAAGCTTCAGCGCGATCTGAGACCCTAGACCTTTTTGTAATGAGTTGTTTGGCATGAGGCCCAGTCATGAGGGCCCTTTGCGACTAGGCTCAAGGAACACAAAAAGGTCAACTTGTTTTTTGTAATTGTCTGTTGTTTTTCAGTAGCTAACATACAGGAATAGTTGGAAATAGAGATTTCCCCAAAACAGTGCTGAACGAACACCTCAAGGGGCTCACACAACCTGTTCCTGGACTTGGTGACCATTATTTGTGTTGATGTTCAGTAGAGTTCAAATTTCATATTTAACTTTTCCTCCATTCCTCCCCATCTTGCCCCTCCCTTCCCTCTCCTTCCCTTCTTTCCTCTCCCCTCCGCATATCTTCCCTCTCATTCCCTTCTCTCTTTCCTCCCTTCCCCTCCCCTCCCTCTTCCCTCCTCTCCCCTCCTTTCCCTTCCCTTCCCTCCTCTCCTTTCTTTCTTTTCTTACCTTCCCCTTTTCTCTTCTTTTCTCTATTTTTTTCTCTTTTTGGGACTGGATTAGAGTTTGGTTAACCATCCTTTTGTTGTTAGAATTTAGATGATACAGAAAATAAGAGAAAGTTAAGAAATCCCATTAAGCCATTTGAAAATCTTCAGTCAAGTCACATCATTCTCACCACGCTGCTTCCTGAATTTTTGTTTATTCTTTGGCATGCCAAATCTCTTTGTAAGTTTAAAAGAAATTAAGCATTTAAATGGTTTTTTTTAAAATCATGGTAAATCAAACTTCTAGATCTATCATTGAGAGAATAGTATCATGAATCCCCACGTAGACGGAATCTCTGGTTCCCAGAGTCCTTGTTCCTTTTCTTTCTATCCCCATATAATTAATGATCTTTCTTTTTCTTTGTTTAAGAGAAAAACCAGTCTGAAAACAGGGACTCTGCTGCTTTGAGTTCTGAAATACTATTGTAAGAATATAGTAAGACAATGGTATAAAAGCAAATGCTTTTGATGTGCAGATGGCTGGTTTTGTTGACAGAGAAAAAACAAAGCAAACAAAAAATGTCTTGCGACTTTCATTGAGGCAGAACTTGAAGGAAGTTACAGAGCAGATTATAGAAATTATGAAAACTCTGGAACTGATTGATGCGGGCAAGTTCCCACAGCAGGAAAATGATGGTTCTGAGAGCCACCAGAGTGCTAGGGAACAGCTTGAGTGTTAAGGATAGACACATAACATGACTATTCAGGATGCGCAGCATGACTGATTTAGTTCCAGCTCACCCCTTGGTGTAAAATGTCAAGTGGGAGGGCACAGAAACAGAAACCTAATCTCATTTAGGAAAATGTAAGAAAAACAGAACTTGAATCCTTGGATCCTCAGAAAAAGCCTAGGGAACCTGCAAGCCCCTCAAGGAAGTTCCATAGGCAGCATGGAGTTACGATGCACTGTAGTGAGAAAGTCATAGGGAAGCAAAGAGCTGGTTCAGGTTACCTCTCACATGTCACTACCCACTAGTGAGATCCACAGTGCATTATTGCCACTGGCCCTCAGGGAACATGCAAATCCTGAGCTTCGGGGAAGCTGGGAGTCAATATGAGGGCACATTCAGAATGTGGACCTCAAGACTGGAGGCCACAGAAACATCTGATGTCATTATGGAGGATGACAATAAGCACATCGACATCCTCAACATCTGGATCTAATGAGAGCATCAACATGCTGAGGAAGTCTGCAGCAGAAGACAGCATGGGAACTAGACAATTCCCCCTGACACCACAGGGCCACACAGTCTTCTTTCTCAAGTGTCCTCTTGAGATGTCGAAGAAGGGTATAGGAGAAACCCTGAAAAATAAGCATGCTTCTAGAATAGTGTGTGGTTACCTGAAAGAGACAGCTTTAAACCACAGGCTCACCCAGGAGGCTGAAAAGTCTTCAAGGACTAGTGCTGGGTTTACTCAGTTTTGTGTCCCAAGCAGCTATTACAAACCAAGGTACTGAAGAGTATCTCAGTAAAGGACCATTGAGTAATGAATAAACAGTCTATATAAAAGCATCAAGGTTTATAGAAACTGACTAGAAGGAAAAGACTGAACTCACAGAGGAAATGATAAAGGGAGAAAGCAGATACCTCTCATTTGGTCCAAAAACAAATTGTACAAAAATGGGGCCCTCAGCCCTGTTCCAAATTATTTACTGTGAATGAGAAACCAAATTCGATTTGACGTAATAAGAATCAGCTGTAATTACAAAAAAGAAGAAGAGGTAGAGGAGGGGAAGAAAAGCAATTTGCGTCTGTTTTATTCAGAGTACGCAGATGTCTCTGGGTACCATGTAAGGATAAACATCGACAACCTGTGACATACAGTAAAGTGATTTTGTGTTGATCTCATTAGAGGAGCAGTTGAATAATTAAATTGGGAAAGATCTGAAGAATTGATGAAGAAATTGATAAATGTCTTTAGATATAAAATGGTTGTCATATGGAAGAAGCCACAGATCTGTTCGAGTCTGCTCTAGGGAACAAGAAAAAGAGCAGAGACAAGGAATTGCTAGAAGGAAGATTTCAGTTTGTAGTAGGACGACCATTGGAACAGGACGCCTGAAAATGAAATGGCACAAATATAGAGGTGAGAGCCCTATTCCAAATCACTTACTGTGAAAGAGAAACAAAAGTCAATGTAACGTAATAAAGTCGAGCTCCCCATCACTGGACGTATCTTGGCAGGTGCCAAATGCCTGTTTGTGGGAGGTGTGATGGTAGGAGATAAGTACAAGACTGCAAAGCCTCTTTCAAAATTGGCAATTAATGGGTTCTCTCTCTTAGATGTTCATTCAGGCAAAACCAAGGTGAAGAACACCTGCATGTATGCTTTGCCAGAGAGGTGCCAGGATGCAAGGGTGGACACAGGGATAGAAACACAGGCATCCATGGTGGATTAACTACAAGCCTGCATGTCCCCCCATGTGTTTGCAACATTACTGTTGCTCCTTCCATGAAGAAACAGGATCTCTTTCCCTGCCTTTCCAATTTGGGCTGGCCACATGGCTTACTTCGGCCAATATAATGTCATACAAATGATTCTGTGTCCGTTTGGGGCCTAGACATCAAAAGACCATACGCATCTTTTCTTACACTCTTGGGACCATACCACTGCCATGAAAACAAGCCTAGGCTAGCCACTTGGAGGGTGAGAGACCAGCTAGAGAAAAGCCCACTTATTTCAACTGCAAACATCCTAGATTTGCCAGTTGTCAGTTGACCTCCAAACAGGTGAGTGGATCCGAATAGCAGCAGCTGCCTACCCAACCGAGGGCTGATTGTAGATGTATGAATAAACCCAGCTAAGAACAGAAAAAACTTCCCAACTGACGAGGAGACTTGTGAGCAATATAAGTGCTTGTTATATTAAGCATTAAATTTTGGAGTGATTTGTTACACAGCAGTTACTAGCTCATATGTCTCTGGAGACAGAGAGACTTGCATCTCACTGTTGTGTGAACTTCTTTAGCGTCTCAGCTTTGGTTACTTTATCTGTCAAATGTGGACAGCTTAAATGGGGCCCTTTATATTTCCTGGGAGGATTAAATGCATAATTTATATTAAGTCATTTTCATAGCGCCCAATACATAGTTAACAATCAACAAATTTTGTCCATTGTTAGTATTTTTATGAGTGAGCTGGAGAAAATTACCACTGGGGAAGTAAAATCATCACTGGGGAATAAATTTCATATGACATTGCTTTCTTTCACACATCAAAAAGGTGAAATAGCTATATTCTGTATCTTTTTTTGATTGATGTGTTTATTTAGAGAGAAATCACTTCCTTTACACTTCTGTGTCCTAGGCACATGTCCAAACCAACACAAAGAACTTTAGATGATGACACACTGTCACCTCCTTTTGAATGTATGTGGCAACCATGTACGTTCTTCATTGTAGGTTCTCTTGGGAAGGCTCTTTCTCTGCCTGGATGATGGTGTGTGTCAAAATTTAAAACTAGTCAGAGCCAAGGAAATGACATGTTCTTGTAATCTTGAGGCCCTCCCAAGCAGAGGAACTACAGAGTACTCAAAAAGATCTTTTTATAAGAACACATTATAAGAAGGGAGGGAGGGAGGGAGGAAGGGAGGAAGGAGAAAATTATGGTCCATACACACAATGGAATACTATGCAGCCTTAAAACATAAGGAAATTCTTCAATATAGATAACATGGATGAAGCTTGAGGACACTATGCTAAATGAAATGAGCCAGTCACAGAAAGACAAATACTGCATGATTCCATTTTTATGAGATATCTAAAATAGTTATATTTATAAAATCAAAAACTGGAATGGTAGTTGGTCAGGAGCTAAGAGGAAGGAGGAAATGAGAGGTTATTCATCAATGGGTATAAAGCTACAATTAAGCAAGATGAATAAACTCTAGATATCTGCTCTGTGACGTTGTACCTATAGTCAACAGTGACTATATGCTTAAAAATTGCTGAAGGCAGATCTCATGTTAAATATTCTTATTATAACAAAGTTGAAAAAGTGACAATAAAATAGTGAAAAATAAACATAGAAGGTAACATGATAATATAAACAAAATAAACATAAAGATTTTAAATTCTGAAAAACCTGGATTTGAAATGTGGCTCAGATGTTTACTAGCTCTGTGGCCTAGAATAAGGTATTTAAAACAATATAAGCCTTATTTTTCTTATCCATAAAATGGAGAGGAGGAGTGCCTGTTCTGCATAGTTCTTGATTTTTGAATGGTAAATGGCTGGTGAATTTGGCGGTATCTAAAAAAAAAATATAGCAGAATTAAAGATAAGAACAAAATGAATGTTTTATTGAGGTATGATTTGTACACATTTAATGTACATATGTGATAAGTTTAAATATATGCATACACTCATGAGACCATCGGCATAATCTGAGACCAAGTGCTAAACATACCCATCACCTCTAAAAAGTTCCGTTTGTTATTTTGTCTTTGTTCTGTAGTAAGAACACTTAACATATGATCTGCGTTCCTAAACATAAAGTCCACAATTCCTATTGTCAACTGTAGGTACTATGCTGTACAATAGATCACTAGAACTTACCTGTCTTACATAACTAATACTTTATACAGATTGAGCAACAACTCCCCATGCAGGTCTGGCATAGAATAACAGAATAACAACCCCATAAAGGGAGTTACAATTCTTATGTCTTCCCTGAAACTTCTCTTCTCTAGGGTGAGCCTCTTTGACATTAGTAGATATACATTGTTTATATTTTTCCATATAGTCTCACCGTAACTGTGACAATGAGGTATGATATTGGAAACTATGGGTATCAGGACTAATAAGGAATGTGTCACGGCTGAATGGTTATGTGGCATAATTTGCGATTTCTGCTTATATCATTGACTACTCTTACCTGAGTATAGTCCTAATTAAAAATATGTATGTTTAAAATCTTGACAGGCATGCACAGTAGTGGCTTATTTCACTGAGAAAAGTGGTTTTCCTTTTTCTTAAAGTGGAGACTGCCGCTAGATAAACAATCCCAGTAAGAGATGAGTTTGACTTTGTAGAGCGGCTGGTGCCCAAGAGCTCTGCCTCTCTAACCATAGGGCACACTTAAAAAACTTGCCTGATGCTGTGGTGGAGTTCCATGCAAAACAGAGGCTTACAAAACTTACGTGACCTAGACCAAGTCACAGAGTGAACAGGTGGAGTGCTGAGGCTCGAGGGCTGATCGTTCACTGCAAAGCAGGTCTAATTTCAAATTATATAATCCATGGTACTTTCTGGGCCAGTGAGAGCACTTTGAAGGACATGCACCCTATCTGAACCATGCATCCTATCCTTAAACCATCACTAAAATGTTGCTTACAACTTTTCACTCTGATTAGTAATTTGTAGTCATGGACTTCTCATTGTCATATCTATGGTTGAGTTTTTTGAGAAACAGAGTCTCAAATGGAGACGTGCGTGAAGAAAGTCCACTGGGTAGTGTCTTCGGGAACAACACTTATAAGAGAGTGAGGGAAACAGGACTGGCAGAGGGAGAAGTTGAACTGTGAGGCAGATGCAGTTGATGACTAGCCTATTCCACAGGGAGCTCTAGACCTAGGGTGGCCCTGCAGAGTTTTCCTGAATTAGAGCAAAGGGCATCTCTACACTAACATTGGATTAGACTGACCCTGGGAAGGGCATGTAACTGTGGGCAAACTAGCGGTCTTCAAATGAGGGCAATGCAATTAGCATTCAACACTCCCAGCAACTGGGGAAATTAGTGCCTTAGCTCTGAAGAGGCTTCTGAATGACACACCGGAGCATTTGCAGGTCTCTGTTCAAGGAAAATTAAAAATGCATTTGACACGCGGCTAATTTAAACAAAGAAAATCTGAAAGCATGAAACCAGTGCTATTCCCTAGAAGTAAGGAAAGGAGCATGATGACATGGAAATGACTTGAGATTAGAAGTTAGACAGACATGGGATTCCATTTGGAATACTCCAGAATTGGAATTGTATTCCAAAATGAATACAGTTTATCTTGGTATGGTCATGGAATAATTCTAAATTTCTTAGGTTCTCTGAGCACAAAGTTTTTCACTTATAAAATGATGATGTTAGAAATAATATCAGTTTCACAGCATATTTGCAATGATGTAATGAGAAAAATCACTTGCAGTACCAAGCACAGTGCCTGGCATATTGAAGGTGCTTGATAGCTATTAGTTTTCTATCACCTAAACAACAGCGAATAGGTTGTATGTATGTCATTCTTTATTCAAAACTCATAGAGTAGAATGTACCAGATCTTTAAAGAATTCACAACTGGTTGAATGCAGAAAAATACAGGCAAATAACGGGAAGAGAAATGCTGAGTTGGAAGCAAACATGATGTATGTTGTGAGTGCAGACCTGAGAGCTTGCAGAATAGTTCAAGGAATAAAGGAGAAGAAAGAACCTGACCTGTGTCCTGAACCATTAAGAGGGATGAGTGTGGTGATAGAGTCATGAGGGAGAAAATTCAGGGAGGGGCCTCTCAGGCTCAAAAGTGTGAAAACAACAGAAAGCATAGCATGTGTGGGCATCTGTAGGTATTCAGTACATTTGCAGCATAATATGGGCAGAGTAGGCAGCTAAGGGAAAGCTTCATTTCAATACGCTTGGTATTGGCAGCTCCTAAGCCATCACTGTGGCTTGGGATCACTTGCGTTAAACTCACTAAGAAACATTAAAGAATGGAGGTGGTGGAAAGCATTCACAACCTGTTTAAATAGAGTCTACCTGGGGCTGAAAACCAGTTGGCAGGGAGCTCACTTGTTCCACCTTGTTAACAGCCCTGGATTTCAGGTTTAATGTCTTTGGCCGGTTTAGTACAGTCTTGGTAAGGAGACCATGTTTCCTTTGGATGATTGGAGGCGTCACCCTTTCACAATGTACGGTGAAATAGAATCAAACTCCAGATGGAAATTCTGAGTTCGCTGCAAGCCCAGGATGCTCACAGCGGAGTTAGCAGGAGCAGTCTCACAGAGGGGGATGCGTCTACCCTGAAAGGCTCTTGCCTGAGGCCAGATTCCATCCTTCACTTACCCCGCTCTGGCCGATTGGCTAGGGAGAAAGGTGCCCCATGGCCTGTCTATGACATGCTTTCCACTGTAAACTTTGTTTTTATTCTCTGTGAAAGAGTACTTTATGCCCTGAACTTTATGAATGTTAAAAAAAAAAAAAACCAAAACATTCATTTTCGGATGAAATTTTTCAAGCTTGGACTTAATCCAAGAGGATTTTAAAGAATTGGCAATTGGAAGTAAAATGTTCCAGGAGGCTTTCAGAAATGCAATGTTAACCAAAAAATAATTAAACTTTCAGAGTGCCTGGTTTGTAGGGTTCAATGAGGGTGGTGGGTTTACTTGTACACATACCTAATTCTGGTCCACTTCCACATTTCCTGAAACAACATAATATTCTAGGCTTGTACAGAACTTTGTTTTTTCCAGAATTCCTTTTCTTAATTAGCTTCATTTTAAACATATTTTCAATGTGAAGTAGAGTGAAGAGACGAAGAAATCGACACACAGGCAAGTGAAGTGAATTGGCCAACGTGGCCAATATTTAGTGGGAAAAGTATAATCAGTGGACACAAGACACAACTGGGGCTCTTAGGCACTGTTGCTGTTGATTAGATGAATACCTGTGTCTTGATTACTTATGAATTCTTTGGCTTGACTTGCTCATCTGTAAAATGGGATAGTCATAGTACACAGAATGATGTGTGAATCAAATAATCATGATTTAATCACCACTTTAATGGTGGTGGAAATATTTATTTACAAATTACTGTGTCACTTAAATGTTAAGTATTATTTAAATGCAATTGAACATCTAGCTAGGAATGTAAGTGTGAATTCAACTGTCTTTTGAGTCTTGAAGTAGGCATTACTGTTTCAAATGAATCATTATTAGCTGTCATCAGTTTATCAGGGAATTGGTAGGTTCAATACATCTTTCAAGTTCTATGATGATTATAAGATCCATTCCAGGATCCCCTATGAACTCCTCAGTCACTTTTGCCCCTTGTCGAATGGGGTGGAACAAGATCCCTGTGGAATGTGCTGTTTTTTCTTACACTAACCCCCCCTGCTTCCTGTGGAATGGTATCTTATGTAATTGGAGTGACATTGTTTAACGCTCATGAACTGCATAGCTATTAGTTAGAGAATACAACTATAGAAAGACATCCAAGCCCTCGAGGACTCTGTATTCTCAAAGACATCAAAAGCAAGGCACACCTATTACTCTAAACATCTGCCAAATCATGTCTATTTTAAAAACTGTAACAAATATAAAACCCGCCGAAAATCAAAACAATGGCTAACCATGCACACACAAAAAATAAAATTCCCAGATGTACCATATCAAGGAACCGAGCACATAAACATAATGAACTTCCTATAAATAGACTCTAGCTCTTTATCATTGTATGTCTCTAATACAAGGATTTTAAAGAGGAAGCAATGAATTTTGTATGTCTGTTTCCTATATGCTCAAGTAGACTATGGAAACTGGGGATATCTTACTCATTCCTGTGCCTCCAAAACAGATGGATAGGGGGTGCAATGCACTTAGTAAACCTCTATTCAGTGCCAGGTGCTATGCCAGATTCTTTACATTGATTATCTCCATTCATTCTTTGAAAAAATCCTTAAATGGTAGATATTACCATGATACTTGTTGACAGATAGGGAAATAGGCTGGAGATGAGAAAAGGAACTTGCTCAAGGTCACATATATAGTAAATGGTAGAACCATAATTCATGTTTGAATCTGTTTCCTATTATACTTCTTTGCCTTTCATATAGCACTAATACAGTATTTAGTACATAATATTTATGCCTGATAAATAGTATGTGCTTATAATATGTTAAATTGTCATATTACTATGCCTAAAATAATGCTTATATAAGATACAGCATCCTGAATACAAATAGTATTTAAATGCAATTGAACATCTAATAGAATTCTAAAGAATTAATTCTTAATTAGGTACTAAATCTTAGATATTGATAGTAATGGCCATGTACTACCTACCCATTCTGGAAGGGCCAGGTGTAGCGTAGTCATAAATTTAACTATGTATAATAAGGACTTTACACAAATAGATTTATTTAGCCTTTTGAGATAGACACTACTGTTATTTCTATTACCCTTATTTTATAAATTAGGAAAATGGGGCACGGAAAGTTTGTCAAAGCAGAGCGGAGACTCAACCTCAGAACTCAGGGAGCTCTAGTATCCTTATGTGTGTGGCTCTCAAACTTGACTGCACTTTAGAATAACCTGCAAATTTTCTGTACTCTAGAAAGCCTGGACCTGACTCTCAGAGATTCCAATTCAATTGATCGGGGGTGAGGTAATGGCAAGATGTCCATGTGATTTCACTATACAGCCAGGGCTGGGGAGCCCCGCACTAGAGTAGACCTGTGAATTGTGCTGTGCAGAAGCCTTGTTCCCCGTGCAAGCCAGAACTGAGTGTCTATCTATCAACAAGCCCACTCTTTTCATTGACTTCTACAAACCAGGTTTTCTGAAGTTTTAATATAAGTTGCATATACAAGACTACTAATAAGAATGATTGAACCCATCATTTGGAATGGAAAATACATGTGGTTTAGATGTTAGACACTTTGCTAGGAGCGTTGTGTGGCTTATTTCAGTTAACCCTCAGAGCAGCCCTATGAGGTAGGTAGTTTTACTATAGATTGGGCATATCAAATAAGTTTCATCTCTCACCTCCAGTAATCAGCCTCCCAACCTCATTGATTACTGGGGCTCACAGCCTTGCCACTCACAGTGTGGCCTGTGGGCATTATCTGGGAGCTTGTTAGAAATGCAAAATCTCAGGTTCACGGCCAACATTCACCTAATCAAGAGGTCAAATCTGCATTTCAACGAGGTGATTCCAATACACGTTTAAGTTTGAAAAGCACTGGTCTAGAGCCATTTCTTTTTTTTTTTTAATTGCATTTTAGGTTTTGGGGTACATGTGAAGGACATGCAAGATTGTTGCATAGGTACACACATGGCACTGTGATTTGCTGCCTTCCTCCCCTTCACCTGTATCTGGCATTTCTCCCCATGCTATCTCTCCCCAACTCCCCACCCCCTGCTGTCCCTCTCCTATTTCCCCCCAACAGACCCCAGTGCGTAGTGTTCCCCTCCCTGTGTTCATGTGTTCTGATTGTTCAACAGCTGCCTGTGAGTGAGAACGTGCGGTGATTGATTTTCTGCTCTTGTTCTTGATCACATTCTGTGCTCCCATTGGAACAGGAATCAACAGGAAAATGTGCTCTAGTGAATGTTCTGTGTCTGCCTGGGCAGAGGATGGACTCGTGCCACGGAAATCAGGCATTTATCAATTCGCCTTCATATACAGACCCAGAGGACATTATAGAGAACATGTAATGTGTTCTCAATTTAGGCACTGGTCCTTCCTTGCTAAACACTTGCTGATATTCTATATCAGCATGGGTAAGGGGTCCATCTTATTTTGGTCCTGTTATTTATTTTCAGTAGGTCCAGCACTTCTCTTGACTTGCATTGTCAAGGCTTGGGTTACCAATTACAAACCTTCTTGTCTTTGCTTGTTACAGAATGGCAGCATGATACTGCAGCTTAGGTGACCAACTAACCTGGTTTACCTACAATGAAGGGGTCTCTGGAGATGCGGGAGAAGGCCTGGACAGTCTTGGAGAAACCGGAATGGATGGTCATCTTCATTGCAGTCCCCTGTCTCTTTCATACACATTGGGTCTGTGTTTGCTGTTTCTTGTGGGGCTACTTGCTTCTTTGTTAGATCTACATCCTGCTTTCTGTCAGTTAGCGATTATTCCCAGCCTTTTTTTTTAAATCAAGAAATATTACTTCCAATGTATAGTCCACATTAAAAATACTCTATATCATATAAAAATGAATCTATACATCCTGTAGAGTACCTTTAAACATCTTCTTTTCTCATCCCACTCACATTACTTTCTAAGTTTCCACCCTTTAGTAAAGACACATTTCTGAACTGGGTTTATATCCTCAGTTACAAAGGATTCTAACTGCTAGTGTGTGACAGTGATCACACATACCATCAAGGGATGTGGCAGGCAGTTTTGGAATGTGCTGATGCTAGCATTTTTATAGGCCCATGGCTTTTATAGTCTAAATTGTTCTTATTTCTATTAATGCTTCAATTTTTGATAAACCTACAACCATAGAAACAAATAATACATTTGTTTTTGGGGAATTATCCAGGATTCTTGGTTAAGCGGGGAATTCAGGTTTTGATAGCATAAAGGATCATGGATAAGTATTTTTCATGGTGGCTCTAATTATAATGCTGAGCATGTGGTAGGCACAGAAATATTTACTCATTGACTGAATATAGCACATCACAATGTTGATTTTTTTCCAACATAATTTTAGAGCTAGGCATATTGTATTCTATTACATTAGACTATATATCATTCTTAAATAGAACCAGCCTTGCTAGATAACACATGTTGGAGGAGAGGCCCTTTTTCTTAGCCCTCAGTGTTTCCATCTATGGAAAAGAAGTTCTACCATACTAACATTACTATCCTCTCTCCACCCCCTCCCTCACTTCTCCTCAAGGGAGGGGTTTAATATGGTTTCTGAGCTTGGAAGGAAAACTCAAGCGTGTGTAACACTGTTCCTTAGGTCCATGACCCACCATCCATAAATGGCCTGCTCACAGAGTGCATGCCTTCACCGTTGTTCCTGGCCATGCAGAAAATTGTATGAAACAGTTCTAGCTGAAGCCTCTGAAGCCTGAGATTTTCCTGCATTCCCTAGTCCCGGTGGGCATCTGTCTACTTCTGGGGTTTAGATTAGCATGTCCATATGCCAGAAGGTATAGCCCTCTTCTACAAAGGGATGTTTTCTAGAATGAATGTAATAGTTTTATCTTCCATTTGTAGAAAGAGACAGGAAAATGTCACAGGTGAGTGATGGACAATTACCTTAAACAGCTAAGATTCAAACCCCTGCTGTGTTACCTGCCAAGCTAGACTTGAAGTGACTAAATGAGCTAAGGTACAGAAAGCATTCGTAAAGTTGCCTGGCGCAAGGTAAATGCTCAACAAATGTCTGATATTAATGTCAGCCCAAGGTTTCCCTGTTCAGTTGGTTCAGAACATATGCTGGCTCTGCCTCACACCTCAATAACTGAGAGTTTTCTTTTTCTTTTTTTTTTTTTTTTGAGACAGAGTCTTGCTTTGTCCCCCGGGCTGGGGTGTAGGGGCATGATGTCGGATCACTATAACCTCCGCCGCCCACGTCCAAGCAATTCACCTGCCTCAGCCTCCTGAGTAGCTAGGATTATAGGCATACGCCATCACATCTGGCAAATTTTTGTATTTTTAGTAGAGACAAGGTTTCATGGTCAGGCTGGTCTCGAACTCCTGACCTTGTGATCTGCCCACCTCGGCCTCCCAAAGTGCTGGGATTATAGGGGTGAGCCACCACACTCGGCAACTGAGATTTTTTTAAAGAATAACTTATAAACTCTTTTCAACTTCAAATCACTCTGTGATTAGGCTTATCTTATACTTTGATAGTTTTTAGCGCCAGAATTCTTTTTCCAATTGTAGAACTAATCACGTTCCTCTGAAATTCTTAGTGAGTGCAGACCTCTCAGTGGGGCTTCAAACTCTCGCAGTCAGACTTCAGTATACGTTTCCAACCTTGTCTTTTATACACACTGTGCTTTGGCATGAGTCTACCATTGCTCATGGTTCTGGAGTCACATGCAATCTTCACAGTACGCAGCTCTGCTCTTGCTGCTTAGAGGGCTTCCCCCTTCTCTGCTCGTTAGATAAGAACCCTTCCTTCAAGGCCCAGCTCACAGGCCTACTCCTTTGTGACACCTTTCCTTCTTGCTCCCCATTCATGGAGGCCTCACTCTGTTGTGAAAGCAAAAGAACATCTCGTTGCTGTTGTAACCCCTGCTTGCTTGAATTTTATGAAAATTACATGAACTCTGAACTTCTCAAGGTCTTGGCAAGAGGGCGCATTCTCTTTACTTTTGTATACTCACCCCACCCAGCCCCTGACACAGTGACTTGCTCTTCAATGATTATGCATCCATCAAGGAATTCTATCAAAGCCTTTTCCAATATACCAAACACATTTACCTCTTTCCATCTGCACTCGATCACCTTTATCTCTGATTGGATCTACTGTGGAAACCTAAATTTTCTCTTTGCCTCTGTCATGGCCCCAACTTGGATTATTCCCCATATGGCCATTGGAATAATGGAGTTAAAATATAAATCAAATTAGGTTACTTCCATACTTAACAATACTGAAACCTCAATTTTGACCTTTCTGCACCTGCCCCTCTGTCACACCTCATATTTTGCAATCCCGCATCTGCACCCTCACTCACTGAGTGGCTACCATTGCTCATGAACTCTACTGACACTTATTTCCTTTTCCCTTTTAGTTTCTCAGACAGGCCAAACTTTTCTCCACCTCAGTCTCTTGCACACTCTGTTCCTTCTCCCCAAAATGCTCAAGCCTTAAGTTTTTTTTTTTTTTTAATTAAAGATAGGGTCTTGCTGTGTCTCCCAGGCTGGAGTGGGATGGCATGATCAAGATTCACTGGAGCCTTGACCTCCTGGGTTCAAGGACTCCTCCTTCCTCAGCCTCCTTGCTAGATAGGAGAGACCTCCCTGTGTTCCCTGTTGCTGGGACCACAGGCATGTACCACCACACTGAGCTAATTTTCATTATTTTTAAAATAAAGACAGAAGTCTCACCATCTTGCCCAGGCTTGTCTAGAATCCCTTCCAAAGTGCTGGGATCACAGGACATGAGCCACCGTACCTGACTTTTTTTTTTTTTTTTTTTTTTTTTTATGACTAGATTTTATTGTCCTCTGAGTTTCAGCTCGCAAACCTCCTCCTAAGAAAAGATACCCTGACCTTCAATCTAAATTGAACACTCGTTCTGTGTAATTCATTATACTGTGCAGTTGTACCCCTGAGAGCCTCGTTGTTTTTATCACTCCATTCATAACGATTGGTAACAATCTTTCTTCAGTGTGGGTTTTCTGATGGTGTTATCTGTTTTCTCCACTAGGCTAAAACTCCATGATGGCAGGAATGAAGCCCGTCTTGTTATCATTGTGTCTTGAGACATGAGCACACAGGATGCTCATGTAAAAAACTGTGCCCAGTAAAAAACAGTTCATAGCTAGACTCGGAGGTCTTAAAAATTCTCCGAGCAGAAACAGGACCCAGAGATCACCTGGTGAAAGTCCTTTATTTTAAAAAGGGGAAAATCAACATCCAGAATTTGTGATGAGTTCTCCTAATGCCCCAAGTCATTGTCTGCCCAAAGCTCCCTGGTTTTTAGGGTATCCTTCATTAACATGTTCTCTCGCCTTAGGCTTCTTGAAACTGGGCAATAACTATAGATTGTTAACAAAGTAATTAATATAGTAGGAAAATCAAATGCTCTTACACAATCTTTCACTGAGAAATGAAACCAAAGCCTAAGGAAATGCCATCTGACTAATTTCTAACCAATGCAAATCTTCTCTTAGTCACTCCTAACAAAAACGTCAGTGTTCTATAAGCACAGTGAGAGCTGCCAAAACCCAAGTCAGCTTTTGAGATCAGCTCTACCTAAGGGTCTGGGATCTACTGCAGAGTGGAGCTTCACCTGTTTCTTGGGCAAATAGGGAAAACCCAGCACCTTCAACAAACACTCTCTTTCTTCTATGCAGTGGAGGGTTTTCTACCATTATCTGTGGCATATTTGTTCACTGGTTGCCTTTATTCATGTTCCTGGTTCTTTTCCTCTCCAAGCATCAATTCTGTCATCTCTAAAATAGAGTAATTGATATTCGTGGTCTTTTTAGCCTTGGCATTCTTTGAACAGGATTCTCCAAACAGAAACAAGATCTAGAGAGTACCTGGTCCTGTTTCTGCTGTATAGAGTTAGTTCTCAACTTCAAAGGATAAATATGATTTGCTGAGCACGTTACTCAGCATCTACCATATATAGGAAACTAGATATTCATTTCAGCTCCTAATTGCACCCTCTGTTGTCCTGAGTAAGTATGAGATGCTGGTGAATCCTGGAGCTAACACTTTATGTTTTCTGTTCCTTAGGACTTTGTTTTCCGCTAGACCATTTATTCAAAGGCAGGGGAGGATGTTCTCAAAGCCAATAATAAGGCTCATGGCAATGCAGGGTATATTTGATGGCATGGAACCCTTTAGGATGACCAAGATTGCCCATCAAATGCCAAGGTTCCAAAAGCACTCATTTATTTTAAAAATATACACAAAGCAGCCCTTTCTCATATGCATTGTTCTAGGTTCTGGGAAATAAGAAATTGTTAGAAAAAGATTACTGCCTTCTAGAAGGCATTGTTCTAAATTCTGAGAAATAAGAAATCATTAGAAAAAAATTCCTGCCTTCTACAAGTATATAGTCTAATGGTGAGATAGGCAGGTAAGCTATTACAACACAGTGAGATATGCACACGAGTAAAGCTGTTTTCCCTTAGCATGCTCAGAGTAAAGGGTATAACTAACTCCATCTGTGAGAAATGAAAGGGCTTCTCAGATGAGGATATTTGAACTAGCTCTTGAAGGATGAGAGAGTTTGCTTCATAGAAAGGAGAGGATAACAGCAGGTAGTAAAGCAGCAATCCACAAAAGCACTGAGTCTAGGCCTGATCTTCTTTGGAAATCATGAGAAATAAAAGAGAATTTTGTGGTGACATCAGTAAGGAAAAAGATAAAGGAGGGGAGAGTAGAGACGAGGCTGATGGGCAATTTGGAGGCAGATTGAGGAGGGCCTTAGATGCTGTGTTAACAGTCCTGGACTTCATTCTACATGCAAACAGGGAGATCCGGACTTATGATGGGTGTGTGTGTCCTTGTATGTGCATGTGCACATAGATGACATAATCAAGTATGATTTTTAGATGATCCCTGGTGGCAAGGGAAGGGTGGAGAATGTGAACTAGAGAAGCCTGAGAGAATATGGCTGCTTGGGAACAGTGAGCAATCTGGCAGCTGCATTGCTGATGAGTTATGCGGAGGCAAGCTTTGGAAGAGTGTTAAGGGCCAATCGGTAGAAGGCCATACATTCATACAAAAGGGTTTGTATCAATAAGTAGAGCTAAAGAATCCTACTCATAGCTTTTCTCCTGTGGTTTACATGACAGTTATTAATGACTCTCCTAGAAGCCTGCCATCATGGTGAGCATCAAGAAAGGAATAATCTAAGCTGAAGACATGCTTTTTCTACAGGAGGCCAAGCTCCACATTCTGTGCATACTTTTGGCTAAAGTCAGGTCATGCCTCCAGAAGTGCATGGTTGATTCTCTCAGACCCTATGGCTGTGACCAATCTCTGGCTTCTTGGAGCCTCCATTAGCCACCCAGAGAAAGGTAAGTGGGGTCATGTTTGGCCCCATCACTGCTGCGGACAAGCTCAACTGCATTCTCAAGCAGTAGATTAAATACAGCTGTGCTCGTGAATGCAACAAAGGACAAGAGAACCTGACTGGACCAGTGTAAAATCAGGATCTTTGGAGGCAAGAACTCATACATTTATAAATGAATACACATACTTTTTTTCTCCTCTTCCCATTGGCAGCATATCTGAAGGCCCTGACACAGCAGTAGTGGGTCTTAATGCTTATGCGTGTCCACCCCTCTCGGCAGTGATTGATTTCATTGTTGGCTTGTTTTCACGACTTGAATGTGGAATTTTCAGAGGCCCTAATTCCTTACAAGTTCCATTTGAGGGTGGAAGAGCTAGAACAAGCTATAACCGGTAGACAGCTCAGTGACTCAGGAGTTTAAGCATTTAATTAATTAGTAAGAAAAAATATGGTGAAGATTTGCAGTTAATAAGAAGGAAAGAAGAATCACTGGGGCTAGAATTATGCAAGCTTTTGTTTCCTTTAGGGACTATATCAGAATTATGGGAGAAGAAAGGCTACCTTTTACCTCTGAGGAATTTCCAAAGTTTTTTTTTTTTTTCTGCTTTGTTTGTGACTGACAATGGGAACAATTTCAACACCTCAGAAAAATGCCTCATCATTTCCTCTTGTGAAATCTGGGTGCTTCTGAATGAATCCATGTTAGGAATGTGGAATTCCATCCATGAAAGTCAATGGTCAGTCTCACTTTTGGCCAAAGGCTGTTACTAAGTTGTAGTGCTGGTGAGAAAAATGGGGAGTATCCTGTGACCTACATGTGTCCTTGCAAGTCAGGGAAATGGTATAATTAAGAGCACAGCCTTTCATCAGATGGGCTCAGATCCTAACACAGACTCTGGTTACAGGATAGTCCTCTCAGAACTTCAGTTTTCACATCTCTAAGATGAGGCTAATTATACCTACTTCCTAGGGGGGTACCAAGATAAAGTAACAACACATGAAAGTTTTGTAGCCTTGATTTTCTTACCTAGAAAATTAGACTAGAAATACCTCTATCCTTGGGATATTTGAAACAAAACGGCAGACATATGATGAGTCTGAGTGACCAATACGTTGTGGCTTTTGTAATTACTATTCTGAAACATGGGCATGGCCTAAATACTTTTCTATCCTCTCCACCTAGCAAAATGACAACCAGGCTTACAGATATGCCAATAAGCTAGTGTTTAATAAGAGTGCTTGATGGTAAATGGTATTTTTTCCGACATCTGCATTTTTTTTTAAACTTGATGCTTTTAAATGCATCATTGGATAAGTGTTGACTGTTCCCATTCACAAGAAGAGGCCTGGAATCTAAGCGTGAAGGAATCTAAGCATGATATTGAGAAGTTGGGCTAAATTTATTTGTAAATGTAGCTTCTTGCTCGTCTTATGGTTCCTTTTATTTTTTTATTTTTATTTTTTGAGATGGAGTCTTGCTCTGTTTCCCAGGCTAGAGTGCAGTGGCACAATCTCGGCTCACTGCAACCTCTGCTTCCCGGGTTCAAGTGATTCTCCTGCCTCAGCCTCCCAAGTGGCTATAGGTGGGACTATAGGTGTGTGCCACCATGACTGGCTAATTTTTTTTTTTTTTTGTATTTTTAGAACACATGGGTTTTCACCCTATTGGCCAGGCTGGTCTTGAACTCTTGACCTTATGATCCACCTGCCTCAGCTCCCCAAAGTGCTGGGATTACAGGTGTGTGCCACTGCACCCGCCTTATGGTTGCTTTTTCTTTTCCTTCCCTTCTTCCCTCTATCCCTTTGTTCCTTTTACTCTACCATGCCTACTCCAAAGAATAAACAATAGACTAGATCTACTCTCAAACAAGATGCAGGAGGAAGAAAACTGTCATTTATTAAATGGCGTCTGTACCCCAGGCTTTATATCAGGCACGCCCTCCACTGTTCCCAGTTAGCACTTACTGCATGTATTTTCCCAGAAAAGATAAACAAGTTGCCTAAAGTCACACATCACATTACTAGCAAGCAAATGTGGGACTCAAACAAAACACTGCCCACTTCTGAAATCCATATGCCTATTTCTTCATGTTTCCCTATGAAATTTGGGAAGGTGAGGAGGGAGGTGTGTGCATGTGTGTGTGTGTGTGTGTGTTTGCACATGGAAAATTCCAAGTATCACTTCTCTATAGACACTAGATTCATTCTTTAGCTACAGCCTCGTCCCTTATCCCAAACTCTATCTTGACCTTCAGTTCTTACATTTGCAAAAGTAAAGAAACTTTAAGGCCCACCAGCTTTTACTAACCTCCCCCTTGCTCTAATAGCAGTGTAATAATTCTTGTATCCTTCCCAGTGGGGTTCCAGTCTTTTCATCTGCTAAGACCATCTGCTAATTCATCACCAAACATGGTGCCTGCCAGCATCACTGGTGCCCTGCAAGTGTCTACGTGATGAATGAATGAATGAATAAATGAATGAGAAAATGAACGATACTGGCTGCCCCAGGCCAACTATATCTTGGCTTTGGCTTGTCATTCTAGAATTGTGATACTGGCTTCTAGAAGAAGCTCAGAGTCCCTTTTTTGTTCTTTTGTTCCTTTAATTTACTCCCCCTGGGCCTCCACCAAGATGGGGAGAAGGGTTTATCTGAGCATTCAGATTTGAGGGTGCTAATTGGATAGCAGCCAATTAGAATTAGATTCACAAGGATTTAATTAGACTTTCTGTTGTAGATTTGGATGTTGCTTTCAAACTGTAAAGGCCCAAAATCCAAGGGAAATATAATAGTTTTATGGCTCTGCCTGGCTTTAATTTGAGGCAAGTTGGCAATACCCTGTCTAGGAAAAAGGAATCTTCCATGTAGTCCTGTCTGTTTTACTGACTTCTACTTGGGGTTTTAGCAAACAATTCAGATAATATATATTATTTTTATTTGTTCTCAATGATTTAAGGGTAAGATGTCGTTATGGACAAGAGCAGGATTCACATACTTATGTGTTCTTGGCCAAATATTATATCACTCTGCACTGGCATCCCAAGCTCACCAACACCTTTAGCAGGAACTTCTTGTGTCAATAGCATTACTCAATGTTCTACCTGATTGCTTGGAATCTATGAGGTAGCCATGTTATTCATATCTAGCTCCCCATCTTATATTTGTTGAGATGGTGTTAAGACTATTTGTGAGGCTTCTGGGGAAGAGGAATAAGGTACTGATCCCATTGACTGGATAATTTGGGTCTCAAATTGAGTGATAAATAAGCATCACATATTTTGACCACTTCCTAGGAGGAGAGCTTCTTGGAATTTGCGCCATGTCCACTGCATTTTTTTGCACAGATATCTAGGTTGGAGAAACATACTACTAGAGAAATCAATTTGTTCTCTTAGTACTTATGATGTGGTTCCAGGGAATTGCTGATGGATCAAATTAACCTTGGCCAGGTACATACCTGGCAGGAATTCAAAAATTCCCCAAGGCTCCTTGAGGTTTAAGATCATCATTCTTAATAAATTCACTAGGGGAGAAACCAGGGTGAGTTTACACCAAATGCTGTGGATCTGGCCCAGGGTACATGAAGAAGTCCTTCATTGAAGTCATTTACATGGCAGGCTCTCTATAATCATTTAATTTGCTATAGGTCTATGATTTTTAGTCCCACTTCCCTAAATGATTGAACATATATGATTCCCATTTCAATCATATTACCTGGATGAGCAAAGGTAGCTCTAGGCTGATTAATGCATTCTAGTAGCCAAGGAAAAGGAAAAAAAATCAGCAGGATGCTTAAACTATTTTAGGGCAACTTCAAGCCATAGTCATTGAAGTTCTTGCAGACTATGAGATATTTTACGTTCTGATAAGGGATAAAAATTCTTGCCTCAAATGGCTCCCATCACACTAAGATCTTGCAACAATAACGCTACTGATTCAGACATTAATCTTAAGTATCCAGGGAGCCCTAAAACATTGTATTCCACTAGCAAGGACCATGGTAATTGCCACGTAAATCCCCTCCATAATGTGGCCCTTATTATGACCAGCCAGCCAAGGCTTGCCTTTAAATCATACCAATTGAACTGAGCCTTGTAGAAACCCTGTCACCTACACATACCTCTGCTTCTTTTCATTAACCTGTTATCCTCTTTACAAATGGGATTCTTCACTCACTCCCTTCTTCTAGATTAGCAATGCCCTGTTAAGTAAACGAACATGAAATTCAAAGGGAAACAGGAGCAATAATCATTACCAGCTGCTGTGTTAAGCATTGTGAAAATGCTCACGATTCACAGAGAAAAATCCATGCTGTTCTTTGAAGGCATTCAAGCCTTAATAGCTAGCTGGATGAATGTTTAACTTCTAGGCCAGGCACTACTCTGCCCCAACAATAAGTCCTGTACATTGGGAAAGGTGCTGAGACATGAACTTTGGTCTTCTCTGCAATCCATCTGGAACATTCAGTGACAACATCAACTTTGAAGTTGCAATGACCTGGCCGGCCCTGCCACTCACCAGGTTGGGTAAGCTTTTCATTCTTTATTTATTAATTCAATTCATGGATATTTTGTGTCATACACTTGCTAGAGGCAACCTATATATACATTAAAAAATCAGTAAAATAATGGAAACTGAGAGAAAGAGTAATCTAACCAGGATTGGAAGGTCAAGGAGAGCCTCCTGGAGGGAACAGTATCTAAGGTAAAACATGGAAAATTAGGAATATCAGGCCAGATTTTCTCACCTGTGAAATGGGCCTGATGCTCTCTTGAAAAGCAGTTGTGACGTTAACTCCGATGATTTTCTTAAAACGGACAATGGCTTTGGACTTAGATTTGGCATTTGACAAATATTAAAGTTTTTGTCTGGTTATAAAATTTATGTTTGTGATCCATAACCTAAAGTACAATAAATAAATTTAAAAGAAGAAAAAAAATTTATGTTTTTTATTTTATACAACTAGAAAAGGTTATAAAATATAAAGAAGGAAAAAAAGTAAAAAAAAAAACCACTCATATCTCATATCCTAAAGATCTTTACTTTCTGTTAATACTTTAACTTACATATTTTCAAACATCATGTTTCTTTCTTACATTTTGGGGTTACCCTTTTTATATAGTTTGGACCCTTATTTTTTAAAGTTAATTGTGCATCTTAAGTTTCCGCCCACATCATCTGTAATTGTAAATGTTGTTTTCAATGGCTATGTGTTACATCATATAGATTTATTATAATTTAGTTAAACATTCACCTATTTCTAGTAATTAAGGCTGTTTTCAATTTGTAGCCATTATAAATCCAATTTTTGACTATTATAAATCATGCTTAAATGAATATCTTTGTGCCTATTTTTTGATTATTTCCTTAGGCTAACTTTCCAAAATTGGAATGACTGGGTCATAGGCTATGAATATTTTTGAGGTTCTGCAGTCATATTGCCAAGTTGACTTCCAAAGGGGTTATAACCATTTATGTTCTGATGGGGAGTGAATGAGTGGGCCTGTCTCTCCATATGCTGCCAGCTAAATGGAAGTTACTATTATGGTTATTCTTATTACCATGTGCCATTCAGTCCTCAGGGACATAACAGGTTTTAAAAATTCAACTTAGATTCTTTCTTTCTTCTTCTGAATTTAAAAGCAGGACTGGTACATTATAGCTACTTGGAAAACAGAATAAAGCAAAACGAAAGCATGAATAATCTCATTGACAAGAAATAACCACTCAATATTTTGATATGTTTATTATATAGAGATGTATTTTTTAATGTTTAATGTTATATGTTTTAAAATTTACATGTCTGCATGTCATTAACATTCTTTTTTAAATGCCATTATAAACAATTGCCTACATAACCATTGTTCTGTTAGATCAATTTCCATTTTTTCTCCCCAGCTACAGGGATGTTAGGAATTAAACATCTGTATCAAACTGTTTAGACTAGGATTTCTCAACCTTGGCACGTTTTGGGTTGGGTAACTCCTTGTAGTGAGGGCGCTGTTCTGCGTGTTGTTGGACATTTAGAAACATATCAGACTCCTAATCTTTAGATGACAATAGCATCCTCCCACCTACCCCCAAAATTGTGACAATCAAACATATTTGCAGACATCATCAAGTGTCCCCTCCGAGACAAACTCACCCCAGGTAGACAGCCAGTGTCCTAGACCTACCACCTTGTGCTGCTCAAGTTGTCTGTGAGCTTGAACTTCAACAACCCTGGCAATGGCACACTGCAACCAGCTGACATAGCACATGCAAACTTTGGACAGTTCCATTTAAAGAGTTCCTCCTTACATGGATCTGAATCTTTTCTGAACTTCTTAGCCACTATTACTACTGTCACTTCTATGAACTACTTGGTCATATATTGCATTAAACATATGTACATATATATATATATATATATATACAGAAATATTTTGTCTTTTACACCTATCTTTTAAAGACTAAAAGACTGCTAACACCTGCAAGTTAATGAGCCTCTTTATTTTTATTCCCCATTAACCAGATATGCCTTAAAGTCCACTCCCAGCTTGGTTGTTATCTACTGAATATGTGTGTCTCTTTTTGTCCACTACTCCTTTTTTTTGTATGGTATGAAGAACTGGATTATTTCTTAAAGTATGAACTAAGTAGAGCAGAACACAGGAAAGTCAGGTTTTTCTGCTTCTATCTCACTCTACAGACTATGAACCTTATGAAATTGCCTTTATTTAACACTTTTTATCAACCAAAATGGAAATTTTATGTTCTTAAAACCTAATCTATTCAAACACCAAATTTAGTTTTTGAAGACTGTATCACATCAAGTCATATTCATTTCATATTCTTATTTTCAACTGAACTGTAAGATTTTGTTCACATCTCCCCCAATTTTGGCTTGTCTGATTAATCTAAGGAGAGTCATGGGACACATTATTAATGACCTTGTACTCTATGGAAACTAGATAGAAATTTATAGAAATATAGAGTGAATATGTAGGAGAGAGCCTGCAAAACCATTTGTTTTCACATCTTCTTTTCATAGATGGGGAAGTGAGGGGTAAAATACTTGCTCAAGTTTCACAGCTAGTTACTTCTAGTAAGACTCTATCAGAAGCCTGATTTTCAAACTGCTGATGTGTCCAAGGACATCAAGAGGAACAATGGTCTGGATTAAGAAAAGAAAATATACACGTGTATATTCTGTTAGTACAGAGAGAGAGCTAGACAGAGCAAGGAAATTCAGACTGGGTAACAGTGACATCTGCAAATACAAAGAATGAATGAAAACTTCAGACAATTAGCTAACACAGTTATAATGACAGTAGCCAAAGTCAATAAAATATATTTGACTGAGTGAATCTGAATGGCAAAAGGAACGGGTCAATTGCATACTGCTATATCCAAGTGTTTGGGTTTTCCCTTTCAGTGCTGCCACTTTAAATTGATCTCATTAATTGACTGCGGGGGGGGGTGGGGGGTTGGAAAGACACTAGTTGTTGCTACTCCAGATCTCTAAGTAAATTAATCCCAGTCCCATGAACCTCATTTATTTTCCCTTCTCTTCTTCTTTTATCTTTCTCAAGCCGGTCGAAGCTCTATTCTACTAGAAACAGAAAATCGTTTCTAAAATATGGAATAAATTGAACCCAAAAGTCACCACCAGCAGCGAATTTAGAAATTAATACTAATAATTTTTTTTTCATTCTTCCTATTTTGGTTATTTTTAGTTTCCCAGGCCCCTATTGAACTTGATAAATGGACAATATAAATAAACAGTGTGTATATTTCTCAAGACACTTGTGATTACCCGGGCACACTTATCTCTACCTCCCTGCAGCCTTTTCCCTGTCAACTCATAAACTTTGTATTTGTTTTGTGACTCAGCATACCTGCGACAATAACTATATGGCTCTTTATAGATATCAACAGGATGTTTGATTTAGGTTAGCCATGAATAAATACTGATACCACTAATCCTAAAAATCACTAGTATGATAAAAATAAGTATCTGACCTTGCGGTGAGTGAGTAATTAGACATGAATTACCTTTGTCTTTTTGATAATGATGCAAAGCAGAATGGCAGAGTGAGGGGACATCCTGTATTTATGTGCCTCCACCACAATGGGTAATTAAGTGCAGTTGAATAGTTTAAGGTCAAGCTGTGGTCCCTGCCCTTGATTTGCTGCTTTTGATAGTACAGCTGGAACTGAAAGGGTAAACAGCAATACCCTCCAATGGTGAGGAGGTTTAGGAGCATGGTTGGGTTTTAGAGTCAGTGAGAAAAATTGGACTCAAATCTCGCTCTTACTAGCCCAACTGGTTGTCTTGAATGGAAAGGAGATGAATTGTGAACATGGAATAAACAGTAAGAGGTACACACAGTAGAAATTAATATTATTGCTTTTCTTTAGTGACATTTCTGATTCCATTTAAAGTAAATGGTTCCTGTTTAAATGGTTGGGCACCTTTTTGAAAATGTGACAGAGGCTATGGTGCTTTCCAGAGGAAAAAGCACAGACACCCACACACCCCACATATACACACACATACGCACACCCCCAAACATGAACACACCCACATATGAGATTCCAGAATCTTGTTAGAACTTGGGCAAACCTATCTACAGCAGGATTCCATGAAACCAAGATTTAAAAAAACTCTTCGTGAAAGATGTGTTGGAGGTAAAAATGCCCTTTGTACTATCTAACAGTGTACCTAGAGGAAAAAGCTTCAGATTCATTTTCTCTTATCAAATGTTTCGGTTTTTCAAGTCCTTTCCCAATTAAAAACTGAGGCTGAGGAAAAGCAAACAACTTGCTCAAGTTCAGGATCCGCTTCACGGCTGTCTGCTCTGTGGGGCTGCACAGGTCCTGCATTTACTTAGAAGGACGTGTATTTGGTTCAGTTTTCTGCAGTCATCAACTCAAAATTTTGAACGGTGGGTGCTACATTTTCATTTTGCACTGCGTTTTACAAATCACTGAGTCGTGGAGGTCATCCTGCCTATGGCCACGCATCATATGAATTTCAAAACAGAACTTCTATCTCCCCCACAGCATACCCTTGCCCCTTTTGCTTTTCCATTTTTCCCCGTCACCCTCATTCTCACTTCATATAATATAAATTCAGTATAAATTATATACATCTATTGCTTGAATGTCTTCTGTCAGCAGAACACCAACTTCATGAGGGTAATGATTTGATTTCTGCTGCATCCCATACCTGGTACAGTGTCTAGCACATGATCAGCCCTCTATAAATATGTGTTGAATACATGAATTAATTCAATCCAGGCATACTTAACACTGGCTCGTTAACCCTCATAACCACGGTCCTGTAGTTCCTTATCATGACATCATACTGCAGTAAGATAATTCAGAATTCTCTGGGGGTCAACCAACAGACATGACCCTCCTAAAATAAGAATCTGTGATTTTGATTGGAGAAAAAATAGGAGATACTTTTATTAAAGAAGAATTTTGATTTTTGCTGTCACACTAGATTATTGGAATAATAATGGGGAGGAAGAAAATCTACAACTTCTTAAATACCTACTCTCTACTAGGAGTAAAACCTACCCCTAGTAAAACATACTAGGGATACTAGGGGTATATTTTAGTATTAAGTACCTAGTACTAGTACCTAGTACTAAACATACCTAGTACTAAAACATACCCCTAGTATTTAATTAAATTGTTCTTCAACACTCTAGATAGATATGCTTTCATATCTCTATCTTATGCAAAAGAAAACTGAGACTCAGAGGAGCTCACTCCTCACCCAAGCTTCCTCAGCCAACAAGTGGTGAATATGTGAACCAGCCATCAGCAGTGATGATGATTATTAATTATAGCTAAAACACACCAATCTTAATAACCTGCAAAACTCATATTTTCATGAAAATAAAAGAGTATTTCTCATTTATAGTGATATTCAGGTTTAAAAACCAGTTTTCCCACCATCTGCTGGCTGCTTTTTTGCAGGATTTTGTTTTCTTTGGCGATATTGTAGGGAAAGGAGTCAAGAGGTAAACTAGAGCCGGTCACTCATTTCCTTACATACTCATTGACTTAGCACAGGTTCCATGCCAGCCGCTTGTGGGGGATACAGGAGTGAATCAGACACTATCTTGTCCTCAAGGATGTCTCTGCTTCCTGTTGGCAACACAGCTTTTAGTCATTCCATAAACATCCTCTTAGCACCTACCCTGTGCCTGGCAGAGGGCTTAGTGATGAGTGGAACACCACTCTTGTCCTCAGGGGTTTCCCAGTCTGGCAGTGGGGAGCCCCTGGCTTCCAAGCAGTAGAAAGGTCAATCTGCAGAAGCTACTTGTAAGTTGCATGAGAATGGCATAGTATGCCTTATTCCAGCTGTATTCCCAGTGCCCGGCACAAGTATTGGCATATACTAGATGCCCAATAAATACATGTTAGAGGACTGATATGCCCTAGTGGGTGGACGTTTGGAAGACAGGTAGTATCAGAGCAGTGATTTTGAGCCTTTATGGATACAAACTATAGAAGAGGAATGAGTATTTGAGGGGAAAAGGATCATCATGAGCAAAAGACTAGACAGGCTGAAATGTGCTTTAGAACAGTGCAGTTTAGTTGCTTATGGGTTACCCATGCAGTCAGGGGGGTGTGGGGTATGGAGGAGGAAGTAGCGTAAGGTTGGGTAGGGCAGGTTGTGAAGGTTTTGTGTGCTTGACTAGTGAAAGACAAAAGGTAGGAGAAGCTATTTATCTAGGGCCAAGATTGCAAATGAAAGACCTTAGAGGCCTGATCTAATCAATAGACTTATCTTTTCTTTTCCTGGAACATTGTTGAAAGTGTTTGCATTTGACTCTCTTTACCACACACCTCACTACTCCCTATTGCTTGTAGGACCTCTTCATATATTTTTGTGAACTGCCTGCCTTAGGGACAGCAATTGACAAAGAATGACAAAATGGAGACTCTTAAATGGGCAAAGCTCACTAAAACTCATTTTGAGAAAATACAACAATGTCACTAAAGGGTTTGTGCTGGGTGTGGTGGCTCACACCTGTAATCCCAGCACTTTGGGAGGCTGAAGAGGGAGGATTGCTTGAGTCCAGGAGTTCCAGACAAGCCTGGGAAACATGCTGAGACCCCATCTCTACAAAAAATATAAAAAAGTAGCAGGGCTTGGTGATGTAGGCCTTTAGTGCCAGATACTTGGGAGGCTGAGGCAGGAGGATTGCTTGAGCCTAAGAGATCAAGGTTGCAGTGAGCCGTGATGACACCACCGCACTCCAGCCTGGGCAACAGAGTGAGACCCTGTCTCGAAAAAAACTATTTGGGGTTGAAGTGAGAGAAGCAAAAGCAAAAAAAGGGTTAATATGAAATTGACATTTGGGACCTATTGTAGGGAGAGAAACAGGAAGTCAGGGGATTTGTATTCCATCCAGATGTGAGGTGGACAGGAAGAGGGAAAGAACGCTCAGAAAGATAATAGGTTCCATTCTCTGCCCTCTGTCTGGGGCCATGGTTGGGGTTGGTGGCTGGAGTGAGGTGGGTCATCTGGCCTACTGAGTAAAGGATGAGGAGGCTTAGTGACCTGAGCATCGTGTTTGTTCAGTTCCTCACTTGCCTGAGACATCCTCATGCTTATCAAATGAGTAATGCTTTACAAAGTCTAATATTCAGTGTTGGTCTGGTTAGGGATAAATGAGCAATTTCATCCACAGCTCTGAGAGTAAATTGGTGAAGCTTTTGAGGCTTCTAAGAGTGCTTTCTAAGAGTATCTTTTAAAATTCAACTTCCAAAAATATACCCTATAAAAATCACCTGAAATGAAGCCAAAAATCTAAGCTATACCCATGTTTATCACAATATCCAAAATAGTAAGAAAACTGGAAAACACCTAAATGTCAATGGTCATGCAAATATTGCTTCATTCATAAAATGAGAGAATAAACAACCATTTTGAGCAAAATGCTATATAAAGATTATTCAATAATCCAAGAAATTTTTTATGGCATAACATGAAGTTAAAAGAACATATACACAGTTGCATATCTGATGTGATACACGTAGGAAAAATATTCTTAATTCTATATGCCAGGTGGTGGCAAACTATGGCCCACAGGCCAAATCCATCCTGTCACTTGTTTTTGTAAAAAATTGGAACATGGCCACACTCATTCTTTATGTATTATTTAGGGTTGCTTTTGCATTACAGCAGCAGAATTGAACACATACAATAGATACCCTAGGTCCTCAAAGTGCAAAATATCTGCCATCTAGCTCTTTAGAGAAAAAGCTTGCTGTCTTGTGCTATGTGCCAAAATATTAATGGTAATTTTCGTAATGGCAGAATGATATTTTTGAAAAAGCATTGTCATATATATCTTTTATTTTCTTAATGGGTGTATATTATTTTTATACTGCATAAAAAAAGGCTATTTAAAAATATCTGGCTACAAACGAAAACAAAACGCCCAGTATGATTTTGCTCAGTTTCGAGTTCAGGTATGCAAAGTGGGGCCACTGTGCTTACGTTTCTCTGAGATTTAGGAAGTCCCAAAGCTAAGCCCCAGGGGTGATGATCTACTACACGTTTATAGTAAGTTCTTCAAAAGTGAGTGTGGAAAGAGGGAACCCTATGTTTTCCATAGCTATAGGCTTGGCTACAATGCAGATTTTATGTCCATGCTGATTAGCTGGGGAGGCATGTGTGATAATAGAAAGAGAATTATCTTCTATTGTCAGAGACCTCAGCCTGGTCCCTGGAGCTGATCTTTGGACCAGAAGAAGATGCCCGAACACCTCTGGGCCTTAGTTGCCAGGTTCCCAAATTGACATCAGAACCCATCACCTGCTACTAGGCAGAAGCTGACTCAGATATCCTATTGACCTTTTTTCCAGCTCCTAACTCTAGAATTCCATGATTCATCAATATCATCTAATCAGATTTCAGCAGTGAGGATCTTGCTCACTTGCCATTCAGAATTAATGAAATGCAGGGATGCAACCAATATGAACAAAAGGAGAGCCCCTCTCTCCCTTAGGAAACTCACACAGAGCATATCATGCTAGCTGGTGATCGGTGAGAACTGTATTCCCATGTGAGACAGCACCTACCATTTCCTCTCTCTCCCCCAACCCTTATTTCCTCCAGTGGCTTTGTTTTTTTGTGTGGTAAATGGCCTGTGATGTGCACCATTCTATGTGCTGTTAGAAGAAATTTGGTACCTGTGGGAAAGAAACACAACCCTATTTGCTATGCTTCAGTCACCAAGAAAAAGTACTAAAATAGCTAAACTGTCCGTTCACATGAAAAAATATTCAAATGGATTTTTTTCTTTTAGATCATAGTTCTGGTTTCTGTTTTCAATGGGGATTTCATAGGGGAAAATATTTCACCCTGAGAGCTGGACGTTTTGAGACATGAGAGGTAAGGACGCCCACATATCTCTTCATTGTCATAATTTCCCAGTTAGGTTCAGAAAGGATCCCTTGCATGCAAAGATGATTTTTTAAAAGTGTCATGTGCAGGTTATTCCTTTCTAAGTACAGGATGTGGTGAAGAAGAAAGCTGATTCTAAATAACCTTCTTAGAGAGAAGGAAAAAGAATGCTATCTGAAATAACTCTTCTATTTGACTGTTTAAATTTTCCTTTTCTTACATAAATATGTTCTGATAGGTGATTTTCTTGTCCACAGCTCTGTATGTCTAAGAGTTTTCTCCTAAAATCCCCTGAAAACTGGGAGAAGGCCATAAGAAGACCATCTTTTTAATTCTATTTCACAAGTCACACAATATTCCAGTCAAATGAAGATGGTTGAGAAAGGTCATCCATCTTCCCTCTCACTGCCTTGAGACTTATATGTTGTTACCCACAGCTCCATCTGGAGCATTGTAGCTGTTGTCAACCTTGACGCCCTTTCTGAAAAAACACTGGATGGACATCAGAACTATTTGCTTAAGGACGTTCCCGAGCCGCACAGGAAAACTTGCCTTATGATTTTGGATGCACAGATCTGATTTGACTAAACGTGATAACTAGAGAATCACCCAATTTATTCCCATTTTCAACTCTAAATCATCACATTGTCTCAAATCCAAAGCACACAACAGACCAGCCTGGCCAACATGGTGAAATCCTGCCTCTACTAACAATACAAAAATGAGTCGGTGTGGTGGCGGGCACCTGTAATCCAAGTTACTTAGGAGGCTGAGGCAGGTGAATCCCTTGAACCTTGGAGGTGGAGGTTACAGTGAGCAGCGATCACACCGCTCCACTCCAGGTTGGGCCACAAACAAAAAACAAAGCACACACAGAGACTGGGGTCCTCTGTGGCAATTGAGAAGATGGCTATGCAAGTCCCAACCGGCAAGTGCTGACTCTTTTCATCCTCACTTCTGCCAATGTCCCTTCACCCCTTCCCACTCGCACTGGGAGGCAGGAGGGGGCCTGACAATAGCGTTGGCATCACACTGCCAGGGTGTAACAGGAACTGTTACAATTCTGAGATTCTGTTAGATTCTGTTAGAATAAGCACTGTTAGAATGCCTTCTGCCTAGAATGCCTTCTCTCTTCTTTAACTGCATGCTCCAGTCAAATACAGATGGTTGAGAAGTGTTACCACAGAAATGCTTTGAGATTTTGGAGTCAGACTACTTGAAATTGAATCCTGGCCCTCCCATCAGAGACTGCACTTATTTTAGGCAAGTTATAGAACCAATTTTACTCTCAGTTCCTTACCACAAAATGGGTCTAATGAGAGTATCTACCACACAGAATTTTGATGAAAGCTAAGTGAGATAAAGGCAAGGGTCCCTAATCCTGGGGACACAGACAGGTAGCAGTTTGTGCCCTGTTAGAAACTGGGCCACACAGCAGGAGATGAGCAGTGGGTGAGTGAGTGAAGCTTCATCTGTATTTACAGCTGCTCCCCATCACTCACATTACTGCCTGAGCTCTGTGTCCTGTCAGATTAGATTTTCATAGGAACATAAACTCTATTTTGAACTGCACATGAAAGAGACCTAGGTTGTGGGCTCCTTATGAGAATCTAATGCCTGATGATCTGTCACTGTCTCCCATCATCCCTAGACGGGAGTGTCTAGTTGCAGGAAAACAGGCTTAAGGCTTCCACTGATTCTACATGATGATGAGTTGTAGAATTATTTCATTATATATTACAATGTAATAATAATAGAAATAAAGCGCATGGTAAATGCACTGTGCTTAAATCATCCCAAAACCATCCCAGTCCATGGAAAAATTATCTTCCACAAAACTGGTCCCTGGTGCCAAAAAGGTTTGGGATCACTGCTTTAAAGCCTTTGCATAGTGCTTAGAATTGAGGGAAAAAACGACGCAGCTAGTTGTTACAATCACAATATTGGTGAGTTTCAAAAGAAAAGAATTCTGTTCCATGTATGCTTGAGCCTTGAGTTGCTAACCAAGCCTGACAAAAAATTACTGTTGAAGGGATGTGTGAGCCCTAATTGAAATGAAGCCACTTAAGGGAATTATGGACCAGCCCCTAAGCAAGGAGAAAGCCATATCTTAATGATTGCAAGTATCCCAGGCAAGGTGTGGATGGCCGTTTGAATTCAAGCAGAATAGGACCTGGGATGAGAAAGAAGGTGTGTACGTGACTTGATTTTTGAACTTTAGCTCATCATCTGGAAGAAGGCTGAGTATTCTGTGCACTCACATGGTAGCTAATGCCTACGCCCCATCCACCCGTGATTCTTTCTGTAGGAAATCTCCCTAGAACACTTTGTGATATTGGATATTACTTTCATATTCTGCTGTGGATCTTAATTCAACCAAATTGTAATAATCTGATATTGATTTCTTTTAATATAAATATAGTTATATTCATACTTAGTCTTGGCATGCTTGCTCAGTGTCTCTCTCTCTCTCTCTCCTTCCCACTCCCCTCTCTCTTTCCCAACAGGCATGGAGAGCAGGCATCACCAAGCCTATTTAACACTTGGGGGTCCCTTGGCTACCAGGTCCTGGGGTAGGAATCTGATGTGTTTTCCCCACTGTGCTGGGCAGATCACATCAGTGCCAAGTTCATAGGAGGGGCATCCCCCGTTGGTCAATTGAGGAATTGGTGTTTGAGGTAGATCTCAAGACTGGATGTGTGAGGAACTTAGCCTAGGAGAGGGGCAGAAAGAAGCTCTCACTCCCCAAGGCCCAACGACCTCAGTCCTTCGTGCTGACTCCAGCCTCCAGCTCTCACCCAGACTACCTGCATCCTTCTCTCCACCACAGTCCCTTGGAATCTGCATAAAATATAAATTAAAGGAATTCCTCCCTACTTCTCTTTCCACATTATGACCAAATGGTTTTATACTATCATTGAACAGTTTAGTACAAAACATGCCACTTTGTAATCCATTCATTTATTTAACAAATATTTTGGAGGGTTTACCATGTGTCAAGTGCAGTTCTAATAGACATAAGCTGTGAGGTTATGCTTATCTGATTCTCACAGCAACTGCCTTTGAGATACGAATTGGTATACTCATTTGCCAGATGAGGAAATTGAATTCATTTAGTGAGAAAGGAAGAGCTTGCATTCAGGGTTAATTGCTTCTCCTGCACGAAGCACCGGGCCACACTAGAAGAAAAGGCATGAGGAAGACAAAAGTGAGCAGGTAGGGGAGAAGATATTAAGTATAGGTCTCTCAGTTCCTCTTAAAACTATTTATAAAAGAGGGGGATGAGTAGTGGATGGGAAAGACAGACGGATTTATGCCCTTCACTCCAGGTTTTCCCCCACCCCCTTCCGTTTTAAATGACTGCTCATTTTTTGGCTACCTTTCAAGCTCTAGGAAACACTCTGGAATTCCAGGCTGGGAGGGGTTTCCTTTGCAGATCTGGCTATTGTAACTTTACAAGAAACTGCTCAAAACTTCCTCTCGCCAGTTACAAACCACAGTTTTCTGAATGAACTTCATATTCATTAAATAGTTAACCCTTCACCTTTCTGACTCACATTTTTCATGTTATTAGTCAGCTTTCGGAGTAAGGTAAAATCTAGAACAGCCTTTATGCACACCCTCCACCACCCACATACATACCTAATACAAACAGACCACACATGTCCACATCCTTATGCACAAACACTAAGAAACACATGCATACACAAATACACATGTACACAGAATTAAAAACATAGCTATATACATTCACTATACATGTAAATACCCTTACACACACATATGCATGCACACGCACACACACACATATGGAATTGGCTTTTTCTCTTTGTGGTAGGAGGGAAATGAAAAGACCCAAAACATTCAGATACCGGAATGGACACAGAAGGACCCTGCCATGGATATAGGTCTCGGTTTTTTTTCCTCTTTTGAGGGAAGCAGGGTGTTTCTGGTTACTTTTGCCACTGCCATTATGCCCTGCTTACCATCCCCACACCACCAAAATTAGGGTTTACAGGTCATCCCTGCATCAAATAAGTGATTTTTTTTTCTTTGACACAAAGTAAAATTATAATTAATATTGAATAATGTAAAAAGGAACTCCTGCATTCCAGCCCCTTATATAACATACATGGTTTATGGCAGGCACTCAGGAAATATTAGTTGCATGAATGAAGGCTGTTTACATTTTCATTAGAACAACACCCAGTCCACCCCTTTGTGTTTCAGTGAGGGTTCAGAGACCCAGAGGGCTAGGTGATCAGCCTGGAGTCCACTCTGCTAATTGTTAGCAGAATGAAACTGAAGCCTTAATTTCCAGAATCTAGTGAACTCGATGAGTCAAGATCATTGCAGCTGGAAATCTGTTTTCCTCTCCTGCTGCATCTCCCTCTTAATAATCGAGCCAGAAACCAGGAAGGTATGTGACACAAAGCTAAGTAAGATTCGGGACAACTGCCCATCAAGACTTTGTTGCAGATATCCAAAGCAGACAATTCAAGTCCCAGCTTGACTTTACTGTCTCCATTTTGGTGGTTAATAAAGACAACTTGAATTCAAATTTGTCCACATGGATTTCCTTTGTTTCCCTAAGGTTTGACTTATATGCCAAAAGAGAGAAGCACAGAGAGATGGGAAAGAGAAGAGAGGGGAATGAAAGAGGAGAGAGAGCCCAAGGAAATGTGACATGTAATAATTTTTTAAGAAATATTTTTTCAATTTTTTAATTTGAGGTATAAAATACATGTAGTAAAGTATCAAATAGTAAGTGATTTTTTATGTATGTGTATACCTGTATAGACCTACGTAACCACTACCTAACTCAAGACAGAGAACATTTTAATCACCTTAAAAGGTTTCCTGTGTCTCTTCCCACCAATACCTCCTGATGTGACCACTATCCTTACTGCTATCAGATTTACCTGTCCTTGAACTTAATAGAAATGTAGTTATAGTGTAGACACTCGTTTGTGTCTGATTTCTTTCAACAAACATACTTGTTGGTTTAATCCACGTTGTTGTGGATATCAGCAGTTTGTTCTTATCATTAAGTAGCAGGGTTCCATTGTATAAATGAACCATATTTTATCCTTCTTCAAGTTAATAAACATTTGAATTGTTTTCATTTTCTTGTTATGAATCAATGCAGTTAATAGTTTGGTTATGAAGAGTTTTACATATATTTTTAGTATATTTTGTTTCTCTTAAATATATACTTAGTAATGGGATTACTGTTCATGTAGTATAGACAGATGTTCAGCTTTAATTGGTGCAACCAACTGTTTTTGAAAGAGATTGAAGCTATTCACTCACAATAAACAACTAACAATGTATAAAAGCTCCAATTACTCCCAATATTCACCAGTATTTGATTGTATTCGTCTTTTTAAAATTTTAGCCATTCTGATGAGTACGGAGTGGTAACTCAGTGTAGTTCAATTTGTATTTTCTTGATGAGTGATCTGTGTAAAGTGCCTGATCGAAGTTTGTATGTGTGTGTGTGTGTGTGTGTGTGTGTGTTTGTGTGTGTGCGTGCACGCGCACGTGAGCCATAAAGTGGTTAATGTCCTTTTGTTATTAATTTGTAAGAGTTCTTAATGTATTCTGGGTATAAGTACTTTGTCAGTTGTAAACATATACATATATTATAATAAAATTATTATTGCAGGCTGTGGTTTGCCTTTTCACTTCTTGTGACTTGTTTAAGAAATACCTGCTATCCCAAGGTAAGCTACTATCCTTTTTTATATATGTTATTTGTTTTACCTTTCACATTGGGTGCATACTATGTTTGTAATTAATTTGTGCACATTATATGACATATAGCCAAGATTTACTTTTTACCATACAGCTACCCAATATTGCCATTTATGTAGAACATCATTCTCTTCCCACTCAATTGCCTTGGTACTTTTGTCGTAAGTCAGATGATCATGTATGTGTAGTTCAGTTTCTGGACTCTGTCTTCTGTTTCTCTAGTCCCTTTACCTATCCGTGTACCAATATGCACTGTGTTAATAATTGTAGCTGTGTAGTAGGTCTCAAAATCTGACAGTGTAATTCTTCCAGTTTCTTTCTTCTGCAAATTTTCTTTAGCTCTTTTAGGTCCTTTGTATTTGTGTATAAACTTCAGAATCAGGTTGTCTATTCCAACAACAACAAAAAATGAAAGTTTCAGAAAGTTTAATTGAAGTTGTATTGAATCCATAGACAATTTTGGAGTAAATTGCATCTTAGCAATACTGAGTCCAACCATTACCATGGTAAGTCTCTCCATTTACTTAAATTTTAAATTTCTTTTAACAACAGCTTCTGGCCAGGCATGTGGCTCATGCCTGTAATCCCAGTACTTGGGGAGGACAAGGCGGACGAATCACCAGATCAGGAGTTCAAGACCAGCCTGACCAACATGGTAAAACCCCATCTCTACTGAAAAAAAAAAATACAAAAATTAGCCAGACGCGGTCGCACTTTTCTGTAGTCCCAGCTACGCTGGAGGCTGAGACAGGAGAATCACTTGAACCTGGGAGGCAGAGGTTGCTGTGAGCCAAGATCACGTCACTGCGCTGCAGCCTGGGAGATAGAGTGAGACTCCATCTAAAAAAAAACGGCTTCCAATTTCCAGTATGGAGGTCTTGGAAGCTAAAATTTACATGAACTTCTAATTTGATATTTTTTGATGTCATTATAAATGTTGTTATTTTAAAAGTTGTCTTTAATTTTTTGTTGTCAGTGCATAGAAATACAGTTATTAATAACTTCTGTGTATAAACTATATCCAGTGATCTTGCCAGATTCACTGATAAGTCTGATAATTTGTAGATTCTTTGAGATTTTCTTTGTACAAAATCATATCCTTTCTGAATAAGATAGTTTTACTTCTTCATTTTTAATATCTGTGCATTTTATTTTGCTTGCCTAATTTCTCTAGCTAGGACTTCTATAATATTAGCTACAAGTAGTGATGGGGAGGAACAATAAGATAGGTATAGTTTGAATGTGAGAAAAATATGAAATGAAATACAGAAACTGAACGGATTAAATCCCATATCTCAAGTCCTATATGTGGCTCTAGGAGAAAGAACGCTGTCTCTGGAGCAATTTTGGTGAGGCGGATTTTGTGGTTGTATTAACAAACCTCTGTTACCCAGGACTGAGTTAATGATTCTTGTGGGGTTTTTCTCTAGTGTGGTACTTGACTCCATGATCCAGCCTGTGAAGGAGTGACTTGTTGACAATCTCAGAATCACTCTTCCTTCAATCCTCTACTGCCCAAGCAATTTTCATGAATACCTACCTTCCTTTTTGTTGTTGTTGTTCACTCATTAGACAGCTGTTTATTAAATGGCTGTTATGTGCTAGGCACTTTAGTAGGCACTGGGAAATAAATTGACAAAATAGATGCAACTCTATCTTCGCTGAGCTTATTATCTTCTGATTTTCAGTGGAAACTCATAGAAAACCTTCATTCGTAGATTTGAAGGAAAAGCTATCTAATTTTTGGATATCATTGGAGGTCCGGAGTTATTTATATCACTAGAGGCCTGGAGTTATTTGATGTTAGGATTAGTGCACAAAATGTCATTAAAGACACACAATTTCTATCTGCCCTCTCTACCATCCTCAGGCTGTTGGCTTTGAATATCTTAAGACCGCTATGGCTACTGTATTTCTAAACATTGTAACTTCCTACCAAAATATTAAAATAAAAAAGAAAGTGAAATGGCAGCTTTTTCTTTTTATATTTGCCTGTTTTCTCTAAATGCAAAATCATTTCTAGAGGTTCTCTTGAAGACCTTCTCTACGTTTCAATCGTAGGAATTTTGCCACATGGTCACCCTTAGCTATGTGAAGGGCAGAAAACATGAGTGTCTGGCACAGAGATGTGGATTTACCATGGTCGACTTAGAATAGCCACAGTGAGTACACTAGAGCTATTTATATTGTCACCCCAAACCCCCAAACCAAACTGGGCTGCTATTTAGCAATGAAAAAAAAAAAAAAAAAAGGAAGGCCAGGCGCAGTGGCTTACGCATGTAATCCCAGCACTTTGGGAGGCCGAGGTGGGTGGATCACTTGAGGTCAGAAGTTCGCGACTAGTCTGGCCAACATGGTGAAACCCCATCTCTACAAAAATGCAAAAATGAGCCGTGCATGATGGCGGTGCCTGTGATCCCAGTCACTTGGGAGTCTGAAGCAGGAGAATCTTTGAACCCGAGAGATAGAGGTTGCAGCAAGCTGAGATCGTGTCATTGCACTCCAGCCTGGGTGACAGAGTGAGATTCGTCTCAAAAAAAAAAAATAAAAAAAAAAAAAAAAAAGAAAAGAAAAAGAAAATGGCCAATAGATAAGCAGTGAGCTCCGTAACTGTAGAAATCACCCTTGTTTTGTTCAACGCTCTATGCTCAGGTCCTAGCCTAATGCCTGGGACACAATAAGTACTTTAAAAATTATTGAATTAATAGTTGGTTATTGATAAATATATATTTAATACATAAATGATAAATGAATGACTACTAAATGAATTAAAGAGTATAACCTTTTACTCAATGTTCATGATTCAAAGTGGGGGATATTCAAAGGTTTAAGAAGCACTTTGGGATTTAAACAAGTGCTTCAATCAATATCTAAAAAAAAAAAAAATAGAACAGCACAAAAACATCAAAACTGCTTTTTTGGATGTGTAAGTTTCTTTCAGATTTTCCACAGTTTATAAATTTACTGGTATCTTCTCTACATCTTACACATTCTAGAAACAATGAATTCATCATGCTTATGTATGTATGTATGTATGTATGTATGTATGTATTTATTATGTCACCCAGGCTGGAGGGCAGTGGTGCGATCTCAACTCACTGCAATGTTCGCCTCGCAGGCTCAAGTGATTCTCGTGCCTCAGCCTCCTGACTAGCTGGGATTACAGAAACCCACCACCACGCCTGATTAATTTTTGTATTGTTAGTAGAGACAGCGTTTCACCACATTGGCCAGGCTCGTCTCGAACTCCTGACCTCAAGTGATCCACCTGCCTCGACCTCCCAAAGTGCTGGAATTACAGGTGTGAGCCACCATGCCTGGCTCATTATGCTTATTCAAATGCTTATTTGTTCATTCATCCATTCATCCATTCAAAAAACAAATATCTAATGTGGCTATTCTGGGCTAGAAAGTGTGCTATTGCATGACTTGGTGTCTGAGGACATTCTCCTACCTTGTACACATTTCTCTTCCTAGCTTATGCCACAAATTCCAACATATATTTTAAGACTCACTCAAGTATCTCTACCTCAATGAAAACTACTTTCGTGAACAGAGAGAGTGGTTTGTCCTTTCTTCTGTAGTCACAATACACTTTACATATACCTCCGTAAGAGTTTTTGAACTTTTTTCTAACTTCAGTATTCACTCTCATGTTTTTCTCCTTCATTAGACTATTACTCCTTGATGATAGGAATTTGTAGTAATCAAATTTTTGTATTCTATTTTAGTATCTGGCATTGTTCTTGACATAGATAGCAGTTGCTTATTGACAGCTTGCTTCTTCAGTGAATGAATAAATTAATAAAGGGACATGTGATATTCAGTGACCCATTTTGCAGGTAAGAAAACTGAGGCAGACAGAGATGTTAGCAAGCCAGAGGCCTTGGATGACAGTTGAGATCATTTGACTCTTACTCTAGATGCAGTCTCCAGAACCCACATATTTTTAGTGAGTCCCTTTGTCTATGTTCCACCACTGTCACTTCTAAGGAAGGTGTATCATCCCAAATGGGGTGGTACCTTATTGGTGAACCCAAATCTGCAGTGTTCGCCACCTCACCTAGGTGAGTATCTGTGTGTAGCAATCTGCACATTTGTCTTTTCCACTTTCTGGAGGTGTCGTCTTTTTATAGGCAGCACCTGCGTAACAACGGGGCCAACCTGGGGAGCAGAAAAGGGCATTTTCACATTCTGAACGTAGGTAAGTATCACACTAGCTTTTCCCTTCTAGCAGTAATGGCCTCAAATGTTCCAACTTAAGAGAAAAAGGCAAAACAGTCTGCCAAAGTGAGGGAAAAGTTAGAGCAAACCTTGCTTTTACCAAAAGCCTATGCTCCCTTCTGGAAATTCACACTTTCACACTTTTAGACAAATATTAAATGTCTGCCATTCTATTACGCACAGTGCCTGGCACACTTTAGTCCCTTCTTTCTTCCTCTAACGCCAGGTTCTAAACTAGAAAAGCCCCACTTGATTCTGAGATTTGCTTCTTGAACTAGTTTATTTCAGATAGTAATCATGCTATCTAGGGTTGTGACAGTGTTTTGCTATTTATAGGGCACTTTGACCTGATTCTTTTTGCACAGGAACTGTGCCTTACCCTTTGCCCACTTCACAGAAGTGAGGACTGAGATAGAGGAAGATTAAGTAACCTTTTATTTAACAAATATTTGTTCCACATTCCCAAAACATTTATTAAATACTAGTACGTAATGATATAATAAATTTTACCATAAGGATAAACCAGTATTCTGGACTCAGCCAACTTGGGAGACACTAGGAGACCTGTTTGAGAAAGTGACATTTAAACTGAGGCTTGGCTGTGGGTACATACCCAGTAAGTGACTGAATTGGGATTTGAACTCATGCCTGCTTGACTCTAAAGATGATGCTTTTGGCTTGGTACCCTGCTCTCTCTCTGGACAAGCTCTGGTCCAAAATCATTAAAGCTAATTTCTAACCCTGCCCAACTGGAATTGTCATGTTATGACAAATGGCTCTGTGGTCTCAGGTGCCCAGCAGACCCATTAGTGGAATTCTATGTGCTAGACCTGGGCAAAATGCCAGAGCCTTACACACCCATTATATTTGGTCTGGCAAAGGTCTTCAACAAAGAGAAGTATTTACAGCAATGAAAAATAACAGGTCCAGCAACACCATAAGAATAAAATAATGAAGTTCCCTAAAATAGAATAAACAATTTATAGAGTATGAGCCTACACGATCAATGATTGGATGAAATGGAAGAGATTTTTGTATTGTAGCCTTCTTTATTTGTAGATGTCGAGCCTCAGAGAAGTTATATATCTAATTAGTGTCACTCAGGTAGATAACAACAGAATTAGGATTAGAACTTAGTTCTTATGACTCCCAGAGCAGGGAAAAACATGATGAAGTCCCAAAACATTGTTTGTGAACTCACACCTGACACTGAATTGAGAGTCTGCTGTTTACTCCCTGTGTGACCAGACCCCTTCAGATCCCATGATATTACCAATCATAGACCCTTGATCCACATGAGGCATCTTTACCTCTTGCTCTTTGACTTTGTGCCCCATGTTTATTCAGGAATATTCCAAAGAGGTTACATCTATTCATTTTACATGTTGAGCACAGATCATTATAAGACAAATTAAAATAAAAACATCATCAAGTCTCATGTACTGTTTAACTTACATTGAGCAATATTTAATAACTAGAATATCAAGAGAGTCTTAAGTGTTTGCCCATCCCCCCAAGACCAATGTAATGGGATTTTATTCTTATCGCCTGCTCAGGGTAGAGGCAATTCAGGATACAGAGGGAAGAAATAAAGAGGTAAGATAGAGGATGCACAGAAATCACAGATGCCAAACACCTACCGTTCTTCGCCACCACACATTTGACTCACATGGTGGACATGGACAACATAAGCAGAGAGGTGACTCAGGCTTTCTTGAGTTTTTCAATGACCTATGAGAAACAGGTATCTTGATTCAAATCCCAGCTTAGCCAACATAGAGTCTGGTAACACTGGGCAAGTCTACCAAGCTCTCTGTACTCCAGTTTCCTCATTATTAAAAAGGGGGAAATAATAGTGCCTACATCAGAGGATTGTTGCAAGAACTAAGCGGAATAATCTATCTGAGCTTTAGAGCCCACACTGTATTAGTTAAAAACACATGCTCTTGCTTTTTATTATTTTTCTCTACCTTAGACTACAAACTCTAAGAGGACAGGCTGGGCTGTTTTCTTCATAAAAAAAATTACAGGAACAGTAATTAGAACTAGGAGCTTTTCAATGGCCTGAAATCTGAAAAAATAGGCACAAATTATTTTGAGTTTTCTTACCTGTATTTTTATAATTAAAATATAATTATAACAACACTGCACTACATATATAAGGTATCTAATATAGTAAGTGTCCAATATATGCTGATTTCTTCACCCTCTTTCATCCCTGGGAAAGAAGTAGAATCATCTACTTTTGGTGCCCATTCATTCCCCTTCAGTTGGAAGCATGAGGTACATAGCTGCCTGACCTGGGGGAAGGCTGCAAGCAGTAGGTGTTGTTAGATGTGGTGGGGCTTGTTGACTTCCTCCAAGGGGCCCACCTAACACCTGCCTGTTCCTTGATAGTCAAATTCAACTTTTACTTCTTAGCACCACAGGAAGTTGGCTGAACCTTAAGTGAAGTCCCTCTCAAACAGGAGACATCTTTGCTGGGTCCCTGTCCTTCCTAGCCTCATTTCTGCTCTCCACTGTGAGCAGGCTGCCCTCCCTTCTCCCCCCAGCACTACTGATGGGCAAGAATACTCAGAACTACTACCTCATGGGCTGTGACATGTGCCAGGAGCTGCACCCAGGACTTTAATACAGCAGTTAGCTCCCATTGAATGTTCATAGTTGCCCAGGATAAAGAAGGGATGCTATGATCATTTTCTATTTTGCTGTGATCAGGCTCTGTGAGCTAAAGTCGCCCCTTCCCAGTCTCCACCCATAGAAGCCATCTATCAATCCTGTTTGTCTGTTACAAGGATTCAGAATTCATAATCATGGGGCTTCACTTACAGACACAAGTTTTTTTCAGTTTTCTACATATTTCTTTTCGCAACAATGGAGAAAATCAAAGAGGGCAAAGGTGAGGGGAGAATATGCCATTTCCTTTTATGTCCTTTGCTCTTATAACCTTTGGCTTTAGTTTCCTTACTGTGTCTGTGAGGATGAAACTAGTGATCCGAGTGGTCCAAAATGGGTTTGATGAATCTGATTCCAGTAACACAAGATGAATTGGGTATATTTTTCCCTAAAGATAGAGAGACAATATAACACAGTCTTTACATAAATGGACTCAGGAGCCAATTTTGTTAGGTTCATTCTCTTTCCTTTCACGTGTTGATTTTCAATAAACAGCTTGCACCCAAATTCCATCTTAGTGTTTTATTTTCAAAAAATTTGAAAATGTTAGCAGTATAAATTTGTTCTTTTTAAAAAATTCTTAACTAATTGCCATTATTTCCATCTATGCTATTGCATTGAAACCATCCTTAATATGGACTTAATAACTTCATCCTATGTTAATGTTTAAGTTTCAGTTTTTGCCTTCTTGGTTTTCCAGCTGTGTTTAATGTGGTTGACCACTCATTCTTTGAAATTCTCTTCCACTGGCTACTACAATATCACACACTTTGTCTCCTTCTTCAGTCTCTGTCTTCTCCACAGCCTTCTCTTCCTTTTATATACCTTTGAAAGTTAATGTTTCCTAGAGATATTTTCTTAACTCACTTCTCTACTGATTCTATGTATTTTTCTGGCTCCAACTCTTCTAATTTTACCCATCTTGATGATTCTATAATTTGTATTTTCTGTTTTGATCTCTTTTCAATCTCCGAGACCTAAATATCCAAATGCCTGATGCACAGTGCTCTCTTTTTCACTCCAAAACTCTCAAAGGCAATATGTTCAAGAGCAATCTGTCATCAGTCTCACTACATGTAAGCTTCCCCTTGTGTTCAAGCTGGAGACTTAAGAGTCTTCTTGATCTCTTCTTCTCCCTATTTTCTGCATAATCAATCACCAAGTCATGTGGATTTTGTTTCTAAATATGTTAACTTCTTTCCTCTCTCACTTTATCTCCCTTGCCTCTAGGTATCCCAGACCCTCAGCCTCTCTCACATAGACTTTGGCAATAACCTTCTAATATCAGTCAACCTGACCAATAGGCCACCTGTGCTTCCTGTAGAATCTGGACAATGTAGAGCACTGAGATGCTCACACTAGTATGCATGTATGAGTTGGTATGACTTCTAGGGAAATTGAAGACTTATATAGTCTTTGGCCCAGTAATATACACCAGAACACATTAAAGAGACTCTAGCATGTGTACACAATGATAGACACACAAGAATGTTCACAATGGCACTATTTTTAGTAGCAAAATTATGGAAACAACACAAGTGTTTATCCATAACAGAATGGACAAATGAGCCATGGCATATTCATTCAATGAAAATATGATAGTCAGAATGAATGATCTAAAGAGATATTATTGGCAATCTTATAAAGGATTTTTAAAAAGCAGTTTGTGAAAAAGTTTAATCATTCAATATTATTTAATAAGAAGTTTCAAAACATGCAGTCAATTGTATGTATTATTTATGCATAGATGCAAATTCAGCAATAGTATTAAACCATGCCTGGGAATGATAAGTATCAAAGTCAGAATGTGGTGACCCTTGGAAAGCGAGGTATGCATCAGCAGTGGGGCATATAGGATGTTTCCACCATACCTGTAATGTTTCTTTAAAAAATTTGAATCAAGGATGGCAAAGTATGACATTTGATTAAGCAGGATAGTGAGTGCATACCTGTTACTTATATTGTTCTTTATAATTTTCTCTATGATAAAGCATTTTGTAATTGAAAAAAATCTGACAGTATTACTTCCATATTTAAAATATGCCAGTGACCTCCAGTTGCCTACCAGGGAGCATCCACATTCTTTAATGGAAAGGCCTTCCTCACTTGGAACTTGACAACTTGGATTGGACATTTGTAGTTTTATTTCTAAGAACTATTCCCTGTTGTCAATGGAGCCTAATTTCTACCTGGGTATCTATGTGGTTTAGGAAAACTGACCCCAAAATCCAATTCTAGATTTGGAGCATGTGACCGTGGCTTAATCAACTAACACATTTCTTTCCCCTCAACTCAGGGGATGATCATATGAACTAAGCCAGTTTCAACAGAGTAAACCTCATGTTTCTAATGAGAAAAGCAAAACAAAATGCTGTATTTTTCTTCAATTTTTTATTAGGCCAGCTCCTGTATCAATTAAACAACAAAACTAAACTAAAAAATATGAAAAGGCTGAAACACAAAAGCTCTGCCCACTGCAATATGTAGCTGCTAAGATTACTGTATTTATTGGCATCGAGCAGGTGTTCCAGGAAAGAGCACACAAAATGTGTCTGGGAGCCCTTATGTGTAGATCTGCAAGTGGTAGATATCACTACTACTCACATGCCATTGTCTAGAACTGAGTTCCATGGATACACCTAATTGTAAAAGAGGCTGGGAAATATAGAGTATTGTGACCAGGAAGAAGAGAAAATTCATTTATGGAAGAGGTAGCTAATCTCTCACAGGCATGAAAAGAGAAGTGTTTAGCTAATTCAAGCTAATAGTAGCCATCTTCTGCTCCTAAGACAGGTTAAACTAATACTGAAATAGAAACCACAAGGAAAGGAGTGATACTGACACTAACCACGTCTTTGAGGACATATATTCATTGTACACAACATGAATTTATTGAGGAGCTACTCTAATACAGGCAGTGTACTAGACACCAAGAGAACTGATACTCTCTTCCTTCTTGCCTGCCTGGAGTCTATACTCTGGAGAAGATAGAGCTAGCAGACCAGACCAAACTGGAAATCTGCTGTGTCTCTATATATTTTAGTGATGCGAGCCAATATACCCCCTTGATTGCCCAAAGTAGTTTGTTCTATATATTTTTTTGCTTTAAATTGAACACATTCTTATGTATAGCCTCTGTCTCCTCATCTGCAACCAAGCAAAATAGTTTGTTCTCTGTATGCAGGGACATATGACATTTTCCACTTGGCTTTGTGCATATCTTCACCTCAATTTAAAATACCTTCTGATCCCTGCTCAAAGTCACACAGCTTAATAATGGTAGACATAGAATTTGAATTACTATCACAATAGGTCTTTGTAAAAATGCCTTCTTCTCTTCATTCTTTCCTGCTTAGAATGGGTATTCTTTCTGGTGTATCATGTAAAGGAATGTAACTACATGCATGTAATAATGAGAATATTTATATGTATTTATGAATATTACAAAAAAATAAAGATTCTAACATTCTAGAGGAGGATTTATTTTATTTTTTGAGAAAAATATAATTTTATTTATTTATGTAAATTTATGGGGTCCTTGAGAAAATGTGTTACATGTATTTAATGCATAGTGATCCAGTCAGGATATTAAGGGTGTCCATCGTCTGAGCATATTACATTTATGTTAAGTATAATCATCCTACTTCAGGGGAACATTTTAAAAACTATTCTGTAGAGATACTACTTGAATTACGTTCTCAATCCTGAAACATCAGATCAGCTAGGAATTTGGCAAAAATGCAAGTTCTCAGATGGTAAATGAGACCTCTTGAATCAGAATTTCTGGCCTGGAGCCCACACATTTGTATTTTAAAACCTTTCCAATGATACTTATATACATGCTCAAACTTGAAACCCACTTTCCTAGGACAACCAGATTTAGGAGTAACCTTGTTTCATGAAACTGTTTAGGAAACACTAATTCAATGGCAACAAAAAAAAGCCAAAATAGACAAATGGGATCTAATTAAAATTCAGAGCTTCTGTACAGCAAAGGAAACAATCACTAGAGTGAACTGGCAACCAAGAGAATGGGAAAAATTTTTTGCAATCTACGCATCTGACAAAGGGCTAATATCCAGAATCTACAAAGAACTAAAACAGATTTACAAGAAAAAAACAAACAAGCCTATTCAAATTTGGGTGAAGGATATGAACAGACACTTTTCAAAAGAGGACATATAAGAGGCCAGCAAACATGAAAAAATGCTCATCATCACTGGTCATTAGAGAAATGCAAATCAAAACTACATTGAGATACCATCTCAAACCAGTTAAAATGACAATCATTAAAAAATCTGCAGACAACAGATGCTGGAGCGGATGTGGAGAAATAGGAACACTTTTACACTGTTGGTGGGAGTGCAAATTAGTGCAACCATTGTGGAAGACAGTGTGGCGATTCCTCAAGGACCTAAAAATAGAAATTCCATTTGACCCAGCAATTCCATTACTGGGTATACATCCCAAGAATTATAAATTGTTCTATTATAAAGACACATGCACAAGTATGTTCATTGTGGCACTGTTTACAATAGGAAAGACCTGGAACCAACCCAAATGTCCATCAACAATAGACTGGATAAAGAAAATGTGTCACATATACACCATGGAATATTATGCAGCCATCAAAAACGATGAGTTCGTGTCCTTCATAGGGATATGGACGAATTTGGAAACCATCATTCTCAACAAACTGGCACAAGAATAGAAAATCAAACACCGCATGGTATCACTCATAGGCAGGTGTTGAACAATTAGAATAAGTGAACACAGGGAGGGGAGCATCTCACACTGTGGTCAGGTGGTGGGGACTAGGGGAGGGACAGTGGGGGGTAGGGAGGGTGGGGAGGGATAACGTGGGGAGAAATACCAGATATAGGTGATGGGGGGAGGAAGGCAGCAAACCACCTTGCCATGTATGTAATTATGCAACAATCCTGCATGATCTGTACATGCACCCCAGAACCTAAAGTACAATAATAAAATAAAATAAAATAAAATAAAAATAAAAACCTAATCAGGTTTTTATTGTTTGCAGGGCTTTGGAAATGCAATAGGCTACTGTGCATTGTTAATTTCTGAGAGGAAGATGCCAATGTCCCCACTGAATATCTTCCCACCATGAAGTATTCTTCTTCCCCTATTTTTTAAAAGTAAAACAATTATTAACACCTGGCAGAAGTAGGAAGACAGCTTACAGCTTAGAAAAAGTTGGCTTAAAATAATGACTAATTTTCATACATTATTTATTTGTCATCCTGCTTATCTTTCTCTCTCTAAATTGTATGTTTCATCTCTGTGATCACAGATGGAGCTTCATATTTCATATCTGCCCGTGGCCTAACGTTCATTTATAGAATGAACTCAATGAATATCGTTAACTGAGTAGGATTTAATTTATTTGATAAATGGATAACCTTAAGTTTTAAACCATGGATTTAACATGAGGACATTTACTTAATATTGTTAAACTGTAATTAATTTTTAATACTGTTTAGGTACTCATAATAAAGAACAGGATATTTGGAGAAGGAAGGCAGCATCATTCCTGGTTCTTAGTCTTACCAACTTATTATCATGAGTAAATAACCTCTCTGTGGTTCAGTGCCTTCCTCTGTAAAATGGGAACATAGTGACATTCACTTCAGAGAACTGATTTGTAAAAGGGCTGGATATGGTTATGAGAATGTTTTGCAAAATGACATAGGAAGGTTAATTGCAAACTTCATTTGAATCTTCAATTGTTTGAGATAGGTCATACTGCGAATCAACTATGAAGTGCAGAAATTGTCAAGATTAAATATTTCTTTCCAAAGAGCAGAGAGAAGGGGCTGCTTATTTGTTCCTTTCTTTTTAGAAAGATGGTAGGATGGGCTTATTTTGGGGTTCTCCTCTCATTTGCTCCTTTTACTTTTCCTTTAGTTTCCCCATTTGTTAAGATACAGTACTGTAAAGATTTATGGTATCTTTATTTTGTGGGAGATGAATCCGAATAAAGAATTACAGTAAAATCATTGCTAAGTTTGATGAATGAGCACCAAAGAACTCTTCAAGATGTCATTTTTTAAGTTTAAAAAAAAGATTGACTTTCAATGGTTGCCTCTAAAGAATTTTAATTTTGAATAATGCATAGACAAATGTACACACACAAATCATTCAGTGTCCACCTCTAAGGGAAATAAAAGTGCCTATCAAGTGAAACTTTACCTTTCTACATCACCAGCTTCCTGGTAGAGCAGAGTTTTTCTTTGTTCAAAGTCTAAGCATTGAATAATTTCTTTTTAGTAGGTAGTTTTAAAACTAGGGAGTATACATTTCAAATGCTGAAACTCAGTTAAGGAATAATCTAATACTGTGTTCAACTGAAACTCAGTTGAGAAATTTCTTTCCAATGAGGTATAAAGGAAAACCAACTGCAATAATGAGGGAGATGATTTTGCTGATAATTATAACAAATATTTACTACCGATGTGCTATGAACCATGAACTGTGCTAAATGTTTTATACATACAACTTTATTTTGTGCTCCAACAACCTATTACATAGAAATTGTTATTATTCCCATTTTCTAGATTAATAAATTGGTTTAGAGGGGGTCATATAGGTGAAACAACTCACTCAATATCACAAGCTGTTATGTGGTGAAACTTGCATGATCAGTACAGGGCCCTGGTCTTCCACTCATTGAGTGGTACTAGTCAAGATCTGTAAGTTCTTCTGGTCTTAGTTCCTCTAACTGTGAAGTGAGAATGATTAGGATTAGTCATAGAATATTCGAGTACATGGGAAAAGAAACATTGCCTATTTTAAGAGCATGAAAAACTTGGGTTTTAACACTTTCTTGTGGATAACTTATTCCTATTCTTTTAGATAACACTAACAAAGTTGATCTGAGAATTGGAGTGCCTGGGACAGAACCTTGTTGGTACCACCTGTTTACTGTATGACGTCAGTCAAGTTATTAACTTTTTTGTTCCTCATTTGTGAAATATAGCTAATGGATGTGTGTGTGCATGTGTGTATCCCAACTTACAATAGTTCAACTTTTTCAACTTATAATTTTTCAACTTTATAATAGGTTTATCAGGATGTAACACCATTGTAAGTTGAGGAACAACTGTGTATATATACATATTTATTTGTGTGTGTGTGTGTGTGTTTGCCTGTCTGAGAACAGTACTGGCACAAAAGTGCTTATTACACTTCACTCATTGTTATTAATATTACTATTGTTGCATTTTCCCTTGAAGGCATACTTCAGAAGCGAGCTCAGAAGAAGAAACTGGCAAGGACAGCAAAGAAAAGGAGAACACTCCGCTTCCCTGATAGCATTGAAGGTGCTGTCCAAAGTGAGTTTTCCTCAAGCAGAGAGATGCACTGCCTCTTTTATGCTTTGTTTTTCCTAGTTGCCTACTCCATTTACACCTTCCAAGCAAGGACCAATCAGCAAATCCCCAAGAGAGTCACTGTCATGAGGATGATTATGAACTGGCTGAGTCCTTGAAGTGTTTATTATTTAGGTTTTTAAGAACAGATAATTAAAGGCCCATGAGCATCTAGTCTCTCCCAATTGTAAAAGTGGGGTCTTGACAGAAACCCACACAGCACTTGGGGTTGTGCACTTGCTTCTAAAGGTTGTCTTAATAAATCACTGCCTTGGTGCACTTCTGGGGTATTTCGTGACCAAGTGAAATCTTACTGTTTCAAACTTGCATTTTCCTGAGTTTGCATATTTTTGTTGCGTCTGCTTTGTTACCAATGTACCACATCCTTATACATTTGTACTGCATTTACTGCAGCTTGGAATGGTTACTCAGAAACGGAACATTAAAATCCCAGGGTATGACACTGAGACATGGAAAGAGCTTTCCTTGTAAGCTCTTCAGGCATGCTGAGAATTAGTCTAGAAAATGATTTTTTCCTCAATTTTCAAGGATAGCAACCTATATAGAATCTGATAATTACGTGTAAGAATTCATTGAAGAAACTATCTTAATTGCTAGAAATCCAGTCTGGTAGCGAGGAGAGAGCTGCAGTGACTTGCTGCAGCAGAAGTACTATGGAAATATTTACTAAATACGTTCTGCTTGCTGACCATTGAGTGAAACACTTTCATATCCCTTGTAACATGTGGCTTAGTCTAAGATAATACTTTAATGTAATTCTAACAAATGGATAACAGTGGAATTATCATCATTTTTCAGAGGAAACACCAGAGACCGTAAGAAACTAGGCCCAGAACAGTTAAACAAGTCTACTCTGTTAAGTAGGTCTACTCTGTTTAACTGTTCTGGGCCCAGTTTCTTACGGTCTCTGGTGTTTCCTCTGTAAAATGATGATAATTCCTAATCTGCTACTATGCAACAAATCACCCCAAATTTTAGTGGCTTAAAACAACAAACATTTATTATCTCACTGTTTCTGACACATAGGAAGAGCTGCATAAGTGATTGTTATCCTTGCTGATTCTTCCTTTCATTGAAATTGTGTATCACTAAGTTGGGATGTGTATTAGATAGAATCATGAAAGGTAAAGTTATAGAACAATAATTCAGCCATGTTCATTATTCTAAGTGCTTTACATATACGAAGCCAACTACATTTCACAAGCCCAATGATGTTGATATTAGAATTATCCCCATTTTAGAGATAGAGAAATTAAGAGAGACATTAAGTCTTGCTCAAGGTTAGAAAACAATAAACAAAGCAGGAAGTCAAACCCAGGCAGTCTGGTTGCAGATATTGTGTTCTTAACCTCCATTTCAGACAGCCTCAGGGCTGGATTAGGAAACAGTCTCTGTACCATGCCTCGTATTTCTTTAACCAAAGAGTAACTCAGAGTGATTGAAGAATATATAATCAGAAACAAATGGTTCTTACCACTCTGCAGAGCAAAGATTGCAGAGATGGGAGAACATGAGACAGACTGGAATAAAACAGTATTTTGAAACCAGCATGAAAGCTGTTCTAGCAGGAAGGTAAGCATCATATTAGGAAATGATGGAAAGAAATACTGAAGAATAACGTTACCTTATGGAAAGTTTGCTGGGCGCGGTGGCTTGTGCCTGTAATCCTAGCACTTCAGGAGGATGGTGAGGTCAGGAGTTCAAGACCAGCCTGACCAATGTGGTGAAACCTCGTCTCTACTAAAAATATAAAAATTAGCTGGGCATGGTGGCTCACATCTGTAATCCCACATACTCAGGAGGCTGAGGCAGGAGAATTGCTTGAACCCAGGAAGTGGAGGTTGCAGTGAGCTGAGATCGCACCACTACCCCCCAGCCTAGGCAACAGAGTGAGACTCTGTCTCAAAAAAGCAAAAAAAAAAAAAAAAAAAAAAAAAAAGAGAGAGAAAGTTTTAATTTTTCTTCTGTCAGATGCCATTTACCGAAGTTCACCTTCCACTTCTTTCTTCATGTATATAGACATACCGTTTCCTAGCTTCTCTTGCAGTTAACTGTGGCCATGAGCTTTGGGCAGTGGAATGTGAATGGATGTGATGTGTCCACTCCATGTGGTTTTCTCTGTGTCCTTTCCCCTTCTAGCTGACTGTGAAGGCGCCCTCCAGACAGATAGCAATGCCATATCTTCAAGATGGCAGAATCACCATCGGCTTCAATTCCGGAATGATGCAGAGCAAAATTTCTTATCTGCAACATATAGTCTATTTGCAGCCTCCCTGGACTTTAATGATACATAAAAATATTCGTTGTGCTGAGCCATCCCAAGTTTGATCTGTTTGTCATCACAGGCTATCCTACTAATATATTTCTGATCCAAATAATTCTAGCATCATGAAATTATGGTCCAGAGATTTTTTTTTTTTTTTTTGAGACAGAATCTCACTGTCTCCCAGGCTGGGGTACAGTGGCATAATATCAGCTCACTGAAACCTTCACCTCCTTTGCTCAGGTGATCCTCCCTCCGTAGCCTCCCTGAATAGCTGGGACCACAGGTGTGTACCACCATACCCAGCTAATTATTTTGTATTTTTTGCAGAGATGGGCTTTTACCACATTGCCCAAGTTGTTTTCAAACTCCTCGACTTAAGGGATCTACCCACCTTGGCTTCCCAAAATGGTGAAATTACCATGTGAGCCATAGTAATAGTTCCTAACCATAGTCCAGAGATATTTAAAAAACTTTAGTGTGGGTTATTTCTCTTTGCCATAACTCTCATGCTTTTTGAAACCCTTTTCTGCCACACCGTGCTTTCTGGGAAATCATTTTGGACAGACATATCACAGGATGGAGAAATGAAAAAGAGAGAGAATGCGTTAAAAAAAAAAGTAGCATTTTGTATTTCAGAAATTACAGAAGGTGTCTGTCCCAGTGGGAACAGCATGGCGGGCAGTCATTTGTAACCCACTGAACATTGAGTTTCTAAAATTTGAGTGTTTTTAACTTACTAAGGCCAACTTTACTGATGAAGTTAGCCCAGCGAATACCCCAAATATGTGAAATCCATATTTCAAATATAATAGCAGGAAATTGGAAATGGGTAGGCATATTTCTGACCGTCAAAGAGTAAAAAGTAAAGAGGGGCCCCTGAAGAGTGACACCACTGGAAAAACAGAAGAAAAAAAAACTGTTCTTTTAAAGAGCAGTCAACCTCAAACTTACTATTAATAACTATATTTCATTTCAGTCTACTCCAGCGGTTTTGTTTCTCATTGACTGTAGAATGTAAGCTTTTCTGGACACTGACAGATTTTCCAGCATGAAAAATATCAGGGGATTAACTGACAAATCATGGGTATTTTTGACAAGATAGATTAGCCCTAGAAGTTTTCTCCACCTGAGAAAAAAAGATACGTGCCACCTAAGGGCTACAAAGACTATTGGCAGCTGACCTCAGGCTCCTGTCTTTCTTTACCACTTTACCTTTGCCCCTGTTTTTATTATTATTAAGTTTTGGGATACACGTGCAAAACGTGCAGGTTTGTTACATAGGTGTACATGTGCCATGGTGGTTTGCTGCACCTATCAACCCATCATCTAGGTTTTAAGCCCTGCATGCATGAGGTGTTTGTCCTAATGCTCTCCCTCCCCTTGGTCAGGCCCCAGTATATGTGTTCCCCTCCCTGTGTCCATGTGTTCTCATTGTTCAACTCCAACTTATCAGTGAGGACATGCAGTGTTTGGTTTTCTGTTCCTGTGTTAGTTTGCTGAGAATTATGTCTTCCAGTGTCATCCAAGTCCCTACGAAGGACATGAAACCATTGTTTTTTATGGCTGCATAGTATTCCATGGTGTATATGTGCCGCATTTTCTTTATCCAGTCCATCATTGATTTGGCATTTGGGTTGGTTCCAAGTCTTTGTTATTGTAATTAGTATGCAATAAACATACATGTGCATGTGTCTTTGTAGCAGAATGACTTATAATCCTTTGGGTATGTACCCAGTAATAGGATTGCTGAGTCAAATAGTATTTCTGGTTCTAGATCCTTGAAGAATTGCCACACTGTCTTCAACAATGGTTGAACTAATTTACACTCTCACCAACAGTGTAAAAGCATTCCTGTTTCTCCACAGCCTCATTAGCATCTGTTTCCTGACTTCTTAATTATTACCATTCTAACTGGCATGAGGTGGTATCTCACTGGGGTTTTCATTTGCATTTCTCTAATGACCAGTGAAGATGAGCTTTTTTTCATGTTTGTTGGCCATATAGATGTCTTCTTCTGAGAAGTGTCTGTTTATATACTTTGCCCACTTTTTGAAGGTTTTCTTTTTCTTGTAAATTTGTTTATGTTCCTTGTAGGTTCTGGATATTAGACTTTTGTTAGATGAGCAGATTGCAAAACTTTTCTCCCAACCTGTAGATTGCCTGTTCACTCTGATGTTAGTTTCTTTTTCTGAGCAGAATCTCTTTAGTTTAATTAGATCACATTTGTCAATTTTGGCTTTTGTTTCAATCACTTTTGGTGTTTTCGTCATGAAGTCTTTTCCCATGTCTATGTCCTGAATGATATTGCCTAGATTTTCTTCTGGGATTTTTGTGGTTTTGGGTTTTACATTTAAGTCTTTAATTCATCTTGAGTTAATTTTTGTATAAGGAATAAGGAAGGGGTCCAGTTTCAGTTTTTGGTATATGGCTAGCCAATTTTCCCAGCACCATTTATTAAATAGAAAGTTTGTTCCCTATTGCTTGTTTTTGTCAGGTTTGTCAAAGATCATATGGTTGTAGATGTGTGGTGTAATTTCTGAGGTCTCTGTTCTGTTCCATTGGTCTATATATCTGTTTTGTTACCAGTACCATGAGGTTTTGGCTACTGTAGCCTTGCAGTATAGTTTGAAGTCAGATAGCATGATGCCTGCAGCTTTGTTCCTTTTGCTTACAATTGCCTTGGGTTCTTTTTTGTTTCCATATGAAATTTAAAGTAGTTTTTTCTAATCTGTGGAGAAAGTCAATGGTAACTTGATGGGAATAGCATTGAATTTATAAATGACTTTGCTCTGTCTCTATACATACATGACTGATATGCTTTGGCTGTGTGCCCACCCAAATCTCATCTTGAATTCCCACATGTTGTGGGAGAAACCCAGTGGGGGGCAATTGAATCATGGGGGCAAGTCTCTTCCGTGCTGTTCTCATGACAGTGAGTAAGTCTCGTGAGATCTGATGGTTTTAAAAAGAAGGGTTCCCCTGCACAAGTTCTCTCTCCTAGTCTTCTGCCATCCCTGTAAGATGTGACTTACTCCTTTTTACCTTCTGCCATGATTGTGAGGCTTCCCCAACCACATAGAACTGTAAGTCCAATTATGTAAATTGCCCAGTCTCAGGTATGTCTTGATCAGCAGTGTGAAAATAGACTAATACAGCAAATTGGTACTGGGAGTAGGGTGCTGCTAACTAGTTAACAGGCAGAGGTTGAAAGAGTTTAGAGAGCTCAAAATAAGACAGGAAAATGTAGGAAAGTTTGGAACTTCCTAGAAGCTTGTTGAATGGCTTTGACAAAAATGCAGATAGTGATATGAACAATAAGGTTCAGGCTGAGATGATCTCAGATGGAGATGAGGAACTTGTTGGGAACTGGAGTAAAGGTGACTCTTGTTATGTTTTAGCAAAGAGACTGCCACCATTTTTCCCTTGCCCTAGAAATCTGTGGAACCTTGAACTTGAGAGAGATGATTTAGGGTATATGGTGGAAGAAATTTCTAAGCAGCAAAGCATTCAAGATGTGACTTGGGTGCTGTTAAAAGTATTCAATTTTACAAAGGAAGTGTAGCATAAAAGTTTGGAAAATTTGCAGCCTGACAATGTGATAGAAGAGAAAATCTTATTTTCTGAGGAGAAATTCAAGCTAGCTGTAGAAATTTGCATAAGTAACAAGGATCCAAATATTAACCTCCAAGACAATGGGGAAAATGTTTCCAGAGCATGTCAGAGGTCTTCATGGCAGACCCTCCTATCACAGACCTGGAGGCCTCAGAGGAAAAAGTGGTTTTGTGATCCAGAACCAGGTTACCCATGCTGTTTGCAGCCTAGGGACTTGGTGCCCTGCATTCCACCCATTCCAGACATGGCTGAAAGAGACCAATATAGAGCTTGGCCTGTGGCTTCAGAGAGTGCAAGCCTCAAGCCTTGGCAGCTTCCACTTGGTGTTGAGCCTGCCAGTACACAGAAGTCAAGAATTTGGGTTTGGGAACCCCTGTGTAGATTTCACCAGATGTATGGAAATGCCTGGTTTTCCAAGCAAAAGTTTACTGCAGGGGCAGGGGTCTCACGGAGAACCTCTGCCAGGGCAGTGCAGAAGGGGAGCCCCCACACAGAGTTCCTACTGGGGCACTGCCTATGGAGCTGTAAGAAAAGGACCACCAGATTCCAAACCCCAGAATGGCAGATCCACTGACAGCTTGCACTGTGCTCCTGGACAAGCTGCAGACACTCAACACAAGTCCATGAAAGCAGCTGGGAGGGAGGCTATACCCCACAAAGCCACAGGGGTGGAGACCAAGACCAAAGGAACCCACCTCTTGCATCACTGTGACCTGGATGTGAGACATGGAGTCAAATGGCATCATTTTGGAACTTTAACATTTGACTCCCCTGCTGGATTTTGGACATGCATGGGGCCTGTAGCCCCTTTTCTTGGCTCATTTCTCCCATTTGGAATGGCTGTTTTTACACAATGCCTGTACCCACATTGTGTCTAGGAATTAATTAACCTGCTTTTGATTGTACAGGCTCATAGGTGAAAGGGACTTGCCTTGCCTGAGATGAGACTTTGGACTATAGACTTTTGAGTTAATTCTGAAATGAATTAAGACCTTGGGGGACTGTTGGGGAGGCACGATTGGTTTTAAAATGTGAGGACATGAGGTTTGGGGAGGGGCAATGGGTGGAATGATATTGTTTGGCTGTGTCCCCATCCAAATCTCATCTTGAATTCCAACGTGTTGTGGGAGAGACCCAACAGGTAGTCATTGAATCATGGGGGCAAGTCTTTCCCATGCTGTTCTTGTGATAATGAATAAGTCCCATGAGATCTGATGGTTTTAAAAAGCGGAGTTCTCCTCCACAAATTCTCTCTCTTTTCCTGCTGCCAACCATGGAAGACGTGACTTGCTCCTCCTTGCCTCTCACCATGATTATGAGGCTTCCCCAGCCAAGTGGAACTGTAAGTCCAATTAAACACCTTTCTTTTATAAATTGCCCCATCTCAGGTATGTCTTTATCAGCAGTGTGAAAATGGACTAATACAATGACACAGAGTAGTTAGAACAGTGTTTATAAATGTGCCAACGTTAATCAACATAGGAGTTCACGATCTCCTGTTTTTCTGTGATTTCTCATGTACTAAAAATATATAAAGATAAAATATACAATTTTCATTCAAAATTAAGTGATTAACCTCATATTGCTTCCAAGGGCATTTGTTGGCACCTACTATGTGTGAATACCTCCTATTTCACTTGCTTATGTAAAAGCTGATTAGTAAAGTGGTTATGTAACTTAATGTAGGTCTCGCACTAGAAAGTTATAGATTAACTTTCTAAACTGCTTTGCTTCCAGCTTAGTTTCACATTCATGTGTTCAGTCAACAAGCACTTACGGAATCCTGATGTTGCACCCAACTTTGTGATAAATGCTGAAGATACAGACCTTGTCCCTGCGCACATGGAGCTCACAGTTTAGGAGGGAAACCAGATTGAATCAAATAACCACACAAAAATTTCCTTATAAAATGAAACCAATGCTACAAGGGTGACTTGAGAGCATATAATAGGATTTTATCATATCTAGTGATTCAGAGTAATGTCTTCCTATAGAAGAGATGTAGGAACGGCCATGTGAAGTAGCAGCATTAGTTAGCCAGGTGTGGCTGATAAAAGATCACCAACTTATCCAGCAAGAGGTAGGATGGCTTTTCCCATGCATTAACTCTGGACTAGCCTTTGACTTTCAGCATCCAACAGATAAAACGGAAGTTTCTGCTCTTGCTTCTTGGGACTTTGTTCTGAGACTGCCAATTGAAAAAGTCTAGTCTAGTCTACTAAAGTATGACAGGCTGGCAGAAAAGAGAAAAACTGTTCCAGCTGAGTCTCCTGAGTCCAACCAGTTGACAGCCTGCAGCAACTGTGTGCAAGGCCATCTTAGATTACACAGGCCCAGTACAGATGCCAAATACCTGTAGCTGTAAAAGTGATTCCAGGCAACGACAGAAGAACCATCCTGGGATCCCAGCCCAAATTGCTGGCCATAGAACCACGAGCTAATAAGACAGCTGTGGTTGTAAGATACTGACTTTGGGGTAGCATGTTATATGGCAGTCAGTTACTGATACCCTGAGAGAAGTATGGAAGCTGGGACTAAATTCTTAGAAGAAGTAAAGATATATGCAAAGGTCCTGAGGAGGGAAGAATAATCTTTTAGGGAACTAAAAGAAGGATGATGAGATAGAAGACTTCAGAGGGCTAGACAAGGCCCAAGTCTAAAAGCGGTGTCTAAGAATCTGTCAAAAACCTCATCTTTTTTTGTTGTTGTTTGCTTGGAACAAAACCTTTCTCTATTGCCTAGGTTGCAGTAGTACAGTGGCACAATCATAGCTCACTTCAGCCTTGACCTCCTGGGCGCAGACAATCGGCCTCCTGAGTAGCTGGGACTATAGGTGTGCACCACCATGCCCAGCGAATTTTTTTTATTTTTTGTAGAGACAGGGTCTTACCACGTTGCCCAGGCTGGTCTCAAACTCCTGGGCTCAAGCAGTCTTCCTGCTTCAGCCTTCCAAACTGTTGGGATTATAGGCATGAGCTAGCATGCTTGGCTCTGAGCTCAATTTTATCTTTAAAAGAAAGTGAAAGTCATTTTAGAGATTTTGAACTCAGAAGTGGCATGACTAGACTTGCACATGTGCATATTTTGTTTTTCATCAGATGTAAACTTATCGTGGAAGGGACCTACATTAAGCATATATAAGTAGGAACTCAGTAAACCCTATTTTACTCTTTGACTAATTAGATCATGAAGATACCCAGAAGGTAAAACTGAAACAGCTCAGGTGTCTGGGGGATGTTCAAAAATACAGGACACTGTGAACCAGACACCATGACTGACCTCAGTTTGAAACTACTGGGGTGGTCTGTTATACAGCTGAAAAAGTCACTCTTTCTACCAAAATTTTCCATTGAGAATTTGTCTTTGACTCATTTAACTTCTAATCAGCCGACCTTCTGCCTTTTTTGCATTTGAAGTAGGGTTTCTTTTACTAGGTCGGCTGGTAAACAGGGAGAAAATGCAGGGAAAGTCAAATGAATCACTGAGTGGAGTTTCCGTCTCTAAACCTGTAAAGAATTAGTGAAAATTCCTACTGCTGAATCAATTACAACTGCAAGCTTAAAATCTGGGTAGAGTGCAACTGTTAAGGCTTTGGCCCTTGGCCTTAGAGGTTTGTAAGGTTTGAAAAGAAACAAAATCCTCTACTCCAGTTCTTGAATCCAGTTCATGAATCAAGGGAGATCCTTGGATGTCTGATGGCTACTCTTCTTAAACAATTTGAATGCAGCAAGGCATTGCTGAAGATTTGAAGTCATACAGTCAAGTTTAAATCCATGCTATGTTATTTAAAACTTGCATGATCTTGTGCTAATTAATCAGTTTTTGCTTCAGTTTCTGAAACGGTAAGGGGCACAGGGATAATACAGTCTGCTTACCATATGGGTGAAGATGTGAGCAAAGATTAAATACAATGTGTTCACATGAAATGTAAATAGAAGGCTCCTCCACAGTAAGCTGTCCACTAAAGCTAATTTACTTTCCATTACTCTTCGATAATGGAAAGAATAATTTTTCATTACTGAAGGATAGATGCTGATGGCATTTTTTGTTTTGTATACTTTATATATGCTTGGATTTTATATTGATCTTTGCTGCAAATTTGCTTAATTTTAAATAGGAAAATTATCTTTCCGTGGCCTATGTTTCAACTTTCTCTTTACTCCAGTTCAATGATTTCAACACTGACTGGACTTTGGAATGTAAACAAAAATATCAATGCCTATTTTCATTCTCAAAGATTCTAGTGCAATTGGTCTGACTGATGGGCTGGGTGTTGGAATTAATTTAATAAAATAATCTTTTGTAAATAATTTTGTGCACAAATCCATTGAAATACAGATAATTTTGAGAAGGATAGATATCCCTAGAACACATTGCTGATCTAGACTGAAAACCAATGCTATTTTCACTACATTCTGCCCACAGAATGACATAGTAAAACTTTTAAAAAAAACTTTTTAGTCAATATGGCAACTGAATAGGCTTCTGGCCACCTTATGGGTAAAATGGCTTTGTTGCTTATTAAATGAACACATTTGGGTATTACCTATGGGAAACCAGCCTTGAACCAAAGTATGCTCTGTGGTGACCAGGGAGTTGTGGAAAATAAAAATGGAAGCAATGCATTCAAATTACCAGGGGTGGTGACCCTCTGGTGTCCCATGTGTGTCATATTATCTCATGTGATGTGACTTTTGTCACTTTATATGTTTAGGGTTCTCCATTTCACGTAAAAACAAATTCTTCAATTAGGGTATGCTGCCACCAGGTGGCAATGAGGGCCTCATTGTGATCACTATCTTTGAATAATAATTGTCCATTCATACATTCATTCATTCATTCATTCATGGCAACTTGAAAGGGTTAATATGCCTTTTTACTTGCTATCTCTTAAAATTCAAAATGTAAATTTTAATACCGAAACTGAACTTCTATAGCTAATTATAGTTTTAATAATGATAAAGATTGTATACGCAGGGTGTGCAAGGATAGCAGCACATGTATGTGAAACTCTGCATGTCTACCTGTATGAATGGTTTCAGAGAAATTAAAGTTGAAGATAAAAATACGTATCTTTCTCACTATCCCTTGTTAATTACTAGTCACAGCAAAACCATACATGCTTATTTCTATTCTTCTATAGCCAAATTTGGTGTTAGTATCTTTATGAGATTGAGTATTATTGTGTAATTTCAACCAACTTGATGGTTGTTGGTCTGAAATTATGAGATTGAATGCTACTGTACTAATGAGTGCTATTGTACTACCGTCTTTATGAGATTGAGTACTATTGTATAATTTCAGACCAACTTGACGTTAAAATTCAATCACAGGATTAGCAAACGCTCTAGCAATGTGTATTTCTAATTAAGACTTATTAATATATTTGCTTTCCCTTATCTTGTTAATGAAATGATTTCATTAACATTGGCTCCTAATAAGTTATCTTTTATTTCTTTCACATTGAAGAACTGAGAGGACAATAACATAGCTTTGTTTTATTACTGTGTTTGTCAAGTCCTCATGACCAATGTCTCCTAACCAGAAGAAAGAAATTTTATTTTGTCCATAGAACAGGGAAACATCAGGATGATATAGTCATTAGCTACGTATGACTTGAAAGTTATGCACAATGATTCTCCTCTATCAGATGAACATGACTTTAATATTATCTTAAGTTTTAACAGATTGTCTTTAGCATAAAGGATTTAGTAAGAAGCCACTAAGAAGTTATTTTTAAAATATATTGTTGTTTATAAAGAGAAATTGATAATGCCTTTGTGCTTCCCCTATGCCTTTTTAAAGAAAAAGTCCCAGTAATTACCCCCGTCTTTCCTGTTGATATCACCCATGCCAGAAAACGCTGTAGGGAGCCACAGCGAATTAAATTTTGTGTGATCAAAGAAAGCCCCCATCTCTGGGTTGAGCATGAGACATATTCTCTGCCTCTGAGGTGACTGATTAAAATTCTTACCAACTGAGCCACTTTCTGCCAACGACTCCTTACAAAAACTAAACACACCCTCTCTTTTATAAATGTAAAACAAAAATGTGGAAGGGTCACTTAATCCAGGGTATCTACACAGGCCAAAGCTGATGTCTATACAGCCAAAAGTAAGGAAACCTGGGTTCAGAGACATAGTGCTGCTGAGATACCATTTCTCTTTCTATCTTGAGCTTCCTTGTATCTTGAAAGAGTTTGCCATGACTTTAAAGAATCTATAAATCTCAGGAATCTCTTCGGCTAGGCTACCCCAGACACACTTCTTTTAAGATAACCTTTTTAAAGGTATTTTCATGCAAATTTTAAATAATGGTTGATAGCATTATCAGACAGTAAATATTTGTGGTTTTAATCTTCATGATTTTGACTCTTTGAAAAAGATCTTGAAGATCCATGAAAATTTTTAAAAAGTATTCTCAAACCTCATCTCTAAAAAACGTTGTGGTGGCCACTCAACATGTGTCTGTCCTTTCTTTTCCTACATTCATCTCCCAGTCAAATGACATGACTTAAGGTGTCAAAATTGTTTATCATTTTCTGAAATTATTATTTGGCTAGTTAATTCTCATATCTTTATTTTACCTTTCTTATGTTTCTGCCATGTTTTCTCAATGATTTGTAATCTCTTCTGAAGCCGGACTTCAGATCTTGATACTCGGCATCATGGTTCCTGATTCAAAGTTAGGTACTCTAAGCCTTCCACAAAGCTTCTGTTTATTCAGTTCATTCATGCATTCATTAATTTTTCTACTTCATTCATTTATTCATGCAATAGGTATTTATTGAGTACGTATTCTGTTTCACTCTTCTCTTTTTGTTGATACATGACTATGCATATTTATGACGTTCATGTGATATTTTGATGCATGCATATAATATATAATGATCAAATAGGCATAACTAAGATATCCATCAGCTCAAATGTTTATCATTTATTTGTATGGAAAACATTCCAAATCTTATCTTCTAGCTATTTTGATATATATGATAAATTATTATTAACCATAATTGCCCTATTATTAACTATAATTCAATAGGAATTATGCTATCGAACCCTAAAACTTATTCTTTCTAACAGTATTTTTGTACTCATCAGCCAACCACTTTATTGCCTCCCCTACCAGCTTTGGTAAGCACCATTTTACTTTCTAATTCCACGAGATCAGCTTTTTTAGCTCCCATATGTAAGTGAGAACATGCAATAGTTGTCTTGGTATGCCTGGCTTATTTTACTTAACAAAATGTCTCCCAAGCTTACCCATGTAACTACAGGAGTTCATTCTTTTTTATGGCTGTATAATATTCCAAAGCCAGCTACTTTTTTTTTGATGCTGGTATAATAGAAGAGGCATTCTTGACCTCATGGAGTCCATGTTCTAGTGGATCAAGGAGCTAAAATATATGGGAAACCTAGATAGTAAGTGACAAGGGAGAAAATTAACAGTTCCAGGTCTATTTGGCAAGGTTAAGCTGTCTGCATGGAGCCCTAGCTAGCAATGGCTGAATCAAGAATGGTTTCCTGCCGATGGCTAGTTCCTGCTGTATCTGGTGTCAGCACTGAATGGTGGAATGTTGACTGCTCTGGAGGTTTTCCTTGATGCCCTTCAAACTGACCTGACCAAAATAATTGGACTCCTCTCTTACTTCTTGTCCCAAATTTTATTTCACCAAGACTAAAGTTTTGCCTTAAATGTTCACACTTTACTTGAAAACTTGCTCTCTGATCTGTTCTTTCCAGGCCCCACTGCTAGAGATTGTTCCTTGTCTTTTCCCCCAATCCTGGCTAAAATGCTGCTTTAAGATAGAATCATCATCATATTATTTCCATTTCTCTGTTTTTTTTCCAACAATTTATTCATATATATTAAAATACAAATAAACTACATGCTGCATATGAGACATCTTCCTGAGAAGTAGGGATATAGAAGTAAATGATACTTTTGATCTAACATGATATATTATGTTTCACGTGATATTTCTTATGTGGCAGCTGTTCGATCCTCTTTTGTCCTATTTGTCAATATAAAATTGTTTTCAAAAACTTTAAATTTCTTACCAGTTTGTCAAGAATTTCCTTTGGCTGAAGGTATTCTTTTATGTGTGTGGGGTATATGTGTGTATGCATGTGGTATATGTGTGTGTGTGTGTGTGTGTGTGTGGTGTGTGTGTGTGTGTGGGATGTGTATGTACGTGTGTTTGTATGTAAATGTGTGTGTGTGTGTGTTTGTGGTTTGTATGTCCTTCTAGGATGCCAAGCACAGCATCATGTGAAAATAAGAGATTTTTGAATAAAAAGATATACATGCAAAATAAATTATTTCTGTAATCGTATACACTTTTGTGCTTAATGTTATGGACACTTTTGAAAATGGTAGCTAAATGAATGCTGAGTCACTTTATTTGCACCCATAAGATATTAGGAATTATGCAGAGTTGATGCATGTGCAAAGGTGCCTGCTATAGTTGGGAAGTTTGTCCCCCCAAACCTCATGTTGAAATTGGATCCTAATTTTGGAGATGGGGGTCTAATAAGAGGTGTTCAGGTCATGAGGGCAGATTCTTCATAAATAGATTAATGCCTTTCCTGGAGTGGGAGGATAAGCGAGTGAGTTCTCACTCTTACTAGTTTTCACGTGAACTGGTTGTTAAAAAGAGCCTGGCACCTCTCCCTTTTGCTTCCTCTCTCACTATGTGATCAGTTCATGCCAGCTTTTTCTTGCTTTGTACTGAGTGGAAGCAGCCTGAGGCTGTCATCAGAAGCAGATGTTAGTGCCAGGCTTCTTATAGTCTGTAGAACTGTGAGCCAAATACACATCTTTTCTTTATAAATTATTCAGCTTCACCGGACGCGGTGGCTCAAGCCTGTAATCCCAGCACTTTGGGAGGCCGAGGCAGGTGGATCACGAGGTCAAGAGATCGAGACCATCCTGGTCAACATGGTGAAACCCCGTCTCTACTAAAAATACAAAACATTAGCTGGGCATGGTGGTGCATGCCTGTAATCCCAGCTACTCAGGAGGTTGAGACAGGAGAATTGCCTGAACCCAGGAGGCGGAGGTTGCGGTGAGCCGAGATCGCGCCATTGCACTCTAGCCTGGGTAACAAGAGTGAAACTCCATCTCAAAAAAAAAAATTATTCGGCTTCAGGTATTCTTTTCTCACAACACAAAATGATCCAAGACAGTACCTAAAAACTTCAGTTTGCCATTTGAGTCTTTCTATGAGATGATAGATTTTTCTTGAGGACAGGATAGACAGACCTGGAAAGAAGACTTCTGGAATGGAAGCAGTATGAAACAAACATAATTTTCTTGGTTTAAGCCCACCTTATTTTAAGCCCCTGAATGTTACAACTTTATTACATTTCTGCAAATATCCAGAAGCTTATGTATTTATTATTCACTCAGGGTCTTGAGTTTCTGCTTTGAAGTGACCTTCAGAAATGGCCCATTCACTGCAGAGGTTCTGTTTCTCCTTGCTTTGTTCTGACTTTATGGCAGAACTAAGTTAATGAGTTAATTACTATGGGCTGTCACTTGGGTTTGAAGAATCATCATTTCTAGGCATTGGTACTCAGAGTGGTTAGTGGACCATCACAAATTAACATTATCTGGAAGCTTATTAGAGATTTGGAAACTTAGGCCCTACCCAAGACCTACTGAATCAGAATATAATTTAACAAGATTCCCAGAAGCAGTATAGTTTGAGAAGGAAGGAGAGCCTAGAGGAATGGTAGATGCAAGGCAACAGGAAGGCCCATGCTTAGGATTGCGGGAAGGTACAGGTTCCCGCGTCTCTTATCACCTAGATCCTCAAAAGCATAACTTACTGATAACTTGAGTTGATTTTGGGATACTGACTGCAGACCTGGGGCTATGATAATGCAAGTGAGGCTCACAGGGTGCAACATTTCCAGGAGCACCCACTGTCAGATGCTGACCCTGCAGGTGTTACGAATCTGAGAATCCATGCCCCCCTAAAATTTACACCTGAGGGGCCATGCTCACCTCACCCTAGTCTTGCCCTGTGGTGTGCTCAGTTTGACTATTAGATGGGAGCAACAGTTGTTGAAACATTACCTGCCTGTGGGAATCTCTCTTCTCTCCTTCCACTCTTTACGGCAAAAGCCCCTCTAGAAGTCTCTCTCTCTTTCTCTGTATGTGTGTGTGTATGTGTGTGTGTGCGTGTGTGTTTCTACTCTTGCAACTCTCTTCTGTGGTTTGGTGAGAAAATTGAGAATTGGAGAGCCCCTCTTGTCTATTAGTTGGACTGTTTATGTTCAGTTTACTAAGATTTCAGAGCCTCAGTCTAGCTCAGAGAAATCCAGACCTCTTTACCTTTTCTTCTTCATCTTCCTGCATGCATTTTCCCAGATAACCTCATAGAGGGGTTGTTGAGAAATGGGGTAGGATTCTGACACTCCTGCAATCCCAGTTTCTTACTAGGGAGTCCCACATTTAGAGATATTTGGGCTTTCTCTGGTTATTTATGGTGTTAATTTATTTTCCATATAGTTAATGCTCCCTGCGGCATGGTTTCCATATTAGAAAACTCTGAGAGGAGGACAGTTGAGTAGCTGGGTTGTCACAGGACCACCAGGGCTGGGGTAGGCTCCTGCAACTTTTAAGTCTTGACTTTCCTCCTCCACAAAGTGAGAATGACACTATTTCCTACCCTGTAGTATGAATGAGATAATTACATTAACAAATTCATGTATTTCAAAAAATATTATGCAAATATTATTAACCTCTTGATTGAGTTTTAAGAAGCATGTAGAAAACAATGTTTTTTGAATCAAAAAAGCTCAGAAATCTTGAGTGCCATCTCAAAGCCCCACATTCTGTAGGTCCTGGAGTAAGGCTTGATCTGGAGTGCCCAACTTGATTTCTTTCCTTTCCATCGCACTGCCTCTCAGATACATAGCACAGATAATTCATTGCACAGATAATTCATTATGTTCTTTTAAGTTTGAATGGCATCTCCTCCACCCTCCATTTGCTTTTCCTCTTTATATCAAGATATCTTTTCAGATTCAGTCCCTTGGAACCTAGTGTCTTAAGTAAAATTATTATTGATCGGCTTCTTGCAGAGTAGAAGGGGAGGCAGCAGCTGAAGTAAAGCAAGCTCTTCCTATTTGCATTTCAGGTGGGTCAGCAAAATGTGGCACTGCAGCTGTGCCTGCACTGGAATAAAACATGTTGGAAGGCACAATGCCTCTCTAGACAATTTGGATCCACATTCAGTTCAGGCCAAGAAACTCTCCATGGATTAACAGTCCCCTTGACCACCCAAGTACAAACTTCCCTGAGAAAACAAAAACTCACCTTAGAAATGGCTCATGTACATCACAGACACTGCCCTTTCCATTCTCTGCACTGCTCAGCTTCTCCAGCTGCATGGTAGCCCTTGACATTCCAATGGAGACTGCTTCCTGCCTATTTTGATTGTTAATCCTCAACAGAGGCCAGAGAAAGTTCATAGGCTCTAATGCCCTGGGATAAAGCATCAAGTGCTCACTACTACAGGCCCAACTTGTGCCCCACTTCAGACTTCCAGGATTTTTCCTCAACCGGGTATCTATCCTCCAGCGTAGAATCTAATCTTTGGCCTCTGAAAATGAGATATTGACTTGTTCTTCCCAAATAACCTTCATAGGTAGTAGATCATGCTACCTCACATTTCTAGACCCTTTCACTACCTGTTTTCAGATCCTTATCTCATAGTCAATTAGCTACCCTAATTGTTTCTTCACTTTTCTATTAATATTTTCAGTGTCTTTTATGAGCCAGACTCTGCCATGCATTGGAGACAAACAGAGAATAACACTGGTCTTATGAAGCTGTACTTTCTTAAAGTTGACAGAGGTTCACTTATCTACAACAAATATTTATTAAGCACCCCCTATGTAACAGGGATTATTCTTAAAATGAAGGATACAGTAGAGAATGAGCAGATACAGTCCCTGAATTCTACAGCTTACATCATGCTGGGTAGGTTGGGGAGGTATAAAACAGACGCAAGATAATAATGTGCCAGGTAGTAGGATATGATAAGGACAAAACTAAAGTAGAAACATGGGAAAAGGAGCAATGAGTAGTTCTATTTTAGGTGGGGTGATCAGGGATGTTTTCTTTGATAAAGTGACATTTGAACTGAGACTTGAACGAAACTAGAAAGACAGTCATATAGATAGCTGGGAACAGGATATTCTGAGAAGGAACTGCAAAGATATAAGTGTGAAGGGAGCAATATGTTCAAAGTTTTTGAAGAGCAAGAATGGAAGCAGCAGGCTGGAGTGGAAAGAAAAAGGGAGGCGAGATCAGTTAAGGCATGGGAGCAGGGAGCAGTGGGCAGCTTTGAGTATAAGCCCATGTGCCCTGGTGAAGACTTTAGATTTTACTCTCAGTGAGATGATAATGTACCAGAAAGATAATGCAGTGGAGTCACGTGGTCTGACTTAGGTGTTAAATTTTTTTTTTCTCTAGAATATGGAGACCAGACTGTATGAGGTCGGGGGAAGCAGCAATATCATTAGCGAGGCCTCTGTGATGATTTTCGATGTCAGAAGTAGGTGGTTTGGACCAGGCTGCTGACAGCAATGTTGGTTAAGATATTTTGAAGGTTAAGCAGTAACATGTACAGAAAGATCAAATTCTGAGTGTAAGAGGAAGAGAGAATTCAAAGATGACTCCAAAGCTTTCATATGAACCTCAGAATGAATGAGGTTATCTTTTACTGTCATGAATCAAAGAATTTCTCAATGGAGGATGAAAGTACAAATCTGGATTAGTGCTAATGTTGAAAGATGCTGGACCCTGTCACTTTCCAATCTCATATCCTCCACTGTCCTTTTTGTTTTCTACTCTCTGGCTAGCCATGTCCCTTCTCACTACAGAGACTTTACACAAGATGCTTCTTGTTAAGGATTTGGATGTTATCTAAGAATGATGAAAAGCAGGCATTAAACAATGCAGTGAGGTAAATAGATTTACGCTTTGGAAGCTTACTTTGTTTATAGGTTGGATAATAGATTGGGAGGACTAGTGTAAACAAAAGGGAACTAGTTTGGAAATAACTATAGAGATCAGGAATGAGAAGACAGTGGCTTGGACCAGGGTGATATCACATTAGATAGGCTGACTATCGCATGGCCATTCTGGAAGCACTAATTTCTATGATCTTCCTAAGTACCTAGTTGTTATGTAGGCATGGCTGTTGTTGGTAAATCAGAAAAGGCTAAATTGTGTTGTGGTAGGAGAAAGACAGGAGGCAACAGCAGGTATAGATTAAGTAGAGGAAGTTCAATGTGGTTTTCTGGGGTGGGGCCCTCAGGAAGCTATGAGCTATTTCCAGGAAGAGCTGACACATTTCTTTGATGTCCTAGTGGTTTTATATTTTTCTGCCTAAAGTTCACCACTTTCTACCCATGTACTCCTCTCCTGTTTCCATAACCCTCCTCCTTTCAGGACTACTTGAAACACTTCATTTCTGCCCAACTTCTGGATGTTCTTTCCTATACTCTATTAGACCTCCTAACAGCTCGAAAAGGAGGTATTATTGCGTAATGGTTAAGAGCCCTTGCTTTTGAGTTGGACTGGCTTAGATTTGAAACTTAGTTCTATTACCCACTAACTCGAGGCTTTGGGCTGATTATTTAATTTCTTGGTACCCAATTTTTCATGCCTGTAAATGGGTAGAAATTGTAACATCTACTTCATAGGCTGGTTATCATGATTAAAATTTATGCCAGGGGACTTATTGTTTCTGGTCTGATGTAGAAGAAGCTTGGCAGTCCCCACTCCATCCTAAAAATAAGGAAAAATCTGAAGAAATGAAAAAATCAATACATTTTCTTAGATATATAAGAGAAGGAAGGTCACAAGGCAAATTGCTGCCCCCAGAATTGGAGAGACAGATAGGCAGATAAAGAGAATCACAACCTACTGGAGTAGCAACCTATGGGCTGAAACATCCATTGGAACCAGTGCCAGGATAGAAAAACCTGAACTATAAATTGACTTATTTCTGGAGACTCGGTGTGAACAAATCTGAGAGATAAAAATGCCTAGAGAGCCCAGAAATGGGGGTACCATGCTTTTATGAGTTTTACCTCCGGGAGCTCTAGCACATTCTCATATTGAATATCTGAGAAAAATTTCCTCATGCTTTAGCAAGAGGAGAGAAAAAGGACACATTTTGAAATAGAGCAATACATTTTTTTTTTTAAACAGGGTCTGCCCTCAGGAGAAACTATCTAACCACAGCCTAACCCACTAGGGTTTTTATCAGAGCCTAATTGACCTGAGGAAAAGAAATATTCAATTCTAGCAAGCTCCAGCCTTCCACATGGAGGAAGAGAAATACTCAACTCCAGCCTACTTCAGCTATCCAGCCCACTTCCGTCCCACCTAAAGTGGGGTGGAAGAAATCTAAGAGGGCATGATATTCGGTCCAGAGACACAGACACATCAGAGTTCAGTATCTCTAATGAATTTGATGCAAAGTCCTCAGTAAAGTATTAGTAAATTAAATCCAACAGTGTATGAAAATTATTATATGCCATGACTAATTGGAATTTATCTCAGGTACACAAGCCATGTTGAACATCTGAAAATCAATTCATGTGATCCACCACATTAACAGGCTCAAGAAAAAGAAAACATATTATCATATCTGTAGATGTAGACAATTTAACAAAATATGACACCTATTCATAATGAAAATACTCAGTAAATTAGAAATAGAAGGTAATTTCCTCAACTTTATAAGAAATATCTCTAAAAACCTACAATTAAAATCATACTTAATGGTGAAAAACTAAAAGCGTTCCAAGTAAAAGTAAGAACAAGGCAAGGATTTATGCTCTCACCAATCCTTTTCAACATCATATTGGAAGTCCTAGCTAGTGCAAGAAGAAAAAAAAAGTTATATTAATAAGAAAAAATAAAGTTTTGTCTGCAGATGACATGATTATCTGTAGAAATCTCAAAATAATCAACAACAAAAAATTCTGAAACTTGTAAATAATTATAGCAAGATTTCAGGATATGAGATTTATATACAAAGGCCAATTACTTTCATATATACAAGCAAAGAACAAAAGGGATTTGAAATTAAAAATAAAACTATGTACATTAGTATCCCCAAAATGTCATACTTATGTATAAACCTAACAAAATATGTACAAGATATATATATACATACATATATATATATATATATGAAAAACCACAAAACTCTAATGAAAGAAATCAAAGATGAACTAAATAAATGGAGACATTCCATGTTCATGGATAAGAAAAGTCAATATTGTTGAGCTATCAGTTCTTCTCAACTTGATCTATAGATGCAATGCTATCCCAATCAAAATCTCAAAAATATTATTCCGTAGATATCCACAAACTAATGCTAAAGTTTATATGGAATGGCAAAATATAGCCATATTGAAGAAGAATGAAATTGCCTGACTACTACTGAACTTCAAAACTTACTATAAAGCTGCAATAATCAAGACAGCATGGTATTATTAAAAGAATAGGCAAATAGATAGATGAAACAGAATAGAGGGCCTAGAAATAGACCTAAATAAATATAGTCAACTGATAATCAACAAGTGAGCAAAGGCACTACAATGGAGCAAAGACAGTCTTTTCAACAAATGGTGCTGGAACAACTGAACATTCACATTCAAAAAACTCAATCCAGACATAGACCTTATACCCTACACAAAAATAACTCAAATGCAACATAAACCTAAATTAAAATATAAAAGTATAAATGCCTAGAAGATAACATAAAGAAAACTTAGATAACCTTGGGTATAGTGATAATTTGTTTATATGCAACACCAAAGGTACAAACTGTGAAATAATTAATAAGTTGGACTTCATTAACATTAACAATGTCTACTCCATGAAAGGCAATATCAAGGGAAGCTGCAGAAAAGCCACACTGGAAGAAAATATTTGCAAAAGATATATCTGACAAAGAACTATTATTCACAATATACAAATAAATCAACAATAAGACAACCAACAATCCTACTTATAAATCGACCCACAACTTTAATAGACACTGCACCAAAGAAGATATAAGATAGCAAATGAGCATGTGAAATGATGCACTATATCATATGTCATAAGATAAATGCAAATTAAAACAACAATTACCACTCATACCTATTAGAATGGCCAAAATGCAGAACGCTGACGACAGTAATGCCGGCAAGGATGTGGAGCATCAGGAACCCTCATTTGTTGCTGGTGGGGATAAAAAATGGTACAGCCACTTTAGAGGACAGTTTGGCAGTGTCTTATAAAAGTAAACATATACTTGCTATACAATCCACCAATCATGCTCCTTGGTATTTACTCAAAGGAGTTGAAAAGTTATGTGCACACAGAAACCTGCACACGGATGTTTATAGCAGTTTTAGCCGTAATTGCCAAAACTTGAAAGCAACCAAAATGTCCTTCAGTAAGTGAATGAATAAATAAATTGTGGTATGGTAGACAATGGAATACTATTCAGCACTAAAAAGAAATGAGCTATAAAGCCTCATAAAAAAGCATGGAGGAAACTTAAATGTATATTACTAAGTGAAAGTAGCCAATCTGAATAGGAAAAGGCTATGTACTGTATGATTCCAACTATGTTACAATCTTAAAAAGGCAAAACCATAGAGATAGTAAAAGAGATCAGGGATTGCTAGTGGCTGATGAGAGAGAGGGATAAATAGGTAGAAAACAGAGGATTTTCATGACAGTGAAACTATTCTTGTATGATACTGTAATGGTGGATATGCATCATTATACATTTGTCCAAACTCATAGCATGTACAAGAAGAGTGAACCCTAACATAAACCATAGACTTTGGGTGATAATGATGTGTCAATATAGTTTCATCAGCGGTAACCAATGCAGCACTCTGGTAGGGGATGTTGAGAATGGAGGAGGCTATGCATGAATGGAGGCAGTATTTTGGAATACTGTAATTTCTGATCAATTTTGCTGTGAATGTAAAACTGCTCTAAAAATAAGTTTATTTTTTAAAAACTACATTATACTCAGTATTAAAAAAAGAGATAATGTCTACTAAGCACATGATACAAAGCCTGGGAAATAATAATAGCTAACATTATGAAATTCTTAATTTGTATCAAGCAGTAAAGAGCTTCATGCACATTAACGTGTTTTATCTTCGGAAGTATACTATTATTCCCATCTAATAGATGAGGAAACTGAAGTACAGTGTGCTTTAGTAGCTCACAGAAAAAGACAAGGCTATTTAGTGTTAGAGCCAGGGTTTGAACTGAAGCAGCTACTCTCAGTGAGCAGACTGTACAGCCTCTCTCAAGTAGTAAGCACTTAACAAAGATGGCTAAAAATGGGCATTGTAGGATCTCAGTTAGGGGAGATCCTCGTTACCTGATTCGATACCCTTCTTCCATTGTCTTTTTAAAAAAAATTATTGCTGAGATTCTTTTTAAAATAAATGAATCTACTTTCTTAGAAGCCAAAGGGTGGGGCCAGGCGCAGTGGTTCACACCAGCATTTTGGGAGGCCAAGGCAGGCAGATCACCTGAGGTCAGAAGTTTGAGACCAGCCTGGCTGACATGGCAAAACTCTGTCTCTATCAAACATACAAAAATTAGTGGGGCATGGTGGTGCATGCTGGTAGTCCTAGCTGCTCCGGATGCTGAGGCAGGAGAATCGCTTCAGGAGGGTGCAATGAGCCAAGATCACACCATTGCACTCCACCCTGGGTGACAGAGCGAGACTCCATCTCAAAAAAAAAAAAAAAAAAAAAAAAAGAAAGAAAGAAAGAAGGAAAAGAAAAAGAAAAAGAAACCAAGGGAGAAATAATAGGTGTTCAAATGTTAAATGAGTAAATGAATGATTGGATTGCCTACATTCACTGCAGACCCTCAGGAAATATTTGTTGAGCAAATGAGTCTCAGGATTAGGAATATTTAATAGGATCAGGGAAGCCCCCAGTGAAACCTTGTTTAAAATTAGAAGGGACGAGTATAGTGTTAGTTGTGTTGAGTATGGCAGCAGAGTAGAGTGCTGCTGTTTTATCATTTCTGTAGCAGAGCAATGCCTCTGCTAAGCTTTCCAGCCTTTTTGCAGGTAACATTTTGTGGCTAAAACATAGAACACACAGATCTTAATATCTCCACATTTAAGTGTCATAGGCTATGAGACCCTGGCATGATGAGAGGCAGTGGCTTAGTGTATAGGAGCTTAAATCAAACTGCCTGATGTTTGAATTCTGATTCCAGTACTTTCCAGCTTTGTGGTCTTGGGCAAGTATTTGAACCTTCTGGTGCCTCTATTTCCACATCTATAAAATGTAGATCAAAATAGGACCTATGCCATTGGACTGATAGGATAACTGAATGAAATAATACGTACAAAGGGTCCAGCGGAGAGGCAATAAATATTGGTTGTGACAACAGAGTGCCAGTCGTGGACCATGACAGGTGACCACTTGTGCTAATGTTAAAGTAGAATAACTCAAGAAAAGCACCAGACTTTTAGGTCTCTGTGTAGCTAAATCATCTGGCCTGGAAATATAATGACAATTTCCTGAGTTTGCTAATGACTTTGAAGCCAATTAAACACATCTTCTCTATATGTCTCAAAGCATTTAATGATAAAGTCCATCTAATTCTATTGCATTCTGTATTTCATTTCATAATTTTGATACAATAATCTGTTTTGTGTCCTGGTCTGTTCTGGTCCATTTCATTTGATTTTATTCTGCTTGCATTCCTGTAGCATATTCCACACCATTTCATATTCCATTGCCTTCCATTCTACCCAATTCCACAGCTCCCCGGCCTCATCAGCCTGAGAGTGATAAACTGATAGCAATTGACACATTTCTTTCACTCTATCCCCACCTATTTTCTGTGAATATATTCCCCTTAAATTCTTCCTGAGTAACTCTAGGTGTCCTGGAAGATCGTGGCCTAAGCTAATAATCTGGTCTTTTTAGTGATCTACAACCTACCTCTCTCCTGTACCAGCTTGCTGTGGAGGACCCTCTGGCATGAGCCATTTATACCTGTGGCAACTGGTAGGGATAGTGCAAGCACTAAGGCTTAGACTTTCTAAATGGAGCAACAAGGCTCCTCCAATAATGCTGCCTTTTGCCAAAGGAAAGAGTTATAGTTTCTTCTTCCTAGCTGCCTCCTTTTCTGAGTAGTAAGGTCTCCAGTTGTATTCAAATTAGATCATTAAGACAAATATATACTGGTACTCCTTGGGAGTCTATTCAGGCCACTGACTCAGTGACTACAGATTTCACTCACTTGATAACATCAGGACTGAACAGAGGGTGGATCTTGTAACCAGCTAGAGTTTTCAGCACCAAAAAGATGGAGCATTGGGGGGCATATTTGTATTGTTCAACAGTGACACCTGTTGACCCAGATAGAAACATTTTTTTCAGCTGGGGTGGGGGAAGGCTTTAGGACTAAACAAACATAAACAGCAAGATTGTGAACTGATAACAGAACAAATAACAAATTCGAACGCCATCTGTTCCCATCTGAGTTGGTTTCCTTGATGCCAGAGTTGAGTTAACTTCAGCTGGGATACGATAAAATGTTAGCAGAATTGATGAGTACAAGGTTTTGCAGGATATTTAATGAACATTTGGAGACAAGCAATGTAACCTGGTCAGTTGAGGGAAAGTTAGGCCCATACATACATACATGCACTGTATGAGCTATTATAGAGTGGTGGAGCCTAGACCAGGAATCAGTTTGTTGAATCAAAAACTAAAAGACTTCTCACTTTAGAGTAATGATTCTTATTTGTCTCTTTTGCTTATGAAAATGAAATCATATCTCTATGCCTGCTGCCTCTCTCCCTCCCTCCCTTTCTTTCATTTTTCCTTCCTTCCTTCCCTTCACAAACACATACAGAATAGGTTTGTTAACACCATGAGTCAGGCACTGGACCGGACGTTGATGATGAGCATGACTTGATAACGAGGTTCATCAAATTTCAGAGAGCTATCCCTGCCCATTATTTGGTATAATCACTGATACGCCTGAGCCCTATAATGTAGGCTGTGATATCTCAGAAATGACAAAGATAGTATCTGGATGAGGGAATGGTAGGTCAGTGAAACCTTCACTGAGGACAGGGTTTTTGAGTTAGGTCTTAAAAGGACAGAAGTTTCACAGCAAAAGTAAACTCATTGGCAAGGAGGGAAAGAATGGAAACGAGGGTTTGGAGAATGGTTAAGTCTTGTGTGCAAAAACCTCTTGTTTATCATGTAATTCTTTTGAAGATCGCATGAGGGCGGTAAAAAGAGCATAGGCTTTTGAAGAAGTCAGACCTAATTAAAATCCCACTCAGTAGCTGTGTAGCTATGACAAGTTGGTTGGCTTTTATGGGCCTGTTTCTCCATCTATCATGTAAAATTAATACCTACTTCCAAAAACTGGCATGAATTAGTGGTAAGGACATTAATACTGAGCCTACAACATGAAAACAACTGGAGAAGTGGTGTTATCCACATTCCATAGATCTGAGTCCTGTTCTTCAGTCTCCATAGAGGCACATTGATTTGTCATAGAGTAAATGTCTGTGAGAAAGACGATGCCATGCAATTAGTAGGCTGCCTCAGGCTTGTGAACTTTCATGTAAATGTATTATGCACACATGCGTGCACGTGCACACACACACACACACACACACACACCCCATAACATGACCTGAAAGCAGAAAATATTCCTGTGGAATGTCACAGAACTAGACCTGCAAACAGGAGACCCTTTCATAAAAGTTTCCAGTTGGTACATTCTACAACACTGGATCAGACCAACATTTCCATCTCTCTTTTGGCCTCTCCTTGCCAACTAGGGCAGCAAACCTTTTGCCACCTCCATTTTAAATTTAGATTTTGACATCATCTCCTGGCCTAAACGTGGGTCATGGTGGAGGGCCAAGTTCACATGGCTGTTTTCTCCAACTGCAGCACTCCTCTCATCTCTGCTCTCCTGGCAGTTTTCATTCACTCCTTACAGAGTGCTTACCACCTACCCTGCTTTTTTTTTTCCCCTCAATTCATGGAAGTGAATCAGATCTGTGATGGCGTCATTCAAAAGAGAAAGCTAATTAAAAAGGTCCCCTTTCCTTCCTTTTACAGACCTTGCCATCATTTCCCCTTTTGGAGACACAAGCCAGGAAGGAAGCTCTTCAGTGCAGCTGTGAATAGAGAAATGCTGGCTGAGGTTTAGGGGACACTGGGTGATCATTTCCAGTGAAATTTTTAGAACCCTAGGGACATGCTGCTTTGTCTTTTCCAAGGTCAGGATAAATCGAATAACTTCAGGCTCCTCTACCCAGAAAGAACATATGGTGTAAACATTAACGACAGAATAAATATGATTAAGCTGGTACATGGAGAAAGATGTTTTCTAGGAGATGCTTATCCAGGGATGAGAGATTTAATAACTGTTGATATTTACCTGATTCTTACTGTGTGCCAGGCACCGTTCTAAGTGTTTTACGTATGTCAATTCATATGATAGTACAACCACTGAAAGGGTTAAGTATTCTTATTACTTTCATTTTACAGGTAGGGAAACTGAGGTATAGAGAAGTCAAGTGACTTGCCCAAGATTATTAAACTACTTAATGTCAACACTAGAATTTGAACCCAGATCATACGTTTCCAAAGTTCATGCTCACAATCACTGCATTACAGATACACCGTTTTGTCTTTGCATACTTAACTGGTCATAACTTAATCTGAAACACTTTGTGAGCGCAGGAAGCAAACTGTCCCCTTATTATGTGGACCAGCATAGTGATAATTTAAAAATGTGTTACTATTGATTTACTTGCTAATATCTTCTAACTGAGGCAATCTTGAACAAGAATATACATATCTAGCCTCTATTTTTCTAGCTGGAAGTTCTAAAAATCCCTGGGCTTAATACTGAATGGCAACAATTGGCTGGAGTTGAGTTGCGGCCACTCTCTTTTAACTGAGACATGTTCCCTCTGATTTGCTACAGGCCCCACAACTCTCTATTGCCACTCCAACACCAGGTCATTTGGCATCTTATTTCGCTCATTTTGTGCACTTGTGTTCCACACCTGCTAACATAACCCTGAAAGTATTTGAGTCTGTGGTTCCTGCTCTTTTGACAGAAGATTTTTCTCCAATTCCACGGTCAATATCTACCATATTGACTTTGGGCAAAATTTTTTAATGTGATCAAGCTCAGTTTTTCTCTTTAAAAAAATGAGGAGTTAAAAATAACACTTTGTAGTTGCCTCATCTATGGACTGGGAAGAATTAATGCCTGTCATTTCTAGAGTTGTGGTAAGAGTCAATTGTGACAGCACCTGTGAACACATCCAAGCAATCTCAGGGTTTTAGGCAATGCTGGGGCTTAGAAAGCACTTTGTATTTAAAGCCACTTTTATTTACAAAGTCTAATTGACTGCTCTGAAAAACTGTCAAGTAAAGTGGGCAATAAAGTCTTTATACTCTCTCCAACTATACCTTCCATTGTATAGATTTGGAAGCTGGGGTCCAAATATGTTAAATGCCTTGTCTAACGTGGTCCATTAATGTAAGCACAGAAATGGAATGAGACTCAAATCTGCTTCATGGAGGGGGGTTCTTCTAAGATATTGTGAAGCTTCTTCGCAAGTAGTTCTATCTTCAGACTCCAAGGTCCCAATCTGAATCCTAATTCAATACAGGAGTTTCATAATCTTAAAAGCAACCTGACAGTCACTACAGAGGACTGTGAAAAATACTAGCGCAGAGCCATATACTCTGGGCTTCACACTAGATTCTGCCACTCACTTCCTTTGTGGCCTTGGGCCAGTGACTCAATCCATTAAACCTCAGTTTCTTCACTTATACAGTAGGGATAATGTCACCTGTTCAGACTACCTTACAAATTTGCTGTGAGACTCCATTGAGATGATATCAGTGAAAGCAAGATGTCACCATCCATTAATATCGGTATGTGTATGTCTCTTAGTCTCCTGACTAAACACTGAGCTTCTGGAGGGTACATTGTAGACTGTCCTCTCTATTCTGGGTGCTTTTGTACTTCTCACATAAGAATGCATCAAATGTCTAAACAGTAAGACCTTAGCCATCAGGTGGTTCCAGCCAAGGAAGCAGGAGATGCAGCCATAAAATGATTCTTTTTTGGGGATTGCTGTAAAAAATGAGGAATGATGTTCGAATTGAGGGCTATTTGCTTTCTACCTGATACCATAGGGTATCAGTCTATGAGATTCCAAGGCATTCTCAATCACTGGTCTGCAGTTTGCACTGTCAGAATGTAAAAATTAGTGTTAGGGTAAAGAAACATTGGACTTTAAGTCAGATGTAGCTTTAAATTTTGACTCAGTTCTTTAGAAACTGTGTGTCCTTAGCTAAATTACGTGACTTCTCTGGACCTCAACTGGGCTGTCATGATTAAAGGCGTTCTTAGACATAGTAAGCATTTATGTTGGTTCTCTTCATTCTTATATGCTTTATTACAGCTTACGAATTTCCACCGGAAACTTGTACTAGGTTTGTATTGTCTTTGTCTTTTTCTTAACTTTTGCCTTTCCTTCTCTTTCTTCCTGTTCTTAGATCCACTTGTGAGCCAAGTTGGCTCTTCTTTATTTTATCCCAAGTCCCCAAACACCCTACCCAAGTTGAGAGAATTTCTTCTCCTCAGGCTGAAAATACTCAGTGGGTAAACCCAAGCACTTTAAATGCAAGACCGTCAGATCCACTTAATGTAATTTGGTTTCTGCCTCCGAGTTAATGTCGAAAGAAGTATTTGAATGAGGTTTGCTGTGTTTTTTGTTTGTTTGTTTGTTTTTACGGAGTCATAAACTATCCCAGAAAAATTCTGGTCAAACTAAACGAATGATTCACTGAAGAATGGGGGCCAAAAAACAAAAGAAAAAAGCTGGCTGCTTGTTCTCTCTTTCTAGTTAATGAATCGAATTGATACAGGAACTTCATCGTGTTCTCAGGGAAATCCTGTTGGCTGGGGCTCACTCTTCAGCACCGCTAAATTTAGGTCATGGCTCAGTGAAGAACAATTACAGATTCTTAATAAAAGATAATTTACCCAGTGACATCCAGCAGGACAGCTGGGCAGGCGGTCTCATTTTCTTGTTAATGTTGTGGGGGTGGGGACGAATGTTGACAGAAAGTCACTTTCTGACCTGCTTTGTGGCATGTGTCGGTCCATGCTTTTCTAGCAAGTGAAAGCTGAACCTAATGGGACCCCCACAAAATAGTTTCCTAAATTGGGCCAGGATAAAAAAAAATGCTGTGAGAGAAGCATAGTAGTGAGAAGGCAGAATTCATAAATTCAGCCTTTGAAAGCTGGTTGCTCATGCCCTCTCCAGATTAATCTTTTTCTACCTTACCTTCTGCTCTCCACTCACTCCTCTCTCTACTCTTCAGCTATGCTGAATTATTTTATGGCTCTTCATAAACAGTGCTTTATATGTCCCCCCCCAACTTCTTTTTTTTTGAGACAGGGTCTCGCTCTGTTGCACAGGCTGTAGTGCAGTGGCACAATCTTTGCTTATTAACAGCCTATTTCTGCTGGGCTCAAGCCATTTTCCTGTCTCAGCCTCTAGGGTGCCTGGGTTCACAGGTGTGTGCCATCACCCTGGCTAGTTTTTGTATTTTTTTTTTTTGTAGAGACAGTGTTTTATCATGTTGACTAGGCTGGTCTCGAACTCTTGAGCTCAAGCAATCTGCCTGCCTTGGCCTCCCAAAGTGCTGGGATTACAGGTGTGACCCACCACGCCTGAATTCTCTGTCCGTTTTGTCTTTGACCACCCTGTTCCTCTAGGCTGGTATGCTTCCCCTCCCTTTTGAATGACTTATTTTTGCTTTAAAACCTATTTCCATTGTCACCTCTGCCAGAAAGCTTTCTATGACCCTCGAAGGCAAAGCATGATGCCTTCCTCTAACTCTTTGCTTGGTTTCTTCATTAGATTGAGCTCTGTCAAATACAGGCTATGTCATTGCGTTCTCAGTGCTCCAGGAGTAACCTACTCCATTGAAATCAGTTTTCTTAAAGTCCTAATGACCCCTTTGTTGCTAAACAAAATAGACATTTCCCAGTCCTTATATGCTTGCCATTTTAATGGAATATTACAGTATTTACAAGTTCTTCTATCTTGATGCCTTCTAGTGTGGATTGAATTGTGCCTTCAAAAATATGTGAGAATTCTTTTTTGTTGTTTAGGCTTTTTATTTTTATTTCAATAGTTTTGGAGGAACAGGTGGTGTTTGGTGCCATGGAAAAGTTCTTTAGTGATGATCCCTGAGATTTTGGTGCACCTATCACCTGAGCAGTGTACACTGTACTCAATGTGGAGTCTCATTCCCACTTCCACCCTTCCCCCCAAGTCCTCAAAGTCCATATCATTGTTATGCCTTTGCATCCTCATAGCTTAGCTCTCACATATAAGTGAGAATATATGATGCTTGGTTTTCCATTCTTGAGTTATTTCACTTAGAAAAATAGTCTCCAACTCCATCCTGGTTGCTGTGAATGCCATTATTTCAAACCTTTTTATGGCTGTGTAGTATTCCATGATATATATATGAATATTATATATATAGGATTGCTGGATCAAATAGTAGCTCTACTTGGAATCTCCATACTGTTTCCCATAGTGGTTGTACTAGCTCAAGTTCCCCTCAGCCATGTAAAAGTGCTCCCTTTTCATCACATCCATGCCAACATCCATTATTTTTCAATTTTTTAATTATGGCCATTCCAGTAGGAGTAAGATGCTGTCTCATTGTGGTTTTATTTTGCATTTCCCTGACAATTATTGATGTTAAGTATTTTTTCATACACTTGTATATCTTCTTTTGAGAATTGTCTATTCATTTCCTTTGCCCACTTTTTATGGGATTATTATTTTTTTTCTTGCTGATTTGTATAAGTTCTTTGTAGACTCTGGATATTAGTCTTTTGTCGGGTGCATAGTTTGTGAATATTTTCTCCCACTCTGTGTGTTGTCTTTTCACTCTGCTGTTTATTTCTTCTGCTGTGCAGAAGGTTTTCAGTTTAATTAGTTCCTATCTATTTATTTTTGTTTTTGGTGCATTTGGTTTTGGGTTCTTGGTAAGGTACTCTTTGCCAATGTCATTTACACTGTATTCTTCCATGCTTACTAGCATTTTTTATGTAATATTCCCAACACCTGAATCCCCTTTCCCACCTGCCTAAGTCTTACATAACCTTCAATATTTGATTCAGTTATGATATTCTCCAAGAAGCCAATTCTCATCTCCCCTCCTCTCCAAATTAAATAAAGGACCCTTTCTTTATGCATCTATAGGACTCCATGTCTACTTCTAACATTATGTTTACTGCACTATGTGCACATGTGTTCACATTAGACTTTGAACACCTTTGAAGTAGAAACTGAGCCTCACTTATTGCTACATAACCTGGGTCCCAAGCATATCAGTTAAAGGAAAGGATATATAAATGGTTTTACTGAGTGCTGTGGAAGTAGAGAGGAAATAACCAAAATAAAAATGACCTCATAAATCTGCATATAGATGCTCAGAGACGATTTTGGTAGGCATACTATGCAGAGTCGTACCGAGGTACATGGCTGGAAGAGGAGAGGGCCATATTTTTTTTGTTGTGAACTAGCTTGCATATTATAAAACTTTGATGGAAATTGAGGAGAGGAGGTGAAGGCAGGGTGAAATTCTACCTAATTCTTAAATAATAGTCTTTCAAGAAATTGAAAATTACACCTAGAGACCAGAGCTCAATTCTAGATCTGTTGCTTACTACTTTTATAATCTTGGGCAAATCCTTTTGCCTTTTGAGATTGCCTCCCCACCTATCAACCTAAAGTGAATTCAAAGTACTTTGCAGAATTATTTTGAAAATAAAATAAAATAAAGGAAATGAATGAGAACACAGTGCTAGATCCATAGTGGTAAATATTAACTTCCTTCTTCCTCTCACCATAAAACAGATGAGAATGAGAGAAAAATAAAAGAGCAATTTTTAAACAAATGACCAACACAGCTCAGAGAGACAAAGGTGTTCAGAAAAACGTTAAGAAGAAACTCGCAGCATTGCTACAATTTGGGGAAATTATTGGGAGCAATTAGGAAATACCTTGGATAACATTTTTTTTAGTCTGAGATAGAGATAAATTTGGCTTAAATAAAATAGCAACGATTGATCTTAGAATGCTTAAATAGTGCCGTTAAGTTTTCTAGTAGGATAGCTCTGATTCTGATTGACATCACTCAACTCTAATGGTGAATATAGATGGCACATTTTAGTTATAATTATGCTTTTAAGGACTGTATATTTTGTCATTTAATTTTTCCTGAAGCTCTCCTTTTCATGTTATCTAAGCAATGTAGGTTTCCTATCAGAAACAAAAAGAAAAAAAATGGCAAAAATCTTACCCACCTAGAAACTGCTATTAACATTTTAAAATTGATAAATAATAGTTGTACTTATTGTGGAGTGCATGTGATATTTTGATAGTGTATAGTGATCAAATCATGGTAATTGGGATATCAAGCACCTCAAACATTTTATGTCTCTATGTTCAGATCCATTCAATAGAATATTTACAGATTTTTCCATAATAAGCATAAACTGTATATATTGCATTAAAGTATGATTTTTTTTTCACTTAAAAACACCACAAACATTGTTATATCTTGGGAGAATGTCTGCTGCTAGCAGCATGCTTTCCATCACAAGTGACTAGAAAATGGAATGAAATATTTGACAACAATTTTCCAATACAGGATGGCAGACAGCGCATGAGTGAGATCCCCAAAGAAAGCCAGCAAATGGGGCAAGCCGCCCCCTTCCCACCCCAGTTATTCTGGCTTTTTGTCTAGAGACAATCTATGAACTGTGGGGCAAATGACAAAGATCAAAACAGCTTGGAGACCTTAGCTGAGGATGAAGAGACCATAGGGCAGAAGTAGAGGTAGCTCAAATTTGTGGAGCAAAGTACCGGAGAACATAAACTCCTCCAAACTCCATGAGGCTGGGCAAGGAACAGCTTTGTGAAAAGAAGAATTACAAGGGAGCCCTAAGCTGAAAAATTGCCAGGGCTCACACAGACCTGGGGTACTGGTTGAGTTTATGCCACCTAGAAGATAGAGAATTTGTTGAGCATTCAAGGATTTTGTTACAGATGCCAGAAAGATTACACTTAAATGGAGGCAAAACTATCATCCCTGGATTAGTCTTAATAAAGTTTAAACATAAGCTTAGAATAAGCCAAACAGATCCACAATTCTCCTTGTGTGACTTTGGGCATGTTAATAAATTTTCTGAGTCTCAGTTTCTTTATCTGCAAAATTGGAGTAATAGCGACATTTATCACCTGTGTTGCTTGGATAATAAAGCTCCACAGTGGTATGTGACATTCATAGGGCACAGACTTTCTACTAGAATAGCTTTAACACCTGACACATAATAAATATCCAATAAATGCCGGTATTATTATTAATAATTATATGCCATTCTTTCATCAGGAAAGAACTGTGACCAGTATCAAAGCTAACATGAGGCATTTCTATATAGATACAAAACAAAATTACATGCAATGCACGAAAAATAGCTACACATGAAAAAGACTCTATTATTTAAAAATCAGCTAATTTAGGACTTACTGATGTTTCTCAATGACATCTAAGGTGAACAAAAACACCTTTATTAGAACTCCCATCCATGGAATGCTGCTCACTTACTGACTTCTCAAATGAATCGAGAGATCTTAAAGGCAGAGACTGTGAGTTACTCATTTTTGTATTTCCTAGCAGAGCACAGGTCTGTTGCAGAGTGGACTCTACAAAATTATTGAATTAAATTCAGAAAGTAGTCATTCATTTGCAGAAGAAATTAGCTGGTAATGAAATACTATGTAGTGCTTCATTCTGCAGAGGAACAAGTTACCTGCTAAAACATTCCTGTTTCATGTTTGACAAGCAAATTATTCCCTTACTGAAGGAAACTAGTGCTAACCTTTCCTCCTCCACACTGAGCATTTAAGCCCTCAAGAGACACTCCTGGGACAGATGGGTGATGGGCAAACTGGAATACTATAATGTGCTCAGAATGAAAAGCCCCTGCACTCAGAAATTAAAATAAGATCAGGAGCCAAGTGGAGAGAAAGGTTATTAGAACATGGTCTAGAGAAAAAGCTGGAGGATGATCCACGATTCCATCCTGAGGGAAGAGGAGACACTGCCTTTAGGTAAACTCTGTGACACCGTAAGTCTTTCTTCCCACAACACTTTCATTTAAAACAAGGAAGTACATTTCATTGCCAGTCTTTGCCATGCTCTCAGAGCACAGAGCAGCTCATTCTGACCATTTAGCAACCACAGCTTGTGTTTTGGACTCAGGTCATCTTCTGTGTGATTTTTTGCTCTGCTTCAGATTAACTGGGAAATTTTGAACAAATCCTTCACTTGTTCAGAGCCCTGATTTCCTTCTAGGTAAGACAGAGATTGGTATCCATTTCGAGAATGGCTATGGGGATTAAACCATAAAGTATTGCATGTTTTGTGAAAAGTGGTGCCCTTATATCATGTGACTTAAAGAAGAGTAAATAAAATATCATTTTGAAAGGCATGTGGAGAAAAAATGTCATTACCTTTGTCTTACTCTTTATCTTTGCCTTGAATCGCTGCTCAAAGTATTTTCCTCCTTTCATGAATGGATGCGAAGACTCTGTGCATCTTTTCACACCAACAGAGACAAGCTTTCCTTCTGGCTCTTTGCAACGAAGTGTGGGCTTGTCTTAGTGACTCGTTTAACCCAAGTCCCCCTTTACAGTCTTCCTGAGGTCAAATCAGCCTGTTGTTCATGTTCTAGATACTCCACTCTGTCTTTCTTCAGCTCATTGATGGCCACTTTGTAAAGGACTATCAGGAATCAGAGAGTGACTCTGGAGATACAATCATACCCAATAAGCCAATGTGAAGGTCAAAAGATTCTTTGATGATAAATAATTTGGCTTTTGACCTCCAGATTATTCTTGAGGGGTAAGGAATATGTTATAGTTTATTTTTCATAATTTCATATTCCTTTGCTTTTTTCCCTCCCTCTTCTCAAATGCAACTTGGAAAAATCATTTTTTTTAACTTTTGACTTCACATATTATTTTCCCCATTGAAACTTCCCTTTTCTACATAACTATTTATTGAGTTCACATTATAAGTCTTTCCCTATAAAGTTAGTCATACAACCACTGTGTTCTTTTTTATCCTAAGAACTCAAAAATTCAGGGCTGCTGTTTCCTCTTGATTTGACTGTAGTAGCTGAAGAACCAGCAGTTCAAATTTCCTCAACCTTTTCTTGATTTCTTTGCTAAGGATTCTGGGGTGTCCAGGTGATTTGTAGGTGGTCCATCTGGCTTAGTCTTACCTCATTGTCTCTCTATGGCATAGGAATGTTGGTGGATAAACAGAAGCTGATCAAAGAAGGTTGTGCCAAAGCCCAATTGCAAGGAAGTTTACAGCTCCACTGATGGCCACAGACAGTATGATGGCTTGGGGTCCCAAGGAGAAACTCCAGCTTAATTAGACAAGATCCTTGAAATCAAAGACCTCTCATTTTCCTGTTGCCTTACTGGAATATTGCAGTGGATTTCCAAGCCTGGGCAAAACAGTACCCAGGTTTAATACTGTATATTCCTGATTCATATCATATCAGGAATATACAGTATTAAAGTTGCATTTGCAGAAAATAGAAAGGGTTCAGAGCATTGTAGCAACAGATTGGGAAGATGTTTGAGAAAAGCATGCACTACAGGGGAGTATGGCAGGACAAATGCTTTGTGGTCCCCACGCTGTTTTCTCATCTTGGAAATACAGGAAGACATTTCCCAACCTCTAATGCAGATTGTGAAGATTCTAGAGTTGAAATTTACCTAATAGTTGTCAGTGCTGTATCTAGAAACCAATCTTGGAGATGAATAGTGATGCTCTTTTAAAATAGCAGAAAAATTATTCTGTGCTTGTTTTTACTTTGACCTTGTTTCATTGTATAGTATTTAATTGAAAGAAGATTATCATCATACTGAATTTCCAAAACTGATATTTGCATTTACCATTTTCTGAAATGATGGAGAGAAAAGTTAATTGTCTTACTCTGATACGTTTGGCATTAGACCTATCACATTTTTAATGCTTTGGGTCACAGTTCTGTCACTAGAATGTTAGCAATTAGATATATGCATGGAGTAATATATCCACTTTAATACAGTGCTTTAAAGTGCTGGAGGCAGTAACCACCAGCCACCAATTCACAGTGTTTTAATTTGTGACATATTAGGGAGAATGACAGGACTTTTTACAATATAAATGTCCAATTAACTAATCCTTGTACTATTAAGTTATAGGACTTTGACTCCTGGTTCTAACAAAGGCACAGATTCCTGCCAAATCTTGAACATGGACACTAGTCAAAGCCTTGTTTCCAGATCCAGGAGAAGGTGACAATCAAAAGGAAAAACTTTTATGAGATACAGGCTAGAAATTAAAACTATTCAATCCCTCTACGCCCAGGAGCTATTGTGGAAGATGTGGGCATGTGAGATCGTAAGTGCTAATTTTGAGGGACAAATTAGTTCAAGGTTTTTCTATAAATTAAATGTTAATATTGAAAGCACACTGATGTAATACCAGTATCTGGGCCACTGTGTTGGAATAACACAGCTTTCTTAAAGCAATGTTATTACTTTTAATTAAAAAGTTTTAAAAGTTTATAAAAGGCTTCTTACCTCATGATCAAACGAATTGAAATTAGACAGATATGCTTATAAGGTTTTATTAAAATTAGCTTTAACATTAATGCATGAGATTCCTAAAATTCTCATATGTCTTAATATATGTTGTCAGTAATAATTATGGTTATGGTAAATGTTTGTATGTCACAAAAATAACCAAATTTTCTTGTCAGTTGTGTCTGTTGAGATTGTTCTCATTCATAATTGTTTTGCTTTAATTTTTTTAAAAAAACAGACATCATCAGCTATAGTCTGGAACTTGCTTATTTTGGGGATTCATGAAAAGGATCTTTAAATGCAGGTTTCTGATAACTTTGGAGATTGTGCCATTAGACTAGAGAGAAAACTTCCAGGACACTAATTGAAAAGCTGATGTATTCATAAAGATTACTAACACAATGAGTGGGAGCTGATTGCATAAGCTGAACTAATGGAGGACAGAAATAATTTTTATGGTTTTTTTTGGCTGTTTGAAACATTGCTGATTCTTGTTGTTTTGTTTTTCAGAGTCCAGAGAACATTTTTTCTCTTGAGCTATTTATAGCCTTTAACAATTGAGTAGAGTATACCCTTGTAAACAGAATTTGAAGCACATTTCTCTCTCTGCCTGATTTCTCTAGCATTTGTAAACTATTTGTGAATATTCTTGATTTATGGCAATATGGTGACTTATATAAGTTCAATAAGAATCTTTTTTCTTTTATAATGAGACACAGTTGGAGGAACTGGTTATTTTCACAGGGCTTTGACTGAAATGGCCTTGTGAATGGTTTCAGAAAAGCCAATTTAGGAGAGCCTATGTGAATGATGATTCTTGCTGTACTTTCTGTAGGTAATTGGGCCTAGTATATGGGACTGAAGCTAATTGTGCAGGTAGATTGGTCCTGCTATTATTTGTCTTGGGTGTAAGTGGGGGATTAGAGAGAGAAAGATTGTGTTGCAGAAGGAGACTGTAGTATTAGATTAACATTTGATTCATCACCCTTGGTATGGAGCTGCTTATAATGCCCTCCTCAGCATGAAGCAGCCAGAAGGATCAATGACCAGATTCCCCATAATCAAGGAACTGGTCAATAAAGAGGAGAGACTGAAGCTTGTCCAAGTATCCTACAGTACTAATGTTTATCATTTCTTTTGAATAAACATAGAAATTGACCCTCCCAGTCTTAAAACTCATGAAAGTTCCATTTGTCTTATCTGAGTTTCTTTCTCAGGAAACCAAACATTATACCTCCCAGATAGTACCAAGGAGGTGAAACTTACCAGATTACTGCATCTGGACAATGAGATGGCAGACCCCTTACTCTCCAGGATTGCCTAACTCTCCACCTACTTTTCGTTGGCCAATTTCTTTTCCTCACTCCTCCCTAATTCCTGTTTGCTTATACATGATTAAATTTCTTCCCTGCTATATAAACCCCTAATTTTACTAGTTAGAAAGATAGATTTGAGACTGACCTCCTAATTTCTCAGCTGCAACACCCAATTAAAGCCTTCTTCCATGGCAGTACTCATTGTCTCGTTGATTGGCTTTCTGTGCTGTGAGCAGCAAGACATAGACCAAATTTCTAGCATTTTGGTGACAATAAGTTGGTATCATATGACCAAATTTGGTGTGATGCAATGTGGGTGGAAATGATGTAAGCCACTCTAGGCATGGTCCTTAAAAACCTGATCCTGCAGCTCTCTTTTCCCTTCCAAGAAAACAGAGAGGGAATTGAGTTCCAGAGGGAAAAGTTTTAGGATGGAGGAGAGCAGCCCTCACTGGGCTGTGATGTGGATGAGAAACCTGTGTTAAGTCCCTGGGATATGGGTGTTTATTATTACACCAGCATAGCTTAGCTGATTTAAGAGGAGGTAAGAAGCTTCTTTTGCCTTTAAAGGTACTGTGTAGGTAAGTCCAGGAATACAAAAGCACTTCCAGAAAGCTTCAGGGAGCTATAGTTTGCAGAATAGAAGGTCCAACAGACTAGAGCCAAAAGTAATACAGTTCTAGCAATTAAGCCTTTCACTTTGTGCACACAGCTGGGGCATAAACTAGCCCCAGGGCACCTGAGCAAGGATTATTTCTAGCAACTCTCACATTACCAACTCAGAAACAATTCAATTCTTTTTCTCCCTTGTGATGATCCTTCTCCTTGTGATGCTCCTTCTAGGTTTTGACTCTCTTTTCCTCTAACACTAACAAGTTTCCTCCCGTGTGTCTGCCTTTCAGAGGTGGTTGCCACTGGTGAAACCAATATGCCTTAAATTATATTCTTCTATAGAAGGCCTCACTTAGTAATTCTGAAAAATTCATTATTCCCACCTATTATTAAAGTACATGACAATTTATCTTGCTAGAATCATCGTTTTAATCTCTAGATGAATGTGCAAGACATACATTACTGTTTATATCTTGACTGCCTTAGTTACTGTAAGCCTGTCCTAGAAAACTGTGATCTCCTGAAAAACAAGGACCACATTTTGCATCTTCGTCATGTCTTTGTGTCCGGCACCCAGCATGACGCCTGCCGCAAAGTGATGTATCCTTCAGAAAGGCAGGACTAAGGTCTTCACCTCCACCCTACTACACCCAACAGCTCTTTTCTGCTTTTCACCGCGCTTGTGATGATGGTTTGACTGGAGCTGGAGGCTGTGTTTTGCCATATGTATCTGTATTTCTCTTCAGAGAACTTTTATCTAGGATGACCTCTTCAAGGTGGCACAAGAGAATGCCTAAGGGACATGTGTCTCAACCCCATATCCATTAACTGTAAGAAAATAGTTGCCTCATAACTGCAACACTCCTTTATCCCTGCTGGCAGCACCCAATCGCTCTGCTGGGCCAGTAGAGTGAAGTCATAATTGAAGCACACTTTGTCTTAGAGATTAGTTACAAAAGCCAAGTGCAAGGGAGACTGGCCACTGCACCCAAAATAAACCTGGGAAGCAGCCCTTCTTATAATTTTCTCTCAACTGAGGGAAATAGTCCAGGAAAGAGAATTCTGGGTACTCAGATATAGAGAGAGCATAGAATCATAGATATTGAAAGACGAAAGGGACTTAAGATCATTTTCCAATTTCCTTACTTTATAGGTGAGAAAATGGAGGTGCAGAGAGAAAAGTGACTCACCCAAGATGAAAACAATTGCAGGAAGAAGAGCTAGAATAGAACTAGGCTGCTAGGAACCTTGGTAGTACACTTTTCATTTCACTCTTAAAATGCTCAAATGTCTTTTTCTGACAACTTATAGGTAGATGTGAGGTTGGACATAAAGACTTTAGATGTAATATCCACCATATATCATATTCAGTGCTTCACACAAGTTAATCTAAATTTACCTCAGAAACCCAATACCGTATTTTGTCCAGTAGGCAAATGAGGCTTGGAGCAGGATGCCAGCTTGCCCAAGGACACTCAGTGACTCAAAGCTTATCTCATTCAGTGCTTTATCTGCTGTTTCTAGGCCCCAGGTTTCTGACAACATTCCATGTGAAAGGGCAAGTTGGAACCATTGAGAAACAAATGAGGATCTTGTAAACCCAAAATACAAGACCTTGCTAAACACCAGAGCTTGCCCTCAGCCAAGTTATAAGACTGAAACTTTGTCTTTAGTGTGCTGCTACATCCACTCACCCTGCTACACACACCAAGACTTCTGGAACATTTCTTTTTGCTTTTGATATCTGTTTCCAAGTGGTTAAAAAAAATTACTGGCTGAGGATCAGAATCTTTAAACTTTGGGTTTTTCTCTGCTACTAACATCTTGCATGTTCTCTGTAGAGTTACTTTCCATTATTTCCTTTAACTTCTTTGTATCTGCAAAAATGATGAAGGAGTACACCAAAGACGAAGAACTGAGCCACCCCAATGCCACATGTAACAAGCTGTGAGTCAAAATTTGGATGTCTGTGTTGGAAATTATTCTGAAGTCACAGACAGGGCTAAAAGGTAAGTATGAATAATTAGTGAGGCTTACCATAGGCAGGTTAAAGTATTGACATCACATAGGACAAGAATTTGCCACTAACAGATGAGAGGATCATTGATGTCCTTGAATTGGCAATGAACAAGCTAGTTGGTTAGTTACTTATTCACTCTAACCCAGAAAGCTGCAGCTTGTGAAAAAAGTTTTTGCTGGTAACACACAGAATATAGAAAATTTAATATTTTTCTTAGTGGAAAAGCATTCTTGTACCACCAACCTGAAGAGAACATGATGTCTTCTCTTTTGATGTAATTTAGGGTGATTCTTCATAGCAGGGAAGCTGATGGAAAACTGACAGACCCCTAAATTCAAGAGATGCTGTTTTTAAGTTTTAAAAAGGTAACAGCTTGTAGTCAAATTTATTTGAATCCTACAACCTTCCCATATCTGTGTTATTAGCAGAAAGGCAAGCTGCAACCAGCGAGGTAAAGTAGCAATTTATATCACACTTATTTATTGAGAACCTCCTCTGAGCTGTGCACTATGTTGGGCAGAGAAAACAAACAGTAAACAAGACACAGTCCCTGACTCCATGTGATTATAGAGAGGCCAGGAAAAGTTATCTCTGCTTGGAAACCCCTTTCCAAAAACACCTTTCTTCTATAAGGGATACATACATGTATATATTCTAATATATAAACCTGGAAAATATACATATTTATATATAATATATATAATATATACATAATATATATAACATTATTTTATAAAAATATTCTACAATTTTATGAGTAATATACTATATATATATGTACAATATACAGATGCTCTAGATGTATATCTCATATAATATATAAATATATTAATATAGACTATATAACATTTTTATATAGTATGGTATATATAAAATATTATATATTATACATGTGAAATACATAATCTATACATTTTATATATACATATATAAAAAACATATTAAGCCACTGAAGTTTCAGAGTTTATTTGTTCCTTTGGTTGAACTTCTTTCACAAATACATCCTACAATATGCTGGGCAGATGGATAAAACAGAAAATGCAACTCGATTTTGTGTCATGATAGGATTGAGTTCTACATGTTATGAGAATATAGGCCTGGAGAGCAGGGAAGACTTCTTGCTGAAATTGCCAATAGGAGCTGCTAGTTACTCAAAAGGGTATGGATAAGGTGGGTTTGGGAGAAAATTAGAGTAAGTCACAGGTGCAAAGTCCCAGAGGAAAGGAGAAACATGGCACCTTCTCTAAAAAGCAAAGAGATGAGTACTTACAGCTGAGATTCAAACAGAGAATGGGAGGTAGAGAGGATGGAGTGATAAAACAGGGCCATATCATGGCACAGTGAATGTTTTGACTTTGACATGAAGGCATTGGGGATCATAGCGTAATGACAGTGCCTGATCACTCTGGATTAGGAGAAGCAAGACCAGAGGAGGAGAACATGCTTATCCCATCCATTAATAGTTCCCACCGTCAGGTTCAAAGTAAGAAGTGAGTATTTACTTGTTGCATGATGGTTGAATAAGTGAGTGAACAATTTCAGAGCCTCTTATGCTATTTAGGTTAAAGATGATCACATTTAAACAAAGGTAATGAAAGTAGAGATACACTGATGTGGATATATGTAAAAGATTAAGAAAAGAAATGACCAGGCCAGGCATCATGGCTCATGCCTGTAATCCCAGCATTTTGAGAGGCTGAGGCAGGCAGATCACTTGAGGTCAGGAGTTCAAGACCAGCCTGGCCAGCATGGTGAAAAGCCCTCTCTCTACTAAAAATACAAAAATTAGCCAAGCATGGTGGTGTGCCTCTGTAACCCTAGCTATTCAGGAGACTGAGGCAGGAGAATTGCTTGAACCTGGGAGACAGAGGTTGCAGTGAGCCAATATTGCACCACTGCACTCAAGTCTGGGTAACAGAGTGAGACTGCATCTAAAAATTTTTAAAAAGTGACCAAATGAATGTAGGAGTTCAGAGATGCTTTCAGGTTAGTTTTTCTTGGTGAGTTGCCTCTTATATGTATAACAATTGCTATGTTTTTGGAACTGTTCTGAGTGTTTACAGATAATAATTCATTTAACCCTCATAAAGACCCTATGAGTTAAGTAATATCGATATCCCATGAGAAAAAGGAGGCATAGAGGGTTTAATAATTTATTCCAAGTCACACAGCAAGTGACCTAATGGTGGTGGTGTTCCTTTATAGATTAATTATTACAAAGAAAAATAAGTACATTATGCCTGTGGATTGTTCTTTATGTAATTTGTTTAGCAATTAATGCTACAGTAACTATTTAATACCAGAGTAACTATTTATAATTTTCATCCTACAGGGTGTGTTTAGCCATTTAAACTTATTTTTCTTTGTAATAAATCTATAAAGGAACACCACTACACATTAGTGACCTAATCCAGGAGTTAAACTCAGACAATCTGGCTTTGGTGTGTCCTATCCTGAATATGAAGTTTGTGTCTGCTATTAGAAGGCATAGAAAGAGAATTTGCATTAGGAAAAAGGAAATGAGTTGAAACTGAGACTTGTGAAATTTAAGTTTTCTGTGGAATATCCCAGTGGGAAACAGCAATTAGGCAAGTGAATATTTATAATAAAATTAATAAAAGCTGCTCCTAAAGTGCAAAATCTAAGAAAATGATTACAAACAAACTGAGAGTTAATTGCAATTAGAATAAAACTACTAATAAAGGAAGCAACTGCATGAGTGTAAACAATCTAAGATGAAAGTGTTGGGGATATAGAAGACAGGAGTGGACTTTTAGGATGTGCATGAAGAAAGTAGGAAGTTTATAAATGAGGCCAGTCAGAGGCATTTCATGAAGGTGGGCCTGGAATTTAACAGCAATGCTATGGTACATTATGCCTGTGGATTGTTCTTTATGTAATTTGTTTAGCAATTAATGCTACAGTAACTATTTAATACCAGAGTAACTATTTATAATTTTCATCCTACAGGGTGTGTTTAGCCATTTAAACTTATTTTTCTTTGTAATAAATCTATAAAGGAACACCACTACACATAGAAGAGGAAAGGTGTTTGAGCCAAATAAATAATTCTACACACATTTTGTTTGTTACAACCTCTTGAAGAATAGCTGGAACAGAGCTGAGTCCTACCTGAGTGTTTTATAGATTTCATTATAAACAGTGGTAAACATTTATTGAGGACTTACTCTGTTCTGGGCACCCTGAGAACATTCCATATACGTTCCCTTTTTTAATCCTCTTAACAAACTCATGAATTCGGCAAAATGTGTATTTTGCATTTCATTCTGCATATGGGCACACAGAGATTTAGAGAAGTGAAGGAAGTTATCCAAGGACCCAGGAGTGGTGAGGTTAGCAGAGAAACCCCCACTCAAGCCTCTGACCCTTTCTTCTGCCCAGGGCTCTCTCTCACCTAATCTGGCAAACTCAGTCTGGGCCAGACTGTGTGCTTCTTAACCAGAAAGCTTTCCAATGATCACAATTGTTCTTTATGTTTGTAGTTTAAGACAAGCCATTGCCCCATAGCTGCCCTTTTCCCCACTGGCTTATCTTTGGACTGCCTGGGAGGTGAAGGACACTGTCCTTGTATGTGCAATTCCCAAATGGCTACTTCCTGGTGAACTTGATTTCTCATTTTGGGGCCCAGGAGGGTGAACATTGCCTAAGAACATTGCAGAGTTTACTTAAGGCAAACTATGAAGAAGGTAAATTCTGTGCTTGCTTCCTTTCATTCCACTTCAGTAACTGCCTTTTTACTGGCATTACTCAAATTCTCCAGCTTTCTTACTGTTTAAATAATTTTATTGAACCGCTACTCTGCATCTGGATTTGTGTTCTATGTTGGACATATAACGATAAACAAGACAAATTTTATTCAGGTATGTAAACAAGTTAGCATGGTACAGCATGATAAATTTGATAAAAAAAAAAATTCAAATCAGAGAGAAGCACCAGGGAGGGAGTAATTAACCAGTCTTAAGAGCGAGGGTTTAATAATTAAGGGTAAACTTCCCAGGGCTAGAAAAAGTTAAGCTAGCTTTTGAAGGATAAAAGATTCCCTAGACTGGGTTTGGAGGTCATGTTAAATAGTAGGTAGAAGAATCAGTCTATTTAGTGGTGCAAGGTCTGTATTAATAGGGCACATACTGGAAACTGTGAGTGGTTTATTCTGGCTGGGGCAGCGAGGTGGACAGAAATAGGAAGTGAGGCTGAACAGGCAGGCGGCTGTCAGAGTAAGAAACGTTGTATGTATCATGCTAAAGAGTTTGAATTTTCTCCCATTTCTCTGACTGCAAAAAGTCAAAGAAGGTTTTAATCAGGACAGCAGCATTATGCAATTTTTGGTTCTGAGAGTTTATTCTGGGGGCTTCTGTGATCCAGCAGGACAGAGGCTGGAGACATGGTTTGAACATGGGTCCAGTATAATAGATAATGAGGGCCTAAATTAATGTGGAGACAGTGGGAAGAAAGACAAGGGTTTTGAGAACTATTGATGAGACAGCCATGGTACTAGATGGGAATGTTGCTGGCCTTAGAGTTGTTAGGTTTATGACATTAAAAAAAAAAATCATGAGGCTGGGTGGGGAGGCTCACGCCTATATCCCAGCACTTTGGGAGGCTGAGGAGGGCAGATCAAGAGGTTAGGAAATCAAGACCATTCTGGCTAACACAGTGAAACCCCGTCTCTACTAAAAATACCAAAAAAAAAAAAAAAAATTAGTCAGGCATGGTGGTACACACCTTCCAGCTACTCAGGAGGCTGAGGCAAGAGAATCGCTTGAATCAGGGAGGCAGAGGTTGCAGTGAGCCGAGATCGCACCATTGTACTCCAGCCTAGGTGACAGAGAGAGACTCCATCTCAAAAAAGAAAAAAAAAAATCATGAATGGAACCATTGACTGAGAAAAGGATGCCAGCTCTACCAGGTTTGAGAGGTGTGAAAATAAATAAAAAATGTAACTTCAAACATGTCTTCATTTGAAGTTCCAATGACACATCCAGGTAGGGGTAATGAATTGGGGGTTAAAAATATAGATTTGAAGCCTAGGAGAAAAATCTGGGCTGGAGATAGACATTCAAAAGTTATAAGCTCATCCATAGTAAGCAAAACCAATTAAAAAAAAAGAATAAACTTTATTCTCCAGAGTGAGAAGAGAGCTGGAGAGAGGGTGGACGTGTATGGCGTATCAACATTAAAGGGTAAATAAAGGAATCAGAGGAAAATAGTTTCCTGGAGATTTAAGGGAAACCAGGAGAGGAAAGTTTTATGGAAGGCAAGGAAAGAAGGAATTTTAAGGAGTTAAATGTCAGCAGGACAGCAGGGAGTGAGATACAGAGTGAAAAGGGTCAGCGGGCTGTGCCAGTTAGTGGGTCGCTAGAGACGGTGGAAGAACAGTTTCTCTGAAGGGATGAGGCCCACAGCCAATTAGCAGTAGGTTAGGGAATAAACAAAGGTTGAGCAAGGGGAAGGAGGAAATGCAGACTACCATTGAAGAAGCTGAGGTTAGAGAGCGTAAGTGATTTTGTGGATGGTAATAAGGCTCCTCAGTGGTATTATCTGGGACTTTATGTCAAGTGGTCTGACTCATTAAAATGTCTTTTGGGGCTTTCTTTTATTTGTTTATTTATTCATTTATTTATTTATTCAAGTATGTGTTAGTCACTTACTCTGTTCTAGATAGCTTGGAGTTAGACACCTTAGATATTATAGCATACAAAGAGAGTTATGTCAAGAGCTGTGAAGGGTCTGAAACTTTATTTTACTTGCAAGCTAAAAGGCCGCCTGCTGCAGTGTCATAGATATTGGCACATGATATGAGATTTTGGAGTCAGAGGCAAAAGACACCTGATTACTCACAACAATAACAGTAACCAATAACATCATTTTCTCAAGTCAGTCCCCTGGGCCTCAATACCCATCGGGTGACATGAACAGGGCCATGTGATGCCTGCCCACATGATACGTAGTATTACAGGAAGGAAATACTGGGTTTGGCAAATTTGAATCTTTTATAATTGTGCACATGCCTAACCTTTGCCCCCGAGAGGGAGACATTACCTTTATTATATTGGACAGTAAAGAAACTTCTCTCTGCTTTGAAGGGACACATGATCTCTAGCTTCCAAGGCCTATACCCAGCCTTGGAAAACCACTTCAGAACAAAGAAAGCAGTGCCTCTGTCTACAAGACGTGCAGAAATCCTGAAGACCCATGTAATATTGTCTCTTAACAACGATGAGGTAGGGATAACAAGTTGCCTACCCAATATTTTTTTTCCACTTAGCAACAAAACTGAATAGATGTCAAACAGCAGTGTACCTAATTAAAGATGGTGTGGTAGCTGGAGCTCAAGCAGCCTTCCGGTGGCCTTAAAGATTATAGCTACGTAACAAAAACGGTAAAGCAAAATGACAGGAGCCTGTGTCCCTGATGACTTTGTGGCACTGCTATAGCAACTATGGACTGCTTAGCTGTGGATTTGATGTCCGTAGATAAATATTATATGTTTAAGCCATCATAGTTGGGTTCTGTTATTTACAACCATATATAAATAGTTACTATTAGTAAATAAATGCAATTACTAATTTGGAAGAAGAGTACTGGATAGTGAAATACCTGAGACCAAAATTATATTCACAATAATTATTAACTTACTGTGTTAACTTGTGTAAGTCAATTGACTTCTGTGAACTTTATATTTTTCAGCTTAATATTATGAACTTCATAGGTCTAACTTTTTAAATCCTAAATTCTTAAAATAACCTTTCATATAATATTTATTTTTAATAATTAATAACCTTTAGATGCAATAAAAAATGATAAAGGGGTTATCACCACCAATTCCACAGAAATACAAACTACTATCAGAGATTACTACAAACACCTCTATGCACATAAACCAGTAAATCTAGAAGAAATGGATAAGTTTCTGGACACTTACACCCTCCCAAGACTAAACAAGGAAGAAGCCGAATCTCTGAATAGACTAATAACAAGGTTTGAGATTGAGGCGGCAATTAATAGCCTATCAACCAAAAAAAGTCCAGAACCAGATGAGTTCATAGCGGAATTCTACCAGAGGTACAAAAAGGAGCTGGTACCATTCCTTCTGAAATTATTCCAAACAATACAAAAAGAGAGAATCCTCCCTAACTCACTTCATGAGACCAACATATTGATACCAAAACCTGGCAGATATACAACTAAAAAAGAAAATTTCAAGCCAATAATCATGATGAACACTGATGCAAAAATCTATGAAATACTGGCAAACCAAAACCAACAGCACATCAAAAAGCTTATCCATCACAATCAAGTTGGCTTCATCCCAGGGATACAAGGCTGGTTAAACATATGCAAATCTATAAACGTAATCCATCACATAAATAAAACCAAAGACAAAAACCACATTATTGTCTCAATAGATGCAGAAAAGGCCTTCGACAAAATTCAACAGCACTTTATGCTAAAAATTCTCAATAAGCTAGGTATTGATGGAATGTATCTCAAAATAATAAGAGCTATTTATAACAAACAGTTATATGACAGTCAATATCATACTGAATCGGCAAAAACTGGAAGTATTCCTTTTGAAAACTGGTACAAGACAAGGGTGCCCTCTCTCTCCACTCCTATTCAACATAGTATTGGAAGTTCTGGCCAGGACAATCAGGCAAGAGAAAAAAATAAAGGGTGTTTAATGATCTAATTTCTTTCTGCACAGCAAAAGAAATTATCATCAGAGTAAACAGGCAACCTTCAGAATGGGAGAACATTTTTGCAATCTATCCATCAGATGAAGGGCTAAAATTCAGAATCTACAAAGAAATAAATTTACAAGAAAAAACAAACAACCTCATCAAAAAGTAAGCAAAGGATGTGAACCAACACTTCTCAAAATAAGATATTTATGTGGCCAAAAAACATGAAAAAATGCTCATCATCACTGGTCATTAGAGAAATGCAAATCAAAACCACAATGAGATACCATCTCATGCCAGTTAGAATGGCGATCATTAAAAAGTCAGGGGTAGCAGACTTTTTAATGAGTTCCCCAACACCCTGAAGCTCAGTAAGAGAGGAACTTAAATGAAACATCTCACAATAATGCAAATAGCTTATGTATCATAGCTTCTCTGTCCCTAGTGCTTAGCATGGACTCTAACATGCCTAGTTCCTCAATAAATACTCGTTGAATAAATGGACAACAGCATTTTAGAGAATAGAAACTTAAGAGCGAAAAAAAAAAAGATTGGGGCATGACCCACTTTGAGTTGATCTACTACATCCACTGCCATGCAAAATGTGACCCAGAAGATTTCATGTAAAATAAATCCTTGATAATTCAAAATAGATGAGATCAGGAAGAAAAAAAAAAAGAGATTTAAGTCAAATGGTTTCTGATTATCTTTTTTTTTTTTAAACAGTAGGTCATTTGTTCATTGAAAACATAGCTGTCAATTTAAATTATGCCATCGTTTGAATAAATTGATATTGGATAATGAGGTTTCACTGAATCACTGAATGGCTACATATACTTTTTTCCTCTGGGCTAAATAATTTCAATTCATCTAACCTTTTCTCATGAATTCTATTTTCTAGCTCTTAATCACTCTTTTGTTCTCCCATGAAATTGAATTAAAAAATGTTAACCAGCAACAAATATCACAGGATGATTTTTATATGAACATTAGCCCTGTGTTCACCTTTAAATACATCATGCCATTGGTGACACTACCATCAGATTTAATATTTTATGATATACTAGAATACTTTTCTACCTTACTAATGTCTGGAATTGTCTCTTAGTTTATAGTAGTCTGTGAGTCCATGATTCTAGCTATATATATATTACCGTGTAGCCCAATAATTAGTATCAGGCAAATCAAACAGCAATTGGCAGACAGGACATTCTCATTTCTAATCTGTGTATTTCATTTTCTCATTCATGAATCTACATATACATTCATTCAGTTTTCATATATTATTTCCTTATTCTGTGACAGGCTCTGTGCTAAATACTGGTATAGAGATAAAATGGAGTTCAAAGCAGTTCTCATCTGGAGTCAAGACTGTCTATTAAAGAAACAATTATAATAGAACATGATCAAGCACAAAGATATCAGGACAGGATGCCACATAAATATAAGAATGTACCTCGATGTAGATGACATCAGATATCTTGAAGGATAAGCAGTTAGCCAGGTGAAAAGAGATGATTGGAAAATCGCTACCTTGAGCGATGCCAACATATACTATATTGTAGTGATTGCAACAGAAGGGTTTTAAGTTTGAGGGCGACTGTTTAATCTGCTCTTGCCATGACACAGGACCATGACTAAAGTGCAGATCCTTCCCTATGTACTATGTTAGATGCTAGAGACAGAGCAGAGAGCAAGCTAAATATGGCCAGGGGCTTAATGTCTAGAGGAAGAGACACAGCACTGATCTAATGGTGAAAATCCGAGTGACATATTTGTTCTTAGGATATTCTGAATTTATTCCCTTTTTTAGAGCTTAATCAATAGCCATGCTGCCTTTCACTCGCAAAAGTCTCAGTTTGAATTATAAAGTTATATGGTCATTGTTGTGGGACAATGTGATCACTGCTACACTAGAGGTAATATACAGTAGGATGGGAGCCCTGGAGGAAGAACCCCAAGAAGAAACTTCTAATCCACTTGCTGGACCAGTACACTGATTCTACAGATGACATATTTCTAGAAGTTTCCAAATGATAACAATGAGGCAAATCCCTTGCCAGATTTAAAACAAACAAACAAACAAACAAACTATCCTGTGGCTGTTTTAATAGCCTGGTCCAAGCAAGCATTGATAACTCAGTTACATTGGTGTGAACATGAAGATATCAAATGAGAAATCAAGTTGTCTTCATAAGAAGTCAGTTTTCTTCTGTGCAATTAAGAGAGACACATGATCAATAGTGTATGCTTTTGGAAGGGTAAAAATATCAATGGATTCACAAGATTAAGCAGGTCTAAGTGTCTGGTCATTCTGCTGGAAGAATGTTTGGGCTGCCATTGAAATGAACCCTGAAGCCACATAAATGAAAATCTATTTGAGAATTTCTTGCAGGACCTGGAAATATTCAAGTAAAATGCTTGTGCATATGTAGAAAGACATAGATGCACATATAGTGACTCCAGGTATTTTTTTTTACCCATTAAATGAATATAGATACCTTGGAAAAAAAAATGAACATTTAGATTTCAAAAGGCAAAACGTACTTTGAGATTGGATTGAGTTGGCAAACAAATAACGTTGTGCAAAAATGAAACTTATCCCTCTGTTTGTGAGGTTGAGGGAGGGTTCCTTGAGCTGAGAGTAATCCAGTGTGGAGACCCCAGCAAGCTAGAGAGGAAAGGGGCTAAAGAGAGATCCGTCCTCATTTAACCAATTATCATTCTCAACTTTCTGTAGCTATAGGCCCACTGAGAAAAAAGGACAGGCTCTGAGAAGAGTCAGGATGACTTTTAATGGATCAGAATTGGAAAAAGAAAGAAAGAGAGAAAAACAATATTTTTAACATCTCTACATGCCAGGCACTGGGCTGAATACTTGGCATATAATACCTTCCTGATTTCAAGAATGACCCATTGGTAGATATGACCTGGGAAGCCTATGGCTCAGGAAAGCTAAGTGATTCGTCCAAATTCAGACTACATGCAATTGATGGCAGGCACCTCAGTTAAAGGCCAGTTTAGTTAAACTCCAATGACTGTATTCTTATTTTTATCCCTTATGATATTTCTGAGGTCAAAAAATAATTTTTGATATGTGAATTTGGTTGAAAGAAAGAGGATTCCAGATGAAAGAGACCATGGTGAATTAAGGTGTTGCTTTATCCAGGGCTAAAACATGTTTATAAAAATGTATCTTAGGATCTTCCATTATTGCCACAAGTTGCCATAAATATAGCAGATATGTTCTTGCAGCAATACAAAGAAAAATTGAAATAAAAATGAAATTAGATAACACTATCATGTTCTCTGTAAAAAAGAACCAGAACATTAATCATCAGACCTATATCAGTTAGACTTCTTAGCTGCAAGCAATAAATGACACTTTTGGCTCACTTAAGCAAACAAAGAGGGAAAAGCCAAAGAAATCGTTTGTAGTATGCACAATGTTTGGGACAGCTCCCGGAATCAAGGCAGCAAAACTAACTTTTTTTTTTTTTTTTTTCCTGGAAGCTATGATCAGCATAAAGATCCAAACTGAAGACACAGGATCAAAAAGCTTCAGCTTGGATATGGGCCAGCCACCCCTTGATGAGTAGAGCAAGGTGCCTTGATTGACAGTGAAAGAGGTAGTTTCCTAAAGCAAAATCCATATTAAAAATGTCACCAAAGAAGCATCTTAGGACATCTTATCTCTTACTCTACTATAGTTTTAAGTGTCCTTCCTCTGTATGTTAGCTTCCTAGAGCTGCCATGACAAAGTAACACCAATTGGGTAGTTTAAGAAAACCCAGAAATTTATTGTTTCTTAGTTCTAGAGGCTAGAAATCTGAAATTGTCAGCAGGACCATGCTCCTTTCTAGGGAAAATCTTTCTTTGCCTCTTCTTAGTTTCTGGTGACTCCTGTCAATCCTTGCCTATTCTTGGCTTCAGCCTCTGCTTCTGTCCACATGGTTCTTCTCTGTGTGTGTCTGAGTGTGTGTGCTCTCTCTTTGGTAAGAATACCAGTCACTGGATTTAGAACCCATCCTAATATACTATGACCTTATCTTAACTAATTACATCTGCAAAGACCCCATTTCCAAACAAGTTGTCATTTTGCACTTCTAGGTAGACATGAATTTTGGGGTGATAGTTTTCAAACCTTTATACTTTGTCTTCCTTTGGAACCATTTTTTTTCCTCTATCACAAACTAACCACTCTGCCCTCTAATTTCCAACTTAAATGTGCTTTTATATAGAGTTTGGTACTTTAAGGGTAGGGACAAGGTCATGTTTATCGTTGCTTACTCAGTATCTAGTAGAGTGTCTGGAAAATTGTAGGCACAAAAGCAGTTTATTGAATGAATGAATAAATAAACCAGAAACAAATTATTCAACTAAAAGGAGACATAAGAAAAAAAAAAAAAAAAACTACAAAGGAATCAGGAATGGCACTTGGCTTGTATCCTTACACAAGATTATAGAGTTCAATGATCCTGTCATATACCAAAACAACACTATTGCAGAAACAGAAAATAAACGCATGCTTCCTGTACCCCACAAGGGCTTATAATGGCCTGAATATTGAGAAAAATTGACCTTGCTTCCACTTTGATTCTTACAAGTTCTCAGATAAAATAGACAATTTACAACTTCCATGTATTTTCTTTGTATTTCTCAACTAGTTTGCCTTCATAGTGTGATTACATCATGCAACTCTGTTTACCTCCTCTACCCTTGGCCAACTTCCTTCACTTTCACACCCATTGCATAGAAGTTTTGCTTTTCCTTCAAGGATTTTATTTTTATACCCTGCTTGTCTGTGCTTAATTTACATCTTCTCCTCCAGCTTCAAAGGTTTGCCGAGGCTATGACTTCACCTCCTTTAACAGTGGTCACTTTCTTCTTTGAAGTTGAGTATTCATTTGAAGAGAGATGCTGTGTCTTTTGGCTCCTTCTCCTCATCCATGCTGTCAGGAGATGAGGGAAAACACAGTTGCCCTAATGATTTGATGGGATAAGTCTGATACTTTTCTGGATTTAAGGAACCAGTCCGCTTCCTTGCTATGACTTGGAATGAGAGAGAAAAATTATTCTAGTTTTAGGCTCAAACTGCAGAGGTCCTTTTCCTTAGACATTGCTCTGTCATGGGAACGTATGGGGGCATAAGTGGGGACACTGAGAGCCCTGAAAATCGCCTGGGGGAGACAGGCAGCAGGCTGGCTTTTATTGTTGACCCCTGATTCCCACAACATAACCTTCCTCCTTTGCTGTGCCTGCCCCAATCGTACTTCGAGTTTACAATACAAGATTTGTTTTTCATCCTGTTCCATGTCCTTGGAGAGAGATCACTTTGATGATGGTGCCAGAAACTAATTGTGAGGGGAACCAATTGTATGGGAGGATGAAGTCCGTGGAGCCAGAGGTCCTCAGCATCCTGAAGAGAAGGGAGGTGCCATAAGGGAACATGTTTCCAGGGAAGACTCCAGGCTTCCTTTCCTGGAGACCTCTCAGAATAGGTTGTTCAGCCCTCCTCCTGGAATTAATGAGCCTTATATTTGGAAGGGACCATATAAGCTGTGCTGTTTAAATTATTTAAGAATATGAATTCCTTGGGCTATGAGTTCCATGCTGTCTAAATCAATGGGCCAATGTGGTATTATAAGAGTTGGCTTAGAATCAGGTCAACTAGACTCAGAATCTTGGGTTCCACCTCTGGCTGGGTTACTTTATTAACAATATTATTAAAAATACCAGCAAGCATTTATTGAGTACACATTATGAGCATGTTGTTGGGTGAGTGCTTTACTCTCAACAGCTTAATTTATCACAGTAACTGTTCTATGAGTAGGTATTATTACCTTGTTGGCATTAGGTTTTACAAAATAGAATGTAAATACATAAGGCAAGGCACAGTTTCTAAGATCACAAAATTAGTAGAGGACAGAATTATTAGGAAAAAGCAAGGTCTTGCAAGTTCATGTGCTAAACAACTACATAATACTGCCAAACACTACACTACACATTTGCCAAGTCTTGTTTCCTCATCTGGAAAATGAAGACAATAATCCTATTTATAGATTTATAGGATTAAGTAAAATTGTTACTGGACTGTGAAAGGAAATAGCCAGTTACCTAGAACGTGGGCTTTCAATACGATTGTCAGTGCTTTTTTATTTCCTGCCTTCTCTCTTCTGCAAACTACAAACCTTAAATCTCACCTTGGGAGACATCCTGTTCTCCATGGTTGTTCTATGTGGCTATGGGAGATTGCTTGTTAATTTGTCCCAGTAGTTCCATGGGGCTTACCGGCCTGTTCCCAGCCAGCCCCATGAGAGCAAAGGCATGAGAGGGACTCTGCAAGACTGCCAGGGATTCCCTGTCTACTCTGAGCACATCCCACTAAGCATGAGGCCCTGATACATGTTAGCCGGAGAAGGCTGCCCGCTGCTCCCCATTTCACAATATCTTGATGAAATATGGTTGAAAAGGGCGCCAGTGAGGCTTACACAATCTCCCACTCCTTCAGGATTAAGAAAGTAAAGCATATTTCCGGCTCCTCTGCAGCCCAAATGGGGAATCCTATCAACTCCATAGCCCCTTGGAACTCCCAGTTGGGGAAACCTAAACCCGAGGCCCACTTTAGCCTTCTTTCCCTAAGAAGCTCTTATTGGCCTGCTCTATGAAATTCTCACCATGATCCTCCAGGGTCCGTGCCCCCACTTTACACATAGAAAATTGATGCTCAGCAAGAATCAGTAACTTGCTCGAAGCCACGCATAAAGAATGCAAGCCAGAGCCGTATGATTTCAAAGCTCTTTTCATTACTTCGCTTTCATTATTACATTGGTCTGGTAGTCCATGTAACAAAAATCTAGAAGAGCCATTTATTCATTTACAAATATTGTTGAGAATCAATGATGTGCCAGATATAGATGTTGGGGGAACAGCAGTGAATAAATAGAGCTTTTCTGTTCTCATACAGAGCTTACAATCAAATGGAATAAGAAACAAACAATAAACAAACACACAGGTACATAAAATGTCTGGTGAGAAAAAGCACCAAGAAGAAAATAAATGTGGGTGAAGAAGGCTTCTCTGTTAAAGTGACTTCTGAACAGAAAATTGGATTAAGTGGGAAAGTGGTTCATGCAAATATTGGGGAGAAGCAAAGCAGGAAATGGAAAATTCACAGCTTCCGATGCAGGAATGTGCTTGGTGCATTCAAGAAAGAGCATGGAGATAGCTAGAGACATCCAGGCGGAGGAAAGTAGGAGATGAGGTCAGAGAGGTGACATCACAAATGGCCCATGGAAAGCCACTGTGGGGACTTGGCATTTTTCTCTGAGAGAAATGAGCTGGCGATACGAGGTGAAGTGGTTAGGACAGTGGTACATCTTCAGCAGATCAGGGATCCAACACTAATAAATGAAGGGGTTGGATTTCATTGGTGGTTCCCGAACTGGCTGCACAGTGAATCTCCTAATGTCTCAGTTAAAGCTGTGACTACTTGGGATCCACCACGAGAGACCATGATTTAGTATCTGTGGTGCAGGCTCTGTTGATGGTTCTGATCCCCAGATATATTTAGCAACCATTTCCCTAGACTCACTCTAAGACTTTGCTGGTCAACACCTCTGCTAGTGACCCTAAATCTGTACACAAACAAGAGCTATAAATACAATATGAAATATTAGCCAGTATGAAAAGGCTTCTGCCATCTTTATCTATGCAAGCATTTGCACTATGATCTTATTACTTCTCATCGCTTCTTTTCTCCCTCTGAACATGCAGAAGAGATTAAACAGCTAAAGACAGCAAATGACTACGTTCTAATGCAGAAGGCTATCAGATCAAACCCACGATTTTTCTGTGTACTTTTTGATGGGCTGTGAATTGACTTGATCAAACTGGAAACGTATGTGCTAACTAAATAATCTGCTTGATATTCTGTAACATTACTCCAATTACTCATCCTTTCAATAAATTTAATCTATTGATTTGAGCACCTTATTCTATTTCACACTCTTCTTTGCTCAAGAAAAGCCTCAGTAGTCTCATAATAAAACTGAAATTAGACTTAAAATGCTCAGGGAATTTTTCTCCCCTCATACTTATTTATTCCAAGCCCAGATATGATATGAAGCATGAAAAATTGCTATATTTTCAAGTGAATGAATTTTGAATTTGAGAATTGACATGGATAGGTTTACCTACTGATTCATGTGCTGTGTTCTAGATTGGGAAGACAGCATTTCAAAATGTGTGGTCACACATGTAAGCCTAAATTTTTAGAAGATGATTTTAGACCATGGGTTTCTCTTGTGCCAGTCAGCAAACTCTCTAAAACACAAAGTAAATATTTTAGGTATTTTGGACCATGTTGCAACATGATCCACTGCAACATCTCTGTTGCCCCTACTCAGATCTGCTGTGGTAAAGCAAAAACTTTCATGAACAATATGCAAATGAATGAGTGTAGCTGAGTTTCAATAAAAGCGTATAGACAGAAACAGGCGGTATGCCAGATATGGTAAGCAGGCTGTGGTTTGCCGAATCCCGATTTAGTCTACTTCATCCATTTTTGTTTTTCATTTTAAATTAAGAAAACTAAGTCCCAGAGATGATATTTGACTTGGATTGATTGTAGCACTGCTGAGACAGGAACCAGAGTCTTTTGGCCCCAATGCTCTTTCAACTGTACCAGGCTGCTCCTACTCAGGGGTTTGCACTGAGCTCAGAGCAGGAGCTACAGCTTTCAAGGCAGAGCTAGAAATGAGTTGAGTGTAAGCTGTTAGGTCTTGACGTGGACATGAGTTCATTGCCAGGAGTCCTTGGCTGTTGCCTGTCCTTCCTCTTCCCCTTCTGGTCGTGATCCTATGGGAGGCATTTCTTACCCTAACCTCTTTTAAGAACACATTTATACCTTCTGCAACCACAACAGGTAAGCCAAGACACTAAAAGAATTCAGAATATTTTTTTTGAACCAGCTATGAAGATGACATTGATGTTAGCCCTATCTGCACCTGCAAATGCAATACATTATTCCTCTTTTGTTAATAACCTGTCCCTTCAGACAGCTTCCTACTCACTTTCCTCTGAGGACAATTTTTACTCAGATAGTACAACTGATTGCAGCTAAAATTTCTCTTTCAGGCCTAAAATTCAATTCACTTTACTTTTTGTGAGAAGCGAGATAAAAGCAAGTGGATTGCTTATCTCTGTGGAACAGGAAGTTCCAAGTTCCAATCTCCTGTGGATCCCACAATCTTGTCCCAAAATGTTAAATACATTTTGTCTTCTTGTGGTATTTATCTTCCTGTTTTTCCTTCACTTGCAATAACATAGATATTACATTCAGTCTTTTTTTTTAACTTTCTTATGTAATTCCCCATATTGAGTTGACTTTTGATCTAAAGTTCCAGAATTTGCAGTGAAATTGTCACTTTGTTTTTTAAATGAAGGTTGAATAGTCAACCTTAATGAAGGGTGAAGGATGACAGTCCTTTCTACCACTTGTGAATTTCCCTACCCCATGCTGCTGATTCCTCAGCAATGATTTCAAACTCTTTCCAACACAGTAGATCAAAGTACTCCTTTTTCCCAATTGTAGGGATGACATCCATATCTTTTTTTTTTTTTTTTTTTTGAGACAGAAGACAGAGTTTTGCTCTGTCACCTAGCCTGGAGTGCAGTGGCATGATCTCAGCTCACTGAAACCTCTGCCTCCCAGGTTCAAGTGACACCTCTATCTTAAGCTAAACCTCGAATCCCAAAATGGTTTATTTCCTACTCAACTCAAGAATAAAATTTAAAGAGATGAAATGTGTAGCCATTTGTGGAAGTGCTTTGCAAATACAAAATAACACGTTTAGTTGTCACTTCTATTGTTTTCATTTTCAACGTTTTTGCTAGGCTCCTTTATTTTCATGCCAACTGTCTAGATATTGGAATTTTAAAAATCCTCAGATTTCTAGCATCTGGCTATTGGGCCTCCCGTTTCTTAAGTTGTAGGATAAAAATGTTCTTCACTCAATATTACTAAAAATTAATTCTCTTAAATTATTTTGAAAATGTTTGAAGGAAAATATGGCCCTGCCCTTTTAAGGATCAAAAGCCATTTGTATCAGCAGAAAAAAAAGTTGTAAAAATCCTGTATGACAAAACCTGTAGTTAAAAAGTGACCTTAAATAAGTCTTTGTAAAATAAATTCTACCCAACAGAGTAGCTTAGAGGAAGAAATGATGTAGACCTGTGGTTTCCTACAAATCTTTTCTATCTTGGGGTAAGAATTAGAACAACTACTGCAAAAATACTAGAAATGAATGGTGCTACTACTCTTCACTGTTCTTTCTCATCATGGCAGCCTATGAAAGAACAGATCGGGGCCACAGGTAAAATTATTCATGTAAAATACATTTAGGTTGTATATTTATGTTAATGGCCTTCAAAAAAGCTTACTTACCCTAACATGAAAACAGAGTGGCTGGCCAGGTACAGTGGCTCACGCCTGTAATCCCAGCAGTTTGAGAGACCAAGGCAGGTAGATCACTTGAGGCCAGGAATTCAGGACCAGATTGGTTAATATGGGAAATCCCATTTACTAAAAATACCAAAATTATCCCAGGTGTGGTGGCACACGTCCATATTCCCAGCTACTTGGGAAGCTAAGGAACAAGAATTATCTGAACCTGGGAGGTGGAGGTTACAGTGAGCCAAGATTGTGTCATTGCACTCCAGCCTGGGTGTCAGAGTGAGATCCTGTCTCAAAAGAGAAAAAAAAAAAAAAAAAAAGCAAAACAGTGTGTGGCTGAGTCTCCTTACACAATTTAAGGCATATTTAGTTCAATGTTGTATCAATATCTGCCCTAGTTTTTGGTAGACTGATTGATGATAAACTAATTGGTTGATGACTTGATCACGTATCATCATATGCAGGTAACATGCTAGGCACTGTAATGGTAGGATCTGCTCTGTGGGCCACATGGCTGTTACTACCATCTGGCTTTGCTGTAGTTATTCACATGAAGTTGCCTTCTGCCATTCCAATGGCTTCATTATGGTCTTAGACTGTTTGGGTTGCTATAACAAGATACCTTAAACCCAGTAGCTTATAAACAACAGAAATTTATTTCTCACAGTTTTGGAGCCTGGGGAATCCAAGATGAAGACACTGATAGATCCAGTGTCTGGTGAGGGCCCTGTATCCAGGTTCAGAGTACAGCACCTTCTTGCTGTGTCTTCGAATAGCAGAAGGGTCTAACTAGCTCTCTGCAGTTTCCTTTATTAGGGCATAAATCCCATTTGTGAGGGCTCCACCCTCATTACCTTATCACTGCCCAAAGGCCCCACTTCTTAGTACCAGTACCTCGGGGGTTAGGATCTCAACATATGAATTATAGGGGACACAAAATTTAGACCATGACAATCAGTTCTTCCCATTTTATTTTTTCTATGTGTATAGTCCATTTCACTGACAATAAAGGAATACAGTAGTTCCAACACCATCCAGTGTTCTACTTGGTGAGCTATCTCTTATTCTTCAAACCTCAATCTACATCTACTGAGTATCTACTATGGGCCTCATGACAGGTAGATACTAAGAATGCAAGATGAATGAAATAAGACTGCATTTGGGCTAAGGTAGGAGGATCGCTTGAGCCCAGGAGTTCAAAACCAGCCTTGGCAATGTAACAAGACCTTGACTCTACTAAAAATTAAAAATTAGCCAGGCTTGATCCTGCACATCTGTAGTTCCAGCTACTCGGGAGGCTGAGATGGGAGGATCACTTGAACCCAGGAGGTGGAGGCTGCAATGAGTTGTGATTGCCCCATTGCACCCCATCCTGGATAACAGAACAAGATCATATCTCAGAAAAAATCTCCTTTAGGTGGAGAAACGTACATGTGAGCAAAGAATTGTCACATATTGTGACATATATTCCATGCATATTTCACATGGCAAAGGGCAATCTTCTCTGAAGAAATGATACTTGATTTAATCTTGTAGGTAAACAGGGGTATTACAGCTCTTTTATGAGGGTATCTCCACTATCTGTTAGGTCCATTTTCAAAAATATAAAATCGAGCCTCCACCTGCTGCCTCAGACTTCAAACACATTCAAATACTGCTTCTACCCAAAAGTCCTTCCTCAATGACAACTGACTGCTATTCCATAACTAGACTAAGAAAAAATTCTTTTACTGCTGAGAAATATTTGTATCTGTTTCAAACACTATCTCAAATATTGCAGATGACTTTTGAGCATTATTTGTTTGGAAATCCCAGAATTTCTCTTTATTATTTCTCCAGTAATTTTCACTGGGTCTCTTTCAAAATAGGTCTCTGTCGCTTATCTGACTTGACAGATTCCATTCTTATACAGTAAATTCTATACAACTCTAAATTTCTCAACATCTTTCTTTGACCTCCACGTTTTTCTCTTACTGTTCCAGTTGCATGATAGAATTCAGGAATTCGATGCAGGTGAACAGTAGGAAAATTATGCCAAGAGAGAGGCTGGGCATGGTGGCTCATGCCTGTAATCCCAGCAATTGATGGGAGGCCAAGGTGGGCAGATCACTTGAGGTCAGGAGTTTGAGACCAGCCTGGCCAACATAGTGAAACACTGTCTTTACTAAAAATACAAAAATTAGCTGGGCGTAATGGTGGGCACCTGTAGTCCCAGCTACAGGAGGGAGGCTGAAGTGACAGGATCGCCTGAACCTGGAAGGAGGAGGTTGCAGTGAGCCGAGATGACACCACTGCACTCCAGCCTGGGCAACAACAGATCAAGACTTCGTCTCAAGGGGAAAAAAAAAATTAAAATTACGAAGAAAGAAACACAGAGGAGGAATTTCTGTGCTGTAAATGGAAGTAACATTCAGCAATTTTACATTATGGCTTAGGTATCCAGATGTTCAGTAGGAAAGAAAGCAGGCATTGCAACCACAAGACACAGAGAAGAGCAGGACAGAGCCTCAAGACACAGAGAAGAGCAGGGCAAAGCCTCTGAAGCAGGAGAGGAAGAGGCCAACTTAGGAGGACCCCTCTGTAGGAATTTCTGGACCAGGAGTACACATGGGGTGGAGGCAGGAGGTGAAGCTGAGAAAATAAACAATGACCTGTTTCTGCTGCACCAGTTTTGGGGGCACTGTTTGAATGTGTACCTCTATTATGTATCACAAATATAATAAAAATATGTAAATAATTTAAAAATAGGTTTGGGGGAGTTTTTTAAAGGGGTCTTCAGAGAGACTGCTCCAATAGTAGATATTTGAAGAGGCATCTGATCTGAAGTATTTTGTTTGCTATGCTGGGGAGTTTGAGCTTCATCTTCAAAATGAGAAATTTAGGAAAGATTTTAACCACACAATGAAGCAAGGAGATGATGCATTTTTTTTCTTAAAGTTACCTTTCGTGGCAATAGTTAGAATTGAAGATACTGAAAAATTACAGGGCTGGGCAAGTTGGCTCATGCCTGTAACCCCAGCACTTGGGAAGGCTGGGGTGGAAAGATGGCTTGAGGCCGGGGATTCGAAAGCAAGCTGGTCAACAGAGCAAGACTGACGTCTACAAAGGAGAAGTAAAGCAATTATCCAGGTAATTGGTGTAATTACCGGGTGTTTCAGTGTACATTTTAGTCTCAGACACTTGGGAGGCCAAGGTGGAGAATCACTTGATCCCAGGAGTTGGAGGCTTTAGGGAGCTGTGATCACATCACTGCACTCCAGTCTTGGCAACAGAGCAAGACCTTGTCTCAAAAAACAAACAAATAAATAAAAAGGAACAATAGGCTTGGAAAATGTTGAAAAAATCCTGAGTAGGAACTAAACTGGGGCAGGAAATGAAGAAATATTTTAAAGAGGTAGAATTATCCACATCATCCAAATTTAGTTTAGAAAGACACTGCTGACTGATTTGGTTGATTCATTCATTCATTCATTTCTTTTTATTTTCATTCATTCATTTATTCCACAAATAGTGTGACTGGTATGTGGCAGGCCTGCATGTGTTGGGCAGTGAACCAAACAGATGCTCAACTCTCATTTGGTTTATAGCCTAGAAGGGGAAAAGTATAAGAAGTAAATATAATTGCAGAGCTGCTAATTAATAGGTAGAATATACAGTTAGATAGAAGAAATAAGACCTAGCATTTGTTAGATCAATAGGATGATTACAGAAGGAAATATTGTATATTTCAATAAGTTAGAAAGTAAATTGAATGTCCGTAGCACAAAGAAAGATAAAACACTTAAGGTGATGGATATCCTAATTACTCTGATTCAATCTTTATACATGATACGAATGTATCAAATTATTACATGTACCTCCCCAATATGTGCACCTATTGCGTATTGTTAAAAAACAATACCAACCAATAAATAAAAATTATAATCTAGGGTCGACAGGACTGTGTTTTTAATGGGGTCATCTGAAAGACTGTTCTGATAAGGAACTACCTGAGTAGGCACCTGAAGGAAGTGAGGAATGAGCCCTGTAACATATTCAGGGCAGTTTTCTGGACAGAGTCAATGGCATAATCACAGTCCCTAAAGCAGTGTGTGCTCCGAAGGTATATTTGTGAGAGGAGGAGCAGCTTGGAGGACGCTGCATTTTCAGAGATTGTTCTTTGCCTTCAGTGTCTCTTGCCTTTGTCCCCAGTCATGACACCTCCCTTGCTCTCCTTCGCACTCTGGAATGTCCTACTTGTTGTTGGAACCCGCTGGAGTACTAAAGGCATGAGGTGTCCTGGATGTGCTTGACCGATGGACACAGCAGGTATTTGAAGGGTTTTGATGCTTCCTTTTTGTTTTCAGTGCTATTTTTTGCTTTACTTCTTTTTAAAAAACTTCCCCACAGAGGCTATTTATTACACAGCAGCAGCCAGCACGCACCAAGCAGAATTGCTTTTCATAATAAACCTATTCATCTTCTGGCATGTCAGAAATTTCTCAAATTGATACTTAGAATAAATATGATTAATAATGCATTGTATTTCAGTTGTTGCTGTAAAATAATTGGGAACAAATATCATATTGTGATGTTGACAGTGTCGGGTTGGTTGATGCCAAGCAGTGGGAGCAGCCAACTGAATTTTATTAACAGCCGCATTGCTACAATGCTATTAAGTTTTTCATAATCCCTTTTACTCAAGGTTGATCATTCATTCTGTTAGACAAATTCTTGCAACAATCACACTGGAAGTAAATCTGCCAGCGACAATCTCAGCAAGATGGGTTCTCACAGGGACATTAGGTCCCCTGCCTGTGAAATATGCTAGGCAGGTATTGCAATGTTGGGCTTGTGGATTAAGGACTAATCAAGAAGTACGAGAAAGACACCAGGACTAATAGACATATAAATGGTGAAGCTGAATCTGAAGTGGCAGGACAGGGAGAAAAGGGCATGGCTCTTAAAGGAAGGTAATATGCCTCATGATCCCTCAGGCTTCTCTAACCTCACCAGCTTTCTCCTTTGTCATATTTACTGCTTCTGCCATTCAGTGACTTGCTGTTCTCCAAACCCATTAAACTGTCCCCCCGACTCCTCATATTACATTTCCAAAATGCAATTTTCATATCTGCATATTCCTCATACCCCCCTTAAAAGTATGACAAACTCTTATTTATCCCTCCAAACCTGTTTTAAGCTACGTTTCCCCTGTGAAGCCATACCAAAACACTTGCCTACTCCTTCCACAGGGCTACTATGAAACTACATGCATTTGTCAATTACTATATATTTTACACAGAATCACAATTAGTTGGTTTTCATGTGTGTCTCTCCCTGTGCAATGAGTTCTTGGAGGCAGGACTTACACTTAGCACAAAGCTGATGCCCAGCTCAGAGAAAGTACTCACTAGATAATTGTTGAACTGAACTAGACTGAAGGGGACTTAGAAACAGTCTGGGCAAAGCAGGGAAACAGAGCTGCTGGTCATTTCAGCAACAAGCACGGAATGTCCCTTCTGTATAGGTGCTAAAGGCTTGCCAAGGACCCTAGATGATTTAAAACATTTTTCGGACAGGCACAGTGGCTCATGCCTGTAATCCCAGCACTTTGGGAGATCGAGGCAGGTGGATCGTCTGAGGTCAGGAGTTTGAGACCAGCCTGGCCAATATGGTGAAACCCTGTCTCTACTAAAATTACAAAAATTAGCTGGATGTGTGGCATGTGCCTATAATCTCAGCTACTTGGGAGGCTGAAGCAGGAGAATTCCTTGAGCCCAGGAGGCGGAGGTTACTGTGAGTCGAGATCACGCAATTGCACTTCAGTCTGGGCAACAAGAGTTAAACTCTGTCTCAAAACAAACAAACAAACAAGTATTTTTCATGGATATATCCATGTAATGGATATGTGAATCACAGAGAAGTAGCACAGAATCATAGATTCTGTGATAGCTAAGAATCACAGGATCTTAGCTCGAGATGCATTTTTTAGATTATTTTTTCCAAATCTACGTAAATCACTTTGATAGCATTAATATAATTGAGATTCCTGGGCCCAGCTGTTGAATAATTGTATTATTCATGCATCTGTTCAACACGCATGTATGCCCTTACTTGTGAGGACACTGGGCTGGGCATTGGGTACAGAGTACTGAGTAAAGCTAACATAGGCCCTGAATTAATATAGCTTATAGTCTTAAAGCAGGGAGGAGGGGTGAGAGAGCCATTAATCAATTAATCACACAAATAAATGTAGAATCATATACTGTGATTAAGAAACATTTCAGGGTGCTATGAGTATGTCAATTGCAGGATCTAACCTTGTCTGAGCTAAAGAGAAGTAGAAGTCAAATTGATGAATATAGGTGGGAAAGTGGAAAACATCAGGCAGAGAAGACAGTCTCTGCCAAGGCCCTGCAGCTGGAAGGGATATCTGAAGCACTGAAGGCGAGCCTGTGTGGCTGGAGTGCAGAGAGAGGAAGCTGGAGAGGTCAGACCAACAAAGAACTTTTAGATGATATTATAGAGTTTTCATTTCAGTCTTTGTTCTAAAAGCTATGGAGGACTTTCTAAGACATATTATCAAGAGAGTAAATGTTGAGTCATATTTTTGCCTAAAAAGATTGCTCTGGTTGCAGTAGGAAGAACTAGTATAGAATCGGTTTGGCAAGTTAAGGGTCCCTGGCAGTGGTGTATGTGCTTGCAAAAGAGTAGTAATAGTGAGGATAAAAATGTTGGTGAATGCAAGAGATATTTAGGAGAATATATTAGCAGGAATTGGTGATGGATTAAATAAGCCTGAAGTGAAAGATGAAGAGATCTCATAGAGGATGATCATCTTTTCTGGAGCAAATGAATAAATGTGAGAAATCATTACCAAAACAAAGATTTGGTGAGAATAAGAGTGTCTTAGTCTATTTAGTGTTGCTCTAGCAGAATACCTGATCCTGGTAATTTATAAAGAAAAACAAAAAGGTTTATTTGGTTCACAACTCTCATGGCTAGAAAATCCAAGAGCATGGCACTGGTATCTGCTCAGCTTGTAGAGGGTTATGTGCTTCACAACATAGTGAAGAAGAAAAAAGTCAAAAGGGAACATGTAAATATAGCAAATACATGAGGAGAAGCTTCACAACAACTCATTCTTGTGGTAGCTAGTGCAGTCCTGCAAGAGAGAGAGAAGTCATTCACTCCCGCAAGACAATATTTATCTATTCAGGAGGAATGTGCCCACAGGACCCAAAGACTTTCCTCTAGGTCCCACGTCCCCACACAGCAACATTGAGGACTAAGCCTCAACATGAGCTCTAGTGGTGGCAAACCATGTTCAAACCATAGTACAGACTCTTCAGATTTAAGGAAACTTCTAGGTTCTGTGTTTTCAACAAGCATTCCATGCGATTCATGTTAGCCAACATGGAACAGGTACAGAGACTGGCATTCAAGAATCTCTGGTCACATATCCTACAACAACCCCACAAGTTGTCAGTTCTCAGTGAATGTTCAGTGTTCCTGTGTTTTACCTGTAAATACGTGTCTGAATCTCAATTCTTCTTGGCACCTATTTATTTCCAGCCCTGTTTGAGTCCCCAGCTTACAGTTGTTGTGAGGATTACATAAGGCTAGTTATTCAACTCAGAAATATTTATTAAGTTCCTACTATGTGCTAAGCTTTGTTCTAGGGATGGGTGCTTCAGAATGGAACATGCATAATACATGCCCTCAAGAATCTCCGAGTACATTGAAAAAGGTAGATGTAGTATTAAATAGTTTTTCAACATAATTAAATGCTCTCCCATATGAAAGCCCAGAGAAGTGAGTGATGACTTCCCAAAACGTGGGGACACTTGAAGTACATCTTCTGGGATGAGCAGGATTAAGCCAGACAAAGTTATGGGAAAATGTTTGAGCCAACCTTTTGGATACCGAGGCTAACACAGGGTAGGCAGTTAACATCCCTTCCCTCCCTTTCTTTCTCTTCTATTTACTTTTTTTCTTCTGTGATCAAGTTCCAGTCCTGTCCTGTCTGCATTAGCTGCTATCTTTGCCTTCTGTCTCCCAGAAAACGTACAGGTTACACAGTTCAAGCTTCTATCACTGCCTTCCCCTCCATACTAAAACATGTTACTACGTCTTGGTTTCTGTCTTATTTTTCTGAATCTGTACTAATTATCTCATTGTTGTAGTTGTCTTTCCTCTGTTTAAAGTCCATGGCACCGTTGGAAGCCCAGAGCCCTATGGTGACACTCATATAACAACAATTTGCTCCGTTAGTTACTAAAAGTACCCCCTTATATCAGCAGTAGCCCTGTCTTTGGAGAGTAAAGAACATACACTCTCATCCCACTTTTCCATTATGTTTAGAGAGGTTGAATGACTCATACAAGTTCATGCAAGTAGTTGAGGCAGAAATACTTCAATCAAGATCTTCAAACTTCCAAATTCAGTTCACTTTCCTCCATAACAAGTAATCTCAAAAAATACCATTTGCCAGATATAAGTAATGCTAAATCGGTAACACCGATCCCACAACAAAGACCCCACACTTTCTAGAGCCAGCAAATGGCTGGGGATGTATTTGTCGCAAATGGTTTCAAATGTCTGTGTTAAACTTTGAACTTTGTATCATTTTAGACTTTGTGGCTTTTTAAATTATTTTCAGAAGTGAAAACAGCTGGCTTTACTAAACTCTCGGGTCATTTCACTTTCCTATGGCTGTCTCTATCGAGTGTAGCTGGTCTCTCTTGAATACGTGTTGCAAGCATGAGTTACGTGCCTCTGAAATATGTCACCCAGGAGGGAAAATCTGGCTTCATAGCTCGGTTGGTTCACTTACCCCATGATTGCATGAAATTGTTCCTCAAAATGCTTTTCTGTTTCCACAGAATCCTGCTGGGAAGGGGGCTTATTGGATGCAATGTCTTACTCTGGGCAGCTTTCTTGACCCTGTGTGTAAGCTGGGTATCCCTTACAGCTGGGTGGGAAGTAACTGGACATCCATTTCAAATGCCCCAAAACTCAGGATGTACTCCCAAAGTGCTCAGCTATGCCAGGATCTATCTATGGTTTCCTCAAGAGCTGTTTGGATGCCTAACATATCCTTGGATCCAGGGTAGAGACTGCAGAAACTCTGCAACTTTAACTGGAAACCTCCACTGTTCTTGTTCCCCTGGAAAATAACACTTTGCCACTTCAGCTGCCAAATATCTCCTCCCAATATGTTCAATGAGCATTTAGTCTGCTCAAAGTCTCGTGTAATTGTTGGATATATTATGCTGTTTGTTTCAAGCTAGGCTCACATATCTCTCTTACGGGCTACATGATTTGCTTGCCATTTTTTTTTAACTTTTACTTGTAATTAACAAATAATAATACTATATATATATGGGATATATTTTCACATATGTATGCATTGTGGAATGATTATATCAAGCTAATTAAGTTAGGCATCATCTCATATACTTATTTTGTTGGTACTGAAAACATTTCAAGTCTACTCTTTTAGTAATTTCAAGATATAAACGACATTCTTATTAATTATGGTCACCACGCTGTGCAATAGCACTTAAAAACTTACTTGTCATGTCTAACTAAAATTTTGTACTCTTCGACCAATATCCCCCATTTCCTGTACCTGACCCCTCTCCACTCCATCCTCTGGTAAACATCATTCGACTCTCTACTTCTATAAGTTCAACTTTTTAGAGAGTCTACATATGAGATTACACAGCATTTGTCTTTCTGTGCCTGGCTTACTTTACTCAGCACAATGTCCTACAGATTCATTCATGTTGTTGCAAATGACAGGGTTTCCTTCTTTTTTAAGGCTGAATAGTATTCCATTGTGTGTATGTTTCCTTTAGTCTTTCATCTGTTGATGGACACTTAAGCCAATTTCATATTTGGCTATTGTGAATAAGGCTGCAATGAACATGGGAATGCAGATGTCTCTTCAACATGTTGATTTCATGTCCTTTGGATATCTATCCAGTAGTAGGATCACATGGTAGGTTTATTTTCAGTTTTTTGAAGTTCCTCCATGCAGTTTTTCAGAATGACTATACTAATTTACATTTCCTCCAACAACATACAAGGATTCTCTTTTATCCACATCCTTGCCAACCTTATTATTCCTTATCATTTTTGATGGTAACCATTCTAACAAGTATGAGGTGAGAGTATATTGTCATTTTATTTTGCATTTTTTGATGACTAGTAAAATTTAAAAAATATTCTATTGGGCATTCGTATATCTTCTTTTGAGAAGTATCTATTTCAGTTTTTTGTCCATTTTTAAATTAGGTTACTTGTTTTCTCTCTATTTAGTTATGTATGGGAAAAATCATATGAAATAGAGAGCGTTATCTGGACTGCATTATCTTGTTTACAAATCATAAGCACTCTTTTTTAATTCATTAAATAAATCAATAAATATGAGTACTGTGTATTCACATGTCATTTACATTATAATATCATTTCCACTCAGTTGATTACTTTATTGATCAGCATTCTCTTTATGACTAATGCTAAAACCTACATGAACTGATTTAGACTAAAAAAAAAAAAAAAAAAAAAAAAACTGTTTCAGGAAAAATACTGGAGAAAAAATTAAAAATACAACCTTGATGACTTTCAAGGGCCACAATCATCTAGAGGAAAATGAACTATCCTTAATAGTAGGTTTATTGCATTTGGGAAGTAGAATCATTCACTTTAAAAACAATAACTGGAATCACCAGGGATGAAATCAAAAGAGATTTTTAAATTGCTTATGTAAGCCCAAATGTTGAAGCTAACAGTTTTTGTGAGGTTTTCTGCTTGTTTGCTTTTGTTTTTGCATAATAGAGAGGTAGAAATGTTGCCTGGCTTTCTTCTGCATCTGGGTAAAACTGAGGGGCGGGGGTATAATGGAGGGAACTAATGAGAATGAGCTAGACTTGGTGCAGTTATATGCAAGATCTCAGTTCATATCACAGATGCCCCTAGAAGGAGATTCAGCTATGCTTGTTTTCCAGATAAGGAAAGTGAGAATTGAAAGGCTTCAGACATGATCATATCCAGTTGAAGCCTGAGACCTGTGGCCCCTGACTCTTCAGCATCCCTTTCATCAGTCTATAAAATTTCTTGTCAGGTTTTCCCGCTGTTCCAAAGAGTAGTCGTTATTAGAGAGGGGCTGAAATAACTTTATTTCCAAGTTCTAATTTTTCTTTTCTTTCTCTCTTGTTTCACCTTTCGATATAATTCCTCCAATCACATTACCTTTCCAAATTTCCTCTTGCCCATGCACCATTTCCTCTATTATGATCATAACAAATAGCCCCCATCCTAATTGGTGAATTGGAAGAAATAAGTGACTCTCTGAGAACAATTAACTCTTTGTTAATTGTATATTTGGAAAGAAATGGAAAGAGATCTTTTTTAAGCCTGTGTAGAAATTCAATCTAGCCCTTATCAGTACAACATGGCTTTGGTTTAGTGTGTATTTTAAAAGTGATGTCCAAATTGGTGAGTAGACCAATTTCTTAACATTCAAAAAATATAATATTAAAAGCCTTCCTAAGTTATCAATATAGTGGAAATTCTTTTCAATATAATCTCCAAGATTTCTGATTTTCCACATATTTTATTATATTTAGTATTCATTAGTTGCCATACTTTAGCTTTGTCTTTGGTAATATATTTTTCAAAGCCCTAATACATAGCTGTATCTTCAAGGAAAATGAAAACTTTACTACATTCTCTTTTCCTTTATGTGCTGCTATCTACATTGTCTCATAGATTCATTCATTGATTTAGTCATTTCCATGATTAATACATATTTGTTTGGTATCATTATGGGCCATGCTTATTCTAAATGCTAGCAATGGGGTAGTGACAAGAGAGATGTGTCCCCATGCTCATGGGGCTTACAGAATCTAATATTAAAAGAGAGGCCATAAATAAGTAAAGTAATATGCATCATGATCATCATCAAACTATTCCAAAACCATTACAAATAAGAGCTATGCAGGCAATAAACAGAGAGGGTAATGGGGCTGGGACGTGCCACTTTAGCTAGGAAAGGCAAAAAGTAGGAGGTGGCACTAAGATTGAGACTTTAAGCATGAAATGCAGCCAGCTGTGCAGAAGAGTAAGTAAAAAGCACTCGTCCCTCTTTGAAAATGAAGATGAGACCTCTTTAAATAGGTGATACCACGGTGCACAGAAATCACCACTGAATTTGTATAAACCATACAGCAAACCAGCTGCACGGGAGAGATTAGTGAGCTTAAAAACCCTGCTTCCTCACCCGGGGTGTTTTTACTCTACTTACTAGCCTGTTTCCTGTTTTTCCTATTTTTTTCCTTCTTTGCCCCGCTCTCTCTCCCTGCTGTCATCTCCAGGGTTCAGCTAGATTTCCCTTTGCTCTACCCTGGACAATATAGTTTGAATAATCAGACTAAACAGGACAGGCTTAGACATGTTTATAGGGTGTGCTGGAGAACGTCAAAAGCAAGGCACGGCGGAAGCCCAGCTACCCTCATCCACGCAGGCTTTACATTGTTTCTGGAAAAGAAGGCGGGTCTCCTGCCTCAGCTGACTTGTGCCTGGTTCTCTAATAATGGAGTGTCATCTAATTGGTGCTTCCTTTACATCAGTTGGAAATAGTAGCACAAGACACAGGAACAAAGCTACATGCCAGCAGTTAAGTGTAAGTGAGGGTTCAGAGCCATCATTCCAAGGGCTTTGTGGTAATATTTAGAACACATCCTAATGACTAAGGCATATATCCTTGGGTGGGATGGTTTCATATAAGAGACATCTGGCATGTATTTTCTGGTCTAAAATTATAGCATTTCCACTTCAAGCAATTTATATTTCTAAGAAGATGGGAGAGAGAGTGATGATGAAGTACCATCTGACAATTTGTCACTTAAACGTAAAATAAAAATTAAAAGTCCCAAACTGTTACTAACATCAGAGTTTAAAAACTGTACACAAGTGAAGGAATTTTGCCAAAATATTCACTGCAGATTTATTTCATTTTCTCACCATTCCTCTGAATTTGCGTATTGAGAAGGCATCACTGAAGTCATGTTTTCTTTAACTAAAGTAATCCTAGAGACAGGGATATTATTTGCTGCATGAAAATCTTGACACCCTCGTTCCCCACTTTTAATCACTTGAAAGTAATCATTTTTACAGGAAACATCACACAGCCAAAGGCAAAGAAAACCAAACAGAGACAGGGCTTCTCCAGAGAACTTCCTAAGGCTCTCACAGAAGCTTCTAGTCAACCTTTGTCACAAGCAACTGTCTGATGGAAATTTCACTTCATAAATGTTGGAACTGGAAGAAAGGCAGGATCTTCCTATGATACCCTATTTGGGAAGGGAAGACAGTGGAGAAAATGACAGCAAAGTTTCTTTTGATTGCACAACAGTGGATATCACTTCCCGTGGTGGTTCTGGCTCTTCAGGAGACCTGAAGAGACCTGCTGGTTGATGAAGATGATTACTCCTGAGACAACAGTGCTCTTTCTGAAGACATGGGTATAGTTAGGCTGCTTCTGAAACATCTTTCTAGAAACCCTGTCTTCCTCTTTACTAGCTCCCAAATGTCTTGGTCTGAACTGGCTAACAAGGGAAGAAAGAGATCTGTGCTTCCCTTCTTAAAGCGATGCCTTTCAAATGCTGTTTCCATCACAATCCTATTTTAAATCTTCCTTGATGTCTCCATGTGTGACTCAGAGCACAGCAGGGCTGCCTTGTTTAAGTAGAGCAGAGGTTCAGAGTTCTACCTCATTGATTCCCCTCCTCTCCCTGAGATGACCTCTGAGATGCCTTTGGACTTCTTAGAATCTAGTTTGAAACCTTGAGATGGCTGGCTTTCTGCTTTGACCTTTTTTGCCAATTCAAATCAATGAATATTTATGGTGCGTCATCTACTCACAACACTGAGAGATCTTGAGAGCATTCAGACATGAAAAATAGGCTGTGCCTGCTCTTCACAACCTCCTCTGCTCTATGGATGAATTATGCACTTAATTCTATGGTGATGTGAATCCCCCTCTTCTTTCAACCAGCTCCACTCTGTGCCCATCACATGCCTCTCCTGTCCATGGGCATGGCCATGAGCATGGTGTAAGTGCTCTAACCCCATGAAGCCTGCTTCTGGACACCTCTTCTCCCTCTATTCCCTAAACCAGCTAGCCCCATCTTCCCTGCTCTCTGATCTTGGTCATGCCCTTTTGATTCCCTTGTCCTCTTCAACTGCCTTCTGGGACTTCGTAGTATTTGCTTCCTTGACCTCTCTCTCAGGTCTTGCATACCAACTTTCCTTTGTGCTTTGTGCAAAGATTAACACGGACTATTCCCATACTCAGTTCTGGCCACCAGGACTCCATCTTGTGCTGTACAAATTATCTATAATTGCTATAATGTTTACACTTAAAACATTTACCTTAAAAATTTGTGTAAGGTCTCTAACGTTGGTCCAGTGACAGTCCTGCATGTTCTAGTACTCATCCTCCAATTATTGGTCATCCAGAAGCAATTAAACCAACAGGTAGAGGGATAGTTGTGTACACACACACAGTCAGGTGTGTAAGGTGTCTCAGATTTGAAGATTCAGTTCCCTTTTCCTTGAGGTATCTCTCAATTCTGTGCTTCTGAACCCAACATGAACTCTGACCAATACCTGGGCCTTCTTCAGAAAGTTACCCACATGCATAACAGGTGAACTGCCAAGCAAAAGTTACAGCCAAATTCTAGTGGTAATACCAACCGAGAGAGAGAGAGAGAGAGAGAGAAAGAGTGTATGTGTGTGTGTGTGTGTGTGTGTCTGTGTGGTGTACACAACTACCTCTCCATCCCTGGGTTTAATTGTTTGCTTTTGGATGACCAATAACTGTAGGATGAGTATTAGAACATGTCAGAGTTTGTCACTGGGCCAGCGTTAGACAGTATATCCCCCCATTAGTGTGATTATTACACCACTCTTGGGAAAGATGGATTTAACTGCCAGCAACCCCAATGCATTTTGAGAGGTCCACATTACACATTATATCACAAGTGATGTGTTAAAATTTCAGTTGTCCAGTTAGCCCATGCCAATTTCCTGACTTCTACAGGCCTGACACACCTACGCCTGCATCTCGTTCTCATGCCACTCTCGTGATGACAGTCCCTACAGCCCAATCACTGTCATCTGTCAGTCCCAGGAATATGCCAAGGTTTGTTTAACAAGGTATTTGTGTTTGCTTTTCCTCTATCAGAAATACTCTTTTGATAACTGGACCCTTTTCCTCCATATAATTTTAGTTTAAATGTCACCACTTCAGAGGTATAGGCATGGATGTATGTATACCCATATGTATGTAAAATTGATTTCTGTATGTGTATATAAACAAACAAATATGTTTGTATGTATATAATTGTAAAAACAACTCAGTATTTTTTTAAGATAAATACATACACAGAGCAAACTGACCTCTATTTTGTGTACAGATAGATGCAGATCTTTATTTTGTATACAGATAAATGTACCCATTTATTTATTCGATGATAATAGAATAAAGACTATTCAACAAATACTCTAATAAGTCAGTACCATATGTCTTTGGAAATGCAGGGTGAGAAGATAGAATCTACAACATCATAAACCACACAAATTTCCTTATGTTTAAGGTAGAATAATTTGTATTATATAAAATTATAATACAGATCGATACCTTACTATTTTGGTATACATTCTTCCTTCTATCATACTCCTATACAGAATGAATATTCAAATTCAAATCTAACTATATCTTTTTTCACTTAACATTTAATCATGGATTTTTGGGACTCAGCAGTAACTTTACTGTCCTTACAGTTTAATAGTGTATAATGTGCCATCTTACGGAATTATTATATTTATCAAACTATTACTCTTGTTTGACAGCTAAGTCTTTGTCACTTATTTTTTTGTATATGTAGCAGTGCAAGAAACAGCTTTGTAGATAGTTTAAAAAAAAACAGTTAAAGACAAAGCCTGGTATCTCTGTTTTGCTGAGATTTGAATAGGATTGATAGTTTTCTAAATGACTTGTTGTAAGTGTAAAGTATGTAGTACTGAGAAAGCTATTTGAGCTCAAGGATGTGTGTGTGTGTGTGTGTGTGTGTGTGTGTGTGTGTGTGTGTCTGGATGTCTTATCTGTAGTAGTATATTACATTTGATCATCCAAAAGATCAACCTAATGATTCCATATGCAAATATGTTGACAGTGAATAATTTTTAATATAATTAAATAGGTTAAAAAGATGATCAAACTCCTGAATTCAATCAAATACACGTCTTAGCAAAAATAGACTCAGAGAGAGAGAGAGACATTCTTCTACCTCAGTGATAGCACACATATGCAGTTACATATACACACACTCATCCACACAATGAGCAAAGCCTTCATGAAAAAGGACATTATCCCTCATATTTCAATTTGTGAATGTTACTAATTGAAATATAATTATGGAATAATAATTCAGAGAATGGCCTCTGGAGTCAGACTGTCTGAATTCAAATCCCAGTTCCACCCTTGCTAATTCTGTACTTGTTGGCTGATTCTTTGACTTATTTACACCCCAGTTTTTGCATCTATAAAATGATATTTAATGTTACATATGTCATAGATGATTCTCTGGCATAGATAGAATGAGATAATATATGTAAAGCTCTTAGCCTGGCTCGTGACAACCCCTCCACTGATGGTAGCTATAATTGTTGTTTTGATAGACTGTATTCTTTCATTATTTGTAGACGATCCAGTTTTCACTTCGGTACGTGATTTGACTTCTGTAAGGCAAAATTCTCCAAGAATTATGCCAAGAAAAGCTTTAAGAAGTATATTCTGATTGCGAAGGGAAGCTGATCTGCCTCTGTCCTTTTGAGGATTACCCTGCTCTTGGGGTCATTAATTTATTCATCAAACCACTATTGGGTTCCTATCATGTTCCAGGTACCAAGCTGGGGATGAGGAATTCAGAGAACAATAAAGACACAGTCCTTTTTGTCTTGGGGGTTTCAGAATTTAAAAATTCTCCAGTACATATCAGCATGTCTGTTTCTGGAGTCCTGCCATTCTTCTTTTAAAAGAGAGCAAGGGGAGTGATGCCAGATGTAGGTGATGGGGAGGAAGGCAGCAAATCACACTGCCACGTGTGTACATATGCAACAATTTTGCATGTTCTTCACATGTACCCCAAAACCTAAAATGCAATAAAATAAATAAATGGGAAAAAAAAAAGACTGGCTTAAGCTTGTGAAACATTTCTCTCTGTTCCCAGGATAAATATGAGGTGCAATGAAATTAAGAAAAAAAATATTTGCTAGGAAAGAACCTAAAAGAATTGAAAGCAGCAAGTACAAGCAATGTCCAGTTAGATATCCTATCAAGGAGCAGATTCTTGTATAGAAGGAAATCATCCTGAACCCCAGTCCTGGAATCTGTGTTTTGCCTGGTTCTTGGCCTTTACACTATTCTCAGTGGTTGCTGATCTCTGGGTCTCTTTCAGATCCCCTGGCCTTCATGAAGCTGACAATCAACTCTTTTTGCTCTGTCTCAAGCAAGACACAACAGACTTTACATTCCAAAAATAAAAAACCTTTCTCAACTTATTTTGCCCAGGATGGGGTTTTTACAGACAGGGGGCAGGGTTGCCAGTTATTCTTTGAGTCTTCATGAGCCTCCCCACCCAAGCTATGATCATATCCCCACAACCAGCCACGGTGGTCAATTTTTCCATCCCACCAAGGATGTGTCTGTCCTACCCATTGAAAGTCTCCAGCCAGTCCTGCAATAGAAATATAGCGTGAGCCCCATATGAATCTTAAATTTTCTAGTCATTACTTTAAAAAAGTAAAAATAGAATTTTAAATTTTAGTTTAAGTAAATTTTAATAACGTTTTATTTAACTCAACATATATTACCAAAGTTGTTGAGATTTCAATATGTAACCAAATAAAAATCATTAATGAGATATTTCAAATTCTGTTTTTCACATAAGTCTTTGGAGTCCAGTTTGTATTTTATACTTACAGCATATATCCCAATTCAGACAACCTACATTTTCAGTGTTCAGTGCTCACTTGTGGCTAGTGGCTAGCATGCTGTCCAGCACAAACCCCAGGAAATCCCAAGACCTTCACCACATAGCAATGCTAACATACATACTGCAAGAATTCTCCCACTCACCATTACGGGAGGGTCATTCTCTCATAACCTCTCACTTCCTTTTTCCCATGCACCCTTCCAGTACTAATAAATCAACTCTTTATCGAAGGACCATACCCAAAAGATGTTTCCCACAATGCTTTCAGGAAACTTCCATCTATACTACTCAGCCTCAATCCAGCTCTCCCTACCGTATGTCACTATTTCTCATTTCTACAGAAAATTCCTTGATATATCATTTTCAGAAAATGCTATTAGCATCTTAGTGTACATAGACCTGGGCTGAATAGGGATTAAAATTAATGAACCTGACATATTCTACATCTACTTTGGACCTGAACACGTGTGTAAACACAACCTATGTTTGTTTATGGCTTTGCTATTGTCTTAGCTGATCACTTCATTGTTAAATTTTTTTTTTATCAATTAGAACACAGATTTGAAAGATAAACAAATACACAGGGTGGATTTGTTACATGGTTGAATTAATTGGCTCTTAACTCCAACTAATGGAGTTATTTGGAGCAGATAAAAATTAATACTACCAAAAGGATCTCTTGGGAGATGAGATATGTTACACATTTTTCTAGAGTTCTCAATTTTCTTTTCCTTCATCTTATTTTTTTCCATGGGAAAAAGAATTCACTGGACACAACATCATACACGAATATGTGAAAAGTAGATTAGATTAGCAGTCTCACTCAAGCTTTACTTCTGAGAAGAGTTCCTTTAACTGTCCAGAGCATCCCAGGAATCCCTAATCTATGTGCCTAGAGTTTTCTGTGTATATCTTCTAAAGTTCTTTTCATTGTAGTGGAATGGCTAAAATATGGACTTCAGAGCTAGACCCCTGGGTCTAAGTCCCAAGTCTTCCACTGATTAGCTGTGTGGCCTTGGACCAGCTATTTAACCTCTCTAAGCCTCATTTTCTCTGTTAATACTACCTGCTTTTTGGAGTTGCTATAAGCAAATATATTAAAATACTTAGAATAGTTGTCTGGTAAGTATTAAATGTTTGTTCTTATTCCAAAATTGCTTTGGGGATTTTGTTTTCTCAATGACCACTGTTGTTTTCAAATATAATTAGTCCCAACATTAATAAGTTCCAAGCAAAACAAGTTCCTCTACTGCCTTTCCCATTTCTATCCAGGTTTTCATCATTCTTCTTTTTAAACTCACTCAGAACTTTGGAGGTGTTGTTAGTCCTTCTCAAGGGTCTCCCTTATCCAGTTTGTTATAACGTTTATTGATGTTTTGCCTTCATAATTGATCCAAGAGAAACTAAGAAGATCACAGAATTTTGAACCCAATGAGCTATCCTAGCTCTGAAGTACACAGCTGATTAATTTAGAGTACTTCTTCAGCTTCCAATCCTCAATCTCCTCTGAAATGTGCATATCTTAATGCCTATTTCATATTATAATTTCATCACCTCCCCACATGTATGTGAAAGAGGTTTGCCTAGCACATGTTCTATATCCACATTTATAATGGCTCTTTTTATCTCTCAAACTGCTTGAATTTGGGGCTTGGAACAAATCGCTTTGATTATGGCTTTGCAGAACATGTTCTTTCTTCCCCCTCAGAGTCCTAAAATAGCAGTACTTAAAGTGACTCTAGAAGTTATCAATTACAATTTACTGTGGCAATGATTTTCTTTCCTAAAAATCATCTGCAAATTGATTTGTCCAGTCCCTGACTAGACACTTTTTCTACTTCAGCATCACCATTGTAAAAAATTATGTTGCTTGCTGGTGGAAACTCCTTCACTGTTATTCATTAATAAATTCGGCTGGGTGTGGTGGCTCACACCTGTAGTCCCAGCACTTTGAGAGGCCAAGGCAGGTGGATCACGAGGTCAGGAGATCGAGACCATTCTGGCCAACATGGTGAAATCCACTCCCTACTAAATACAAAAATTAGCTGGGCATGGTGACACAAGCCTGTGGTTCCAGCTACTTGGGAGGCTGAGGCAGGAGAATCGCTTGAACCTGGGAGACGAAGTTGCAGTGACCAAGATCCCACCACTTCACTCCAGCCTGGCAACAGAGGGAGACTCTGTCTCAAAATAAATAAATAAATAAAATTAATTGGTCCACACTTCCTCAGATGTCCTTGAATAGGATATCCTAAAATGACCACTCTACAAACCACCTACTGTCACCTCAACGTATCTTAAAGCCAGCCCCTATGAAGGAAACACCATCTGGGGTGTGTGGATGATAACCAGTAGGAGCCAGCTGAATGAATGCTGAGCTGAGTGAAAGAAGGTGAAGCGGCTAATCTATTAGACTTCAGCCTTTTTAGTGCCTAATAATGGTATTTGTTCCTCAAAATTTATGAAAATATTTTAAGAAATGCAGCCAAGCTGAATGAGTCTTGGAAACATTGATGAATTATTTCTAGTGGCTGGAAAACATTAAAATATAGAATTTTCTTTCACCCAAATCTCATTAAACTGTCAGACATTTTTCTGCTTTTTCTAGTAACTTATCAAGGTATTTATGTGTATGCAGGTGTGTGTCTATATATCTTGATAATCAGCTATGATGGGAGAGGAAATGCTGGAAAAGTGTTCAACAATTTAATGAGAGTTTGTGACATCTGTTTTCCAAGGCTCCACCACGTGCTGAGGCAGCTCGTTAAATTAGGGTGGTGCTGCAAATTCAAAGCTTCTCCCTGTCCTTGGCAGAGTCCTGAGGTGCCCTTAGTGTTCTGAGTATTTCAGTCCTTTGTCTTGATTCTCAAATTCCCAATTCCTCCTGGCATTACCCTATCCTTCAACCAACTCCTCTACTTTTTGGTGTAAATGTCATTGTTTAACAGGAATTGCAATTTTCAAGCTAAAATATAGACCTGGCATGGTAGAATTTAAGGCATAGATTTGTTTTCCTTTCTTGTTTCTATTATAACCCCATTACATCATCTGCATTGTCTATCTATAAAACTTTTTTTGTGCCTTTCAAACCCCTTATTTGGGGGAAAGTTTCCAGAGATCCTAATGGTACTTGCTTTGGGTTGAAGTTTCAAAATTAGAACTTTAGATGAATAGTTTCTCCAGTCTTCAGTATTGGGCATGGGGTGGGGGAGTGAGGGTAAATGTTGATGAAGGATGTGATCTTGGAGAATCACAAAGAACACAAGTAAACAGGAAGACTGACTTTATCGGGGTCCCTGACAGATGTCACAACAGGTGCTTAATTACATATTTTATCTTTCAATTCCTTTGCTCCCCTGGCATGTAAGCATTATCACCCCGCTTTATAAATGAAATGACTGAGCTCAGAGAAGTTCAATGACTTGCCTAGGTGGCAGAGTTGCAGTTAGAAAGCAGGTCTGAGGAACTCCATGGCCTGGCTTTCCCTTCTATCCTATTGAACCCTGAGCTGTCACTCACCTCCTTCTCCTTTGCAGAGTCTCATGGGATACCTGGTGGGCTGCCCTAGCACCTTCAAGTTCAGCCTCCCCCTCTAACCTGTACATACTTGCAAGAAACAAAGAAGTACTGCACTTTCCTTTCTCACCAAAGCCCCATTGGCAATGGGACATCTCACCATCTCACGTGCCTTTGTTCACAGCAAGATATGGCAGGAGGAGTCATGCAGCAGCCCCAGGATTAAATGAGTGTTTTTTAAAGCCCAATATCAGACTCCTTACCTAGAAAAAGGCTGATTTTATTTTCAATTATCAAGCAGTTTTGCTTGAGATTCAAACAGATAAAGAATAGCAGCATGGTGTACCAGATACACTGTTTTCTCATTTGTGAAACAAGGATATTAATGCCTACATCATGGACACAGTGAGGCCTAAATGAAATATGTGTAGCATATAGCAAGAGCACAGTAAATGATATGTATGTATTATTATTGACAGAAATATAATAAAAATAGGGTACTTAATATGTTTCAGGCACTGTTCTCAGTACTATATGGACATTAACAACCTCTCAACTATCTTACAAGGAAGGTACTATTATTACCATCATTCTATAGTTGAGGAAACAACATACACACTGATGATTTGGATTGAAGAGTTATAAATAACAATAATTTGCCAGCTAGGCACCGTGGCTCATCTCTGTAATCCCAGCATTTTGGGAGCTGAGACAGGTGGATCACCTAAGTTCAGGAGTTTGAGACTAGCCTGGCCAAGATGGTGAAATCTCATTTCTACTAAAAATACAAAAATTAGCTGGGGGTGGTGGCACATGCCTGTAGTCCAAGCTGCTAGGGAGCTGAGGCAGGTGGATGGTTTGAATCTGGGAGGCGCAGGTTGCAGTGAGCCGAGATCATGCCACTGTACCCCAGTCTTGGTGACAGAGCACTAACAGATTATTATTATCTCAAAAATAAAAATCTGCTATTGATTAATTATGCAATTATTATCAACATAGATGATAAAGTACACAAACGCCACCCTGTAATAAATTATCTTATTTCATTTTCTAAAGTCTATGAGACAGAAAGTAGGCCCATTCTATCTAATCCTTATATAGGGACTATCCTGCAATTTCTTGATAGTAGGTCATTTAAATCTCATAAAATAGTCTTTAAATCTCATAAAATAGTACCAAATACTAGAAAGTTCTTCCTTCTTTCTGACCAAAACCAGCCTCCCTTTCATTTCCACTCAGCACTCTTGCATTTGCTCTCTAAAGCTATATTAACTTGTTTCATTCCTTCTCCCCTTAATGTCCTTTAAATATGTGAAGATTATGATCCCATATCCCTGAATCTCCTCTTCAGGCTGCATGTTCTCAGTCTCTTCAGCTGTTCCTCACACAGCAGCGTGGTTACAGAGCTTCCCAACATGCTGGCCTCCCTGTTCTGGACACATTCCAGTTAGTCTTGCCCAATTTGAGATAAGATTGACAGTGATAGCCCAAGTGGGCAGTATGCGCTAAGAGAAGGGAGGGGACCATGCCGTGTACCAGCTGTGCAGCACTGAGAAAAGACTTAGAACTCTCTAAGCCCAAGTGTTCTAGGATTTGCACTGGAACTATCGGTAGGTTTGCTGTGACTATGAAGTGACATAATCAACTATGTAAAGCCCCTGATAGATGATATTCATGCATGGACCCATGTATTTATTCTATGATAATAGAAAAAAGACTATTCAGCAAATAGTCTAATGAGTCAATACCATATGCCTTTGAAAATGCAGAGTGAGAAGACAGAATCTACAACATCATGGGCCACAAATTCCCCTATGTTTAAGGTAGAATAATATGTATTATATCAAATGTGCTTGATATGCAATTAGCATTCTCTTTGTAAAATCATTGTTTCTATATATTCTATTAGTTTGCAATTCTCCTTTTGAAAATTTTGTTTTTACCTACTTCATAGAACCTGAATTCTGTGAACAGATCACCTAGATTACATCACAGACAACTAGCTGTATGATTTGGGACAAGTTTCTTTACCCACATCTATAACTTGGTCTTAACAATAGTATATTCTAATACAATGATAGTGAACATTAAATAAAAAAATATGTACAAAGTGCTTTGATCAGTGCCTGGTACATAGTGAGTACACAACAGTTTAAGTGTTAGTCCTCATTTTATTATCATTGTTATTATGATTATTATTATTTTTTGAGACAAGTGTCTCACTCTGTCACGCAGGCTGGAGTGCAGTGGCATGATCTTGGCTCACTGCAACCTCCACTTCCTGAGTTCAAGCAGTTCTCCTGCCTCAGCCTCCCAAATAGCTGGGAGTACAGGCTCATACCACCATGCCCAGCTAATTTTTGTATTTTAGTAGAGACAGGGTTTCACCATGTTGGCCAGGCTGGTCTCAAACTCCTGACCTCAAGTGATCTGCCCGCCTCAGCCTCCCAAAGTGCTGGGATTACAGGCATGAGCCACTTACCCAGCCTATTATTTTTATATTGGCCAGTTTTTTTGAGCCCATTGGTCCATTATTTGTTTTTTGAACCGATGATCAAACATTTATAGAAGATCTTCTGGCAATTTAGTAGGACAACTGCTGTTAGGATGATTTCTGTGTTCTGATATCAAGAAGCTCCCAATCGAATGGGGGAGATGCACATAAAAATAATGTACTCTGATATTGTGCTATAAGCACAATGGAAGCATATGTGCAGGAAGTTAAAGAGAAGAAATCAAATAAAGGGGTAAATAACTCTCAGGGTGATCAGAAGGTTCTAACTGTAGGATCTGATGCCTGATCTGTGTTTTAAGGAATAAAATAAAGTTAGCCCACTTGGGCATTTTTGATCAAATAAATAGATCACATCATGTAAATATGTCCAAATAAATGTTTTCAAAATACTGTCTTTACAGTATGATTTTCTCTTGAGAGCAGTTCTCTCATTTACTTTGAAAATGCCACTCTTGCCTTGCAGGGACAGTTCAAGTGGGTCTATTTTTACAAACACATCTGCTGGCTACTGACAGTCACTTCTTATTTACAGAGAAGGTCAGCAAATTTGGAACATCGGCTTTTTCATAAAAGCGAAACATGTTATCTTTATCTCTCTTTATTGTTCTGTAGCCTCTTTAAAAACTTTGCCATGAGGTCACTTCCACAATAAAATCTGTATCGTAAAAAAGATTTCTACTGTCATTTCCCATCTCATGAAAACGATTGCAAAATGTTTACTAATTCTCTCTTGTTTTAGGGACCTCAACCTCATTAATTACATTATATATTCTTTATGCTTTCAACTTCAGTGCAATAAATTGCCTATGACTTAAGCAGTAAGTAAGTTTAAAGCATGGTGAGATCTATAAATTTAACCTATTTTTTTCTTTTTAAAGAGAGCATCTGCTCCACATTTCTACCAAAAAGCCATGTGTTTAGTTAACTATTCTCTGTGAGGGCATCTTTGCTTTACAGGATCACACTTGAGAAGGTATTTTTTGATGTGCTTGAATATTAAATGAGAATTCAGAAAATCCTATGGACAGAAACATGGTAGAAATATTTGTAGTATTTGCAGTTGCATGCCACCACGCACCGTATAGTATACATTCTATTGTGTAATTGAGTGTGTATTTCTTTAACTTTTTAGCGAGGCTGCCTATATATAGCATGATACTATTTGTGGATGAAGTAATACGTTTTGGCTTATCACCAGATTGTTCTCCATGTATTATGTCAGCCTTTATTGTAGCAGGATATAGCCACAGTGATGTATGGTTTTTTAATTTTATGTTTTGCTGTTGATGACAAAACTTAAACCTAAGCTTCTGTATTATCATTGTTTACTTAAATTTCATGAAGTCTTAGATTGAGTAATATAATTTTAAACCTTCCAGAAAAAAAGAAATAACCTGTTAAGATCTGTCATGATAGCCATCACACTTGCTTATTGAATGACTTGCTCGTTGTGATGGCTTAATGCTGTGACCAGGAAATATCTCAAGGCGCAGATAACACTTGAGGTGAGGTTCGCAGCAAATGTTGGTAGGCCTAAATCCGTACTTCAGACTGGGTGCAGTGACTCCCGCCTGTAATCCCAGCATGTTGGGAAGCTGAGCTGGGTGGATCACGAGGTCAGGAGTTCCAGACTAGCTTGGCCAACGTGGTGAAATCCCGTCTCTTCTAAAGATGCAAAAATTTAGCCGGGTGACGCACACCTGTAATCCCAGCTATTGGGGAGGCCAAGACACAAGACATGCTTGAACCCTGGAGGCGGAGGTTGCACTGAGACAAGATCACGCCACCGCACCCCAGCCTGGGCAACAGGGCGAGACTCTGTCTCAATAAATAAATAAATAAATTCATACTTCAAAGAGGACTCTTAATCATTTCCTTGTTTTGGGCTAACTGCGTGTCAGATCTCATTAGATCATCATTGTTTTCCTCCCCTAATGCCATCAAAGAAAAAAACAGAAAAAAAAAAAAAAAAAAAAAAAAAAAAAAAAAAACCTCGTCCCAAGATTGTGAGGGGTGCTGGCTCCGCTCTTTCCTTGCTGCTTGATGCCAGCATTGTCGGTGTTTTTGCAGTTTCTTTACAGGAAGATTTTAAAGCCACTCATTCTGTTTGAGAGGGTTAGTTTAATGAAAACTTGATACCCTTGTCCACTAATCCCCAGAGCAGAGCCCTGGTAGCTGCAGCCAGGGGGAAGCACACAGACTGGAAGGCTGGCCTGGGGATGCTGGAGAAGAGGGGAAGGAAACTGTCATTTATTGAGCATTGCATCTCTCCCCAAATGAGAGTTTCCCTTATGCAAAATTTAATTACATGCAAATTTACATCTGTATATTTTGAGGCAACCATGGAAATTTTGGTTCCAACAAATGCGAATTTTGTGACGCTTATTATAGATAATTAGAAAAAGAAGGAGCGAGTGTAGAAAATAGAGATAAAGCAGGCGCAGAACAGCAAAGTAAATTCTTTGGAGGCTTTGCAAAAGACAATGCGGGCAAGGAAAATAGAATCTAATTTTAGAATGGCATTCTGCAGGTGGCCACTAGGAGGAAGTGGAGTGAGGTATAAGAGGTACTGTGAGGGCGGGTCCCATAGAGGCTTAAGAGGTGGGGCTATTAGGGGCTTTAAGCACTTTGGAGACATAAGATCCCACAGCCACAGACTGGAGGATCAGCTTCAGGGAAGAACAAGCTGGTAAACAAACAAGTATCTTAGCACTTGCTTTACCTCAACTAAACCAAGACCATATCTGTAACAAAGTAGAAGTTATTTTCTTAAGAGTTTCTGATAATAAGGGATTCAATATCTATGAATAGTGAAGGATTTACTGTTGAACATTTAAAATGTGTAAAATGTTTTAACATTGTCTTACAATGATGTCTTTATCATTACATATTAGTAAATTAAATATTGACATAAATTGTATAGATTTATTAGCAACCTCAGTTCTTCATCCCACTTTTTTAGGTTCATGAAATTAAATTACATAGTCTTTTGCCAATTCACCTACTTTGTGGGTTTTTAGGACCTGCCTCTGGCATTTTGACGGAAATATTTTTATCAGAAACATCACTAGGAACTTTATTTATGCTATTTAATTTCATCCTCAAATCAACTTACAGCCTAAACAAATGCTGATCACTGTAGTAAATAGGTACTCTGCACTTGCATGCTAAACTTTCAGGTATTATTTTAATGTTTTTCGGAAAAGAAATCTGAGGTCTCAGAATAATGCTAATTGAATTGGAATTAATCTGTATTAGTTTTCAGTTGCTGCTGTAACAAATTGCCTCAAGTTTAATGGCTTAAAACAATATAATTGTCTTACAGCTCTGGGTGTCTGAAGTCCAAAATGGGTCTTACTGGGTTAAAATCAAGAAGCTGGCAGGTCTGCTTTCCTTCTGCCGACCTTAGGGGAGAATCTGTTTCCCTGCCTCTTCCATCTTTTAGAGGCTGTTTACATTGCTTGGCTTCTGACATAGTTTGGATGTTTGTCTCCCAAAAACCTGATGCTGAATTTGATCCCAGTGTTGAATGTAGGGCCTAATGGGGGGTGTTTGGGTGATGGGGGTGGATTCCTTATGAATAGATTAATGCTCTTTTGCTCTCTCTGGGGCCAGGGAAGTGAGTTCTTAATCTTATTCTTAAGAGCACTGTTCGTTCCATTGTGGAAGACAGTGTAGCAATTCCTCAAGGATCTAGAAACAGAAATACCATTTGACCCAGCAATCCCATTACTGGATATATACCCAAAGGATTATAAATCATTCTGCTCTAAAGACACATGAACCCATATATTTACTGCAGCACTATTCACAATATCAAAGACTTGGAACCAACCCAAATGCCCATCAATGATAGACTGGATTACAAAAATATGGCACATATATACCATGGAATACTATGCAGCCATATAAAAGGATGAGTTCATGTCCTTTGCAGGGACATGGAAGAAGCTGGAAACCATCATTCTCTGTAAACTAACACAAAGACAGAAAACCAAACACCGCATGTACTCATTCATAAGTGGAAGCTGAACAATGAGAACACAAAGACACAGGGAAAGGAACATCATACTCCAGGGCCTGTCGGGGGCTGAGGGGCTAGGGGAGGGATAGCATTAGGAGAAATACCTAATGTAGAAGATGGGTTGATGGGTGCAGCGAACTACCATGGCACACGTATAACTATGTAACAAACTTGCATGTTCTGCATATGTATTCCAGAATTTAAGTATGGCACCTCCTCCCTCTCTCTTGCTTCCCTTCTCCCATGTGATCTCTACACACACCAGCTCCCCTTCATGTTCTGACAAGGGTGGAAACATCCTGAGGCCCTTGCCACACACAGCTGCCCAGTATTAAACTTCTCCAGACATGAAAATCGTGAGCAAAATAAACCTTTCAAAAAATAAATTACCCAGCTTCAGCTATTCCTTTATAGCAATACTATACAGACTAAGACAGCTTGTGACTCCTTCCATCCCTAAAGCCAACGTCACTCTAACCTCTTCTTTGTCTTCATACCTTTTTATTGTAACCCTCATTTTCCTGCTCCTCTGTTTTATTTATAAGGACCTTTGTAAATACATTGGTTCCACATGAAGGATCCAGGATATTATCCACATCTCAAAATCCCTTCATTTAATCACATCTATAAAGTGTCTTTTGTCATGCAAATTAACGTTTACAGATCTTAGGGATTAGGATGTAGACACCTTGTGGGCCATTGAATACCACATAAACACAGATATGTCTAAAGATAGTGCCTAAGAAACTTATATTTTAAATTCATTTACTCATGCAATAATTGTTTATTCATACCTGCTATTTGCAAGCCTATGTACTAATCCCTAAGGATATAATGTTGAACAAGGTAGTCAAATCTCAGCAGCTCAAGTATCTCCTAGGCCAGCTAATACAGTTCCTTAACTGCTCCCCAACCTCTCTCTCCACCTCTAGCAAGATATTAAGCAATAAAAATTAATCCAGCTTTTTCAATGGACACCTCGTGCTGGGTAGAAATGGAGAGGAAAATATATAAATTAACATCTGTGCTCTCAAACATTATTCCATCTAGATGAGAAGATGAAATACAAAGAGAATAAAGGCAAACAGATAGAGGGAAAAAATGTAATGTTTGTTTTGGCAGAGGACTTCCTTCGAAAGCACTTGGAGTAGAAGAGGTATAATCTGAGGTTGTTGTAGTCAGTAAACAGAAAGGCTTAGGGAGGTAGAAACTTACCCTGCATGAGTGAAAGGAAAGGATTCATTAATTCAATCCTGAAAAGAAAGAGAAATTAAGGTTTGATCAGGAGATGGGCAGTCCAGGAAGAGACGGAGAATCTGAGACTATTAAAGATGCGCTATTGCATATTGCTTAGGATGGAGAAGGGAAGACAATAGAGTTGTTTTGTTTTTTGTGTTTTTTTGTTTTTTTAGAATGAACAGCTTAATTTACAGGTTAATGTTGTATGTGTTCCTGCAATTAAATTTGCCTTCACTTTTATTTAAAATTCTCAATTTGGGTTGCTGTGTTTAAGAATTATTGGTGTGAGGGGAGTGTGGGATGGAGGAGGACATTAGTAGTTACTGAGTTTTATGCCTGGGTTAATGAGTTATAGCACAGAGATGACAAGAAATGATGTAGGAAACCTGAATGAAAAGGGGCTTTGGGATATAAGGCTGGAAATTGATAGATATCTGAGGGGAAAGACTTTTACTCCTAAATATTCTAGCATTAGCAGAGGGATGGAGAATTTTTTCAAATGGGTCATGAGGGAAAGGGATGTCTTTGGCTGGCATCTGGGTTCCATGAATCTAATGGGGAGTGTAGATTTCAGTGGCACATGGAACAGACTGGAGCTCAGAAGAAGAAGAGATGACATCCAAATAGCCCCAAGGGTGGGCAGAGATAGAAATGCAAGTAGAAACATAAAAACAAGACACAGATGTATAGTGTAGTACCTAAAAACCAACGTTAGATCAATGATAGAAAGGTGATCTATCTATGCTAACCCTTTTAACTCTTACACCATCACCCTGAAGTAAGAATCACCATCCTTTTTTAAAAGTTATGAATATATCTATTAACTTACCAAATATTCACTACACATCATGATGATAAGTTTTATGTCAGCTTGATAAACTTACTCTATTAGTCCATTCTCATCCTGCTATAAAGAACTGCCCAAGACTGGGTAATTTATAAAGAAAAGAGATTTAATTGACTCACAGTTCAGCATGGCTGGGAGGTCCTAGGAAACTTACGGTCATGGCAGAAAGGGAAGCAAACATGTCCTTCACATGGCAGCAGGAAGAAGGAGAATGAGAACGGAGCAAAGGGGGAAGCCCTTTATAAAACCATCAGATCTCGTGAGAACTCACTATCATGAGAAAAGGATGGGAGAAATTGCTCCTATGATTCAATTATCTCTACCTGGTTTCTCCCACAACACATGGGGATTATGGGAACTATAATTTAAGATGAGATTTGGGTGGGGACACAGCCAAATCATATCAGTTACAGTTCCCAGTTATTCAAACACTAATTTAGGTGTTACTGTAATGATATTTTATAGATGTGATTAAAGTCCATAATCAATTGGTTTTGAGTATGGGAGATTATTTTAGATAATCTGAGTGAACCTGGTTTAATCAACTGAAAGTGCTTGAGAGCAGAGCTGAGACTTCCCTGAAGAAAAGGAGCATCCATATGAGCATTGCAGTTTCATCCTGTGCCTGAAGTCCCAGCCTGCTTTCTTGCTGACAGCTCTGTGGACTTAAGATTTGCCTACCCAGTACCCACAATTACATAGGTCAATCCTTTGCAATAAATCTCTTAATATAGATGTTTTACTGCTTTGTTTTTCTCTGGTTAAACCCTGATGAGATAGACACAGTGATGCCTCTATTTGGAATCCACAACAATAGGGCTTTTTGTTTTCCCTCATTTGTATGTGTGTGTCCTACAAATAGCACCTGGCTCTCAGCAATATCATTTTTTATTTCCTTCCTAGCCCTTCCTAGTGTCATACAGAAGACTTTCTTCACCCAAGCTTTTGGGGTCACACATTTATTTTCTGGATGTACTGATTTTATAATCAATCAAATTATTGATTTTTTATTTGATATTTATATTTGTATAGCCCCCAAAGCCAGTTGGTTTTTCTTCAACCTCTTGTTTCTGCTTCATGCAGGAATCTTCCATAGTTCCTCAAGGACACTTACTTATGGTTATAATATTTAAACATTATAGTTCAATGTTGTGAAATTCAAACTTGTGGTCTTTATATATTTATTATAGCCCAGAAGCCAGTACAGTGCTTGCTATACTATTGATGCTTTAAAAAATTATGGAATAAATGGACTGTCTATTTTAGGTTTAAAAATGCATTTATCAGGTAGACCATGAACCCCTTAAAGACTGTATATGCATGTCTACGCCCATTTCATAACCTTTCATGGCTACAGAAAACTTGTTGATGGATTAAACGGTGCTCAGTTTTGACTTGGCTACCAGGTGATGATGCTGAACAACTGGAGCTAGAGTTGGTTAAATCTGTAGTGCCTCTTAAACAGAATGGCTCTGAGATTGCTGTCAGAGGTGTGTCTACATTTGGGGACCAGCAGATCCTAGCTATGAGAAGATAGAAAAATGAAAGGGTGTGACATCATGAAGATAAAATGAAGATAACTTTGCAATCAATTTATTAAAAGGGCAAAATATGTCTACTGGAAAACATCTGTAGGTCTAGAAAATCTGGTCTTCAGCACAACTACGTATATATCAACTTTGAAAACCCTTATATGGTTAAAGGAGAAATTTGATAAAATACGCATGAGGAGACAATGGAATACTCAGGATAAAAGCCTTCCAGCTTCGTAGACTCAATCCACAGTAAATCCAAAGAACTAAGCCACTTCTAATTAAATACAGGCATGTTGCCATGTGGGGCTCAAAGCCAGCTCCTGATTGCAGTCAAGACCGCTTATTTTTCTCTCTGAGGATTCGGGAACTCCCAGAAGTTAATGACAGTCTTGACAACCAACATCCAAGTGGAGAGTAAAAACAGCTTTATCAAACCTGCTGTTTGACACACATAACATCAAGCATCTAGATGTTTGGAGACATCTGGTATTTGGAGTGAAACTTCTCTCTCTCTACTCAGCTATCTGAGAAAGATCAAACTAGCAGAATATCAACTTCTTGGAATCTGGCCTATACACAGGTGATGCGCAGTAGAAGGCTGCTCAGCTTCCACCTTCATCAGACAGGCTCTTGCTCACTGACGCTTTTCCACAGTAGGTGGCTCAGAATCACTTCTGGACTTAGATCCAGGTTACCTCCACAGAGAAAGCCTTCCAATCTGATCTTTCGCCCATGCAAATTCTCCATAGACTTTAGCATTTCCCGAATTCCAGAAAGTTATCCACTCCTCAATCTCTGGCCTTACCTTATTTACTGATTTTGTGTTCTTTTTTGAACTTTCCTAGCACACACTTTTGCTCTTGATGTTATACGTATCATTTATTGATGTCTTCCATACACTCAAAACCACTTCTTGCTTTATGAGGCTTCTGTTAACTCACACTTTCCATTTGGATTATGAGTTTCTGATACTGTATCTGAGAAGACAGCAAGTGCTGTTACGTAAGCAAGTTGGTGAGCACCACAATATTTTGGGGGTAAAGCTCATAAAATGATAACTGTAATCCAGCTTCAAAGGAATTTCTAACATTTCCCAAATCTAATATATGGTGTATTCTATTTTCTACCTTGCGTATATTTGATCCTATTTAAAAAGCAATAAAAGTACTAAGATCAAAGAGATCTTGTCTTAATGCCATATCCCCAGTGGAGATGCTCAACCAATATTTATTAAATCAATCAATCAACAGAAAGCATATTGATTTATTCTCTTAAAAGCAAACATATATTATGATTAATTTTATTTGTTAATGCATATTTTCATACTAGTTGTCTTAGTCTGTTTTTGCTACCATCACAAAATACCTGAAATTGGGTAATTTATTAAAAAACAGGAATTTATTTTATTCCAGTTCTGGATAAATGAGATGTCCAGGAGCAAGCTGTTGGCTGGTTCTGCTGGCTGGTGATGGCTCCTCTGCTTCCAAGATGACACTTTGTTGCTGCGCCCTCCAGAAGAGAAAAACACTGTGTCTTCACTTACAAAAGGTGGAAGGGCAAGAGACAGAATGCCTTGAGAAGCCTCTTTTATGAGATCCTTTCTCCCATTCATGGGGGAGGCACTCATGGCCTAATCACCTCCTAAAGAACCTGCCATCATGTGTAATACCGTCACATCAGCCATTAAATTTCAGTGCCTGAATTTTGGAGGGAACACCTTCAAACCGTAGCATCTATTTAGGCTAAAAAGATATAAGATGTTTTACCCTGGGGGTGTGAGTGACAGACTCCTCACTCTTTTATTTCTCACTATTTCTAAAAGAAATTTGGCTTTGGTTTATTTGGATTTGGTTTATACATGCATTTCCAGGTATACATGTAACATATTCGTCTAAAGTCTCATCAGTAGTTTCATCTAGACATTAGTTTATCTTTCCAAGTAGGTTTAAGTTGCTGGAAAGCCCTTCTTTCTACTTTTTATCATATGTCATAGTAAGTCTCTAACACTCCTGGACATCAGCTTGCTAAGATGCAGATTCCTGACCTTCCTCTTAGAGTGTCTGACTCAGTGGGTCTAAGGAGAGGCCCAACTATCTGCATTTATAATAATCTAAATGATTCTAGTAAAGAGGCCTCAGGAGAAACACTATCCTATGGCATTGCATCTAGTTCCCTTTGGATTATAGCGGGACTTCAGGACCTCTTGTTCAGTGCTTCTTCTTTTTTCATTTATTAAAAGATAATTTTCAAAAAAAGATTTTTTTTTCAGACTCTCACACTGACAGAAATATGAACAGGTGTTAAAGATTTAATTTAATTCATTACTGAGAAAACTGAAGAGATGTTAGAATGAGTCCAAGGGAAATCCAGAAATACATTTATAGATCTGGACTATAGAAATAAATGGGCAAATGGAGGCAAAACTACTAGCCTTTTCCACAATGGGGAAGACAAGTCAATTAAATCACAACTGGACACAGTTTACATGTCCACAGACAAGAATTATATACATTAATATTAGTTTACAGAGCTATAAAATGGCTCAAAGATAATGAAAGACTAGAATTGTATAATCTGAAAGGGTATGATTCAAACAACATGCACTTTCCATTGAAGCACAATATTTTTCTACTTGTGCTGGAGAATAATCCAAGAAAAGAGAAAATCCTGAATCTATAGAATGGGGGTCAGAGTGATCAGAGTGTATATGGAAAGACAGGTAATCTTACAGGGCTGAAACCTAGGGGTAGGAGGTCAAAGCCCCAGTTAAGAGATGGCAGAGAGGAGGGAAGGACAGCAGAACTGTGAAGTTGCATGCAATCAGGAGAGGGAAATGTAACACATGGTCTTGGACCCACTAAGAATTGGACATTGTTGTGGTATTGCCAGCTCATCTCTTGGGCATTGAGCAAACCTTACTCCAGAAATGTTATTCCATAATTGGCCTGATGACCAGAGGGTCATGACTTTCCCTTTTTGAAAGTTTGTGTTTTGAGTAATCTGTTTAGAAATTCCGCCCATAGGGCACTAGTGGTGGCAAGAGATTGGCTTTTGGGGGGCATAATTTAGGTAACCAAGTCCCCATTTGACATTTCAATCATATTCTTGCCTTTAAGATTCTGGGCATATCTGTATCTTAATATGGTGAGGGAGTTATAAAGCGATCTTGTGTCCCCTTTATGGGCACAGGATGTTGCAGAAATAAAGCTGATAGAAATAGTCACATGAGTTGACCAGATGGCATCATCAGCCCCTTGAATCCATTACATCCCTAGTGTCATTAGCTTGGAAGGGCAGCTGCCAAATTAGGGCTGGACATTCCTTTTAACAGGTGCCTTCTTTTCTAGGATCCAAGTGAGAGCCTAAGATAGTTTCCATAATGTCCAAAAGCACATCCTTAGAAGAACATAATTGAATTGTCCAACAGGAACATTCTGACTCAGTTCCCTAACCCATTCTTAGTTTGTATTCTCCATCGGACATTGTGACAATATTTGAAATTTTCAGAAAGGAGTAGTCAGAAAATTAAAAGAAAAAATAAACATAACATAAAAGGAACAGATTATTTTTGTGCAATAAAACTTGACCATTTTATTTCCCTTCTTCAGACACTTAGTGTATATTAATTTCAGTTAGGATACAATCCAAACTCTTGGACAAGGAGCTTGTCATTTCACTTTTAGTCATTGAAACACTTCATAATTCTCTTCCACTGCCCATTCTCTCTACTACACACTCTGACCTTTGAAAACACCTTCCTTCTGCTTGAGATAGTCTTTCAGGCCCTTTCTTGACTTGATTGAGCCTACTTATTTAGAAAATCATGTCATTACCAGTGGAAGAATTCCCTTTCTCTACAAATCTGGGTTAGGTGTCACCACCTTGAATTTCTCTAAGCAAAGCAATTATCATGGCATATATAAATATGCCTCCCTAATCAAACTGTAAACATAGGGGTAGGAGGCTGAGATTTATAGCTATCTTGTTGAGCATTACACTTCCAATTCTGAGGAAATGCAAAATAAGAAATCTGAATATTAATAGAACAGGCAATCAATTGAGAGATTAAATGAATAAACAAATGAGTGAATGAAGGAATTATCGAGTTAGTGAATGCATAGACAATTGAGAAAAGTGGATATTTTTCCTGAGATGAAAAGAATACAGAGAATAAATAATGAAAGAAACTAGCCCTTTCTTATTCTTGGCATCTTTGTCAAAATCAATTGGCTTTTAATTTGTGGATTTATTCCTGGGCTCTCTATCCTATTCTACTGGTTTTTGTATCTGTTTGCTTGCCAGTACCATGCCATTTTGATTACTTTAGTTTTGTCATATAGTTTGAAATCAGGTAATGTGATGCCTCCAACTTTGTTCTTATGGCTCAAGGTTGCTTTGTTTATTTAGGTCTTTTCTGGTTCCATATAAATTTTAGCTTTTCTTTAAGTTTCTATAAAAAATGACATTTTTAAAAATAGAAATCACATGGACTCTTTAGATCATGTTTAGTATGAACATTTTAACAATATTAGTTTTTCCAACTTATGAACATGAGACATATTTCCAATTATTTGTGTAATCTTCATTTTTTGATCAATGTTTTATAGTTTTTAGAATATAGATCTTTCCATATTTCTGCTTGGTTAAATTTACCACTAAGTATTTTCCTATGGTATTAAAATGGAATTATTTTCTTAATTTTTTTTCAGAAAGTTCATTGTTAGTTTATGCAAAAACTACTGATTTTCTCTGTTGATTTTTATACACTGAAACTTTATTGAATTCTCAATAAATGGTGTTGGAAAAATTGGATGTCCTCATGAAGAGAATGAAATTGAACACATCACATCCCATATACAAGAATCAACTCAAAATGGTTTGAAGACTTAAATATAAGATCTGAAACTATAAAACTACTAGTAAAAAACATGAGGAACTCTCTACACATTGATCTGAGCTGTGACCCTAAAAGCACAGGTAACAAAAGAAAAAAGAGACCATTCATCTATTAGTTATTGCACTGCATCAAACTAAAAAACTTATATACAGCAAAGCAAACAATTTACAAAACAAAGAGACAACCCACAGGATAAGAATAATACTTGCAAATAATGCATCTATTAAGAGACTAATATCCAAAATATAGGGAGAAATTAAACAACTCAATAATGAGAAAACAAGTAATTCTATTAAAAATAGGCAAAAGACTTGAATAGACATTTCTCAAAAGGAGACACACAAATGTCCAGTAGGTTATTAATAACAAAGCTCAATATCCCTAATATCACTAATCATTGGGGAAATGCAAATTGAAACCACAATGCAATACCACCTCAGGTCTGTTAGAATGGCTATCATCAAAAAGATGAAATTTAAGTGTTGGTGAAGATGTGTGGAAAAGGGAACCTTTTTACACTGTTGGTGAGAATGTAAGTTAGTACGGCCATTAAGGAAAACTGTTTGGAGACGCCTCAAAAAACTAAAAATAGAACTACCATGTGTTTTATTAGCTTTACTTCTGGGTATTTCCCAAAGGCCTGAAATTAGTAGGTCAAAGAGATGTCTGTTCTTCCATGTCCACTGCAGCATAACTCACGATACCCAAGACATGAGAGAAACCTGAATGTTCATCCACAGATGAATATACAAAGCAAATGTGGTGTATATTTGCAATGGAATATTATCTAGACTTAATAAAAAATAAATCTTGTCATTTGCACCAACACTGATGAACCTGGAGAACATTAGGCTAACTGAAATAAGCCAGACATCGAAGGACAAATACTAAATGGTCCCACTCATTTAAGAAATCTAAAACAGTCAGACTCATAGCAGCAGAGAGTACAATGATGGCTGCCAGGGGATGAAGGAGGGGGAAACAGGGAGATATTGGGCAAAGAGTAAAAAGTTCTAGCTATGCAAGTTAAATAAGTCCTAGAAATCTATGTAAGGCATAGTGCCTATAGTTAGCTATACTATATTGCCTACTCAAAGAGTTGCTAACATTTGCTAAGAGGGTAGCAAATCTTATGTTAAGTATTCTTATAAATAGATAAATAAGTCAGAGGAAAACTTTGGGGGTGATGGATATGTTTATGACATTCATTGTGGTGATGGTTTCATAGTTGCATAGATGTCAACAAACACTTCAAGTTATGCATTATGTACAGCTTCTGTCAGCTAGTCATACCTCAATAAAGTGTTTTTGTTGTTGTTGTTGTTGTTGTTGTTGTTTGAGATGGAGTGTTGCTCTGTCACCAGGCTGGAGTGCAGTGGCACGACCACAGCTCAGTGCAACCTCCGCCTCCCAGGTTGGAGTGATTCTTCTGCCTCAGCCTCCAAAATAGCTGGGACTACAGGTGCATGCCACCACACCCAGCTAATTCTTGTATTTGTAGTTGAGATGGGGTTTCACCATGTTGGCCAGGATGGTCTCGATATCCTAACCTCACATACTGCCTGCCTCAGCCTCCCTAAGTGCTGGGATTACAGGCATGAGCCACCACCCCTGGCCATAAAGTGTTTTGTTTTTTTAAATCATAATATGTTCTTATCAGCACCAAAAGATCATCTTTCACTTTCTACTTCACAGATCACTGATTTAGATTGGGGTTGGTATTCTTTTTCTATAAAAGACAGATAGAAAATGTTTTAGGCTTTGTGAGCCACAGAGACTCTGTTGCAACTAGTCAACTTTGCCATTGTAACATAAAAATAGATGTAAAAAATATGTAAATGGATGAGTATGACTGTGTTCCAATAAAGCTTTATTTACTAAAACAGGTGCAGACCAGACTTATTCCACAGGCCATAGTTTATAAACCTTTGATTTGGATGATTAAATATGGAGCCAAACTTGGATTGAAAATACGGTATGAAGGGATCTGATTTATAGGGAGGATTCGTGATTTTCAAGAATTTGCAATTTCTAAAATGACAAAAAACAAGGGCTGAATAAATGAGGATTTGAGAGACCTATCAGTGTTGGAGGTTGAAGTAAATAACTATAATGCCGGTGATTAAGGATTCTAAGTTTAGAAAATTATGGATAATAACAAGGGCAAAAGTTAGGCCACAGTGAAGGTGGCTGAAGTGGGGTTGAAAGTAAGATTTGTTTAAGTTGAGAAGGTCTGGCAGTTGATGGCCTAATATTGGAAGTTTGTGAAAGAGATGTCCAAAGTTCAAGAAAGACCACCTAATATGTCCCTCTTGAATCAACAGATATTTTACAATTTAAACATTATGAGGTTTGAGCTATTTAGGAAGTTGAGAAATAACTGGATCATTTAGTCAGACACCCTTACGGTAAATAAACTCTCTAATGGCTGTCAATTCTGACAATTATTTTCCCCCCCAATGTGCTGGGGAAATAGCAGTAAACTTATAGCCATGAAGTTATCTTTTATAGAACTATATGGTCCCTGACTTGGAGACTGTATAATCTAGAGTGACAAACAATGTACAGATAAATTGTATATTAGTCAGCTCAGGCATCATGACAAAATGTCACTGTCTGGGTGGCTTAAACAACAGATAATTATTTTGAACAGTTCTCGAGGTTGGAAAGTCCAAGATCAAGATGCCAGCAGGTGCAGTTCCTAGTGATGTCCATCTTCCTGGCATGTAGACAGCTGTTTTTTCATTGTGTCCTCCCATGCCTTCGAGAGAAAGAGAGACACACACACAGAGACAATTTTCTTCTCTCTTTCTCTTCTTATAAGAACACTAATTCGGGCTGGGCGTGATGACTCACACCTATAATCCCAGTACTTTGGGAGGCCAAGGCAGGTGGATCACAAGGTCAGGAGTTCAAGACCAGCCTGGCCAACATGGTGAAATCCTGTATTTACTAAAAACACACAAAATTAGCTGGCCATAGTGGGACGTGCTTGTAATCCTAACTACTCTGGAGGCTGAGGCAGGAGAATTGCTTCAACCCAGAGGTGGAGGTTGTGGCGAGCGGAGATCATGCCATTGCACTCCAGCCTGGGTGACAGAGCAAGGCTCTGTCTCAAAAAAAAAGAAAAGAAAAGAAAAGAAAAAAAAAGGAAGAACACTGATTACATCATGAGGAACTCCACCCTCACAACCTCATCTAAGCCTCATTACCTCCCAAAGCCCCACCTCCACACACTATCACATTGGGGATTGGGGCTTTTACATATGAATGCTGGAGGAACACAACTTTCAGTCCATAGCAAACTGTTGCGTTAAACACTATCTATAGATTATAAAATGTGCTAGCAAAAGGCATAAAAACAGATTCAGTAAAGAGGTGAAGAGGTGAGTTGGAGAGGGCACATCCATCAAGGTTGTCAGCAAGTCCTTTCTAAGAAGGGAATATTTCAGCAGATACCTGAAGGATGAGAAGGAGCCACACAGCGCTTGGGAAAAACATTCCTGAAAGAAGGAGAGACACAAATTGTGGCCCTGAAGCAAGATAAATTTTAACATGTTCCAGAATCTCTAGGAAGGCTGCTCAGGTTGGCACATGAGAGCAAGGAGAAGAGAGGCTTTAGGAAATGTTGGTCCTCCCTTACCTGCTCAAAGACATCTTATTATATGTGACCACTGGATTTCAAGGGCAGTCATCCTGTGGATTCTGAATCTGAAAACCTTTGTTAAAATTCTTGCAAGTAGATTCTTCACTGCAGAATCTTGAGCAAGCCCCTTGGCCTCTCTGAATTCCATTTTTTTTTTTTTGTCTTGTTTTGTCTGGAGATTAACATGTCATCTACCTTTCCTACAAGACAGACTGGTTGTGAGCAACAAATGAAACAACATAGGTGAAAGCATTTTGCTAAACAATCTACAAATAGGAGACATTGTCACGTATCTTGGGACTGACTAATTTTCATTTCCAGTCCAGTTTGTTTAATGCATCCAAGTTGCCACTTTAAATGGCATTTTTCTTCATGAAATTACATCTCTTCTATTGAAAAACAGAATTCAGTAAGATGAGGAAGTTAGACACTGAAGCAAGGCTTCTGCATAACTGTTATTTATCCTGTGCCTCAGCTTTCAAATCTATATAATGGGAATAATGATACTGACCTCCTGGGTTATTGGTGTGTGCCCAGCACAAGATTCTGGTGTGGTGTTAGCTTCGATTAGGCCAGATTTGAAAGAGTCACTGTTGTGACAGTCAGATTATGATTCCTATGAGCCCTGCCATGGGGACTGCTCTTCACTTTTCCATAACCTCTCTATTAAGTGGCTGGCATGAAAAGGTAACTCTCATCTGCAGGCATTCACCCTTCCTCTTGGGTTGCCATAGGGAGAGAATCACAACATGGGTCTGTCTTGGCCTTTGTCCAAAAAAGATTAATTTCCACAGGTGGCATTAGAATATCCTGTCTCCAGTCACACAAGGCATGGGCTTGGAACAGGAGCTGTAATAAAGTTCTCAGCTTAAATGGACTTTGCAGCTCCTTACTTCTGGCCTTGACCTTTTTACAGCAAAGCTAAAGCAGTTTTACAGTTTCCATCTGTCTGGAATTCTCTCCTTTGACTCATACCTACTTCTTTTTTTTTTTCCACCACTATCCCCACTGCCTCTTCTAGCATTCTGGGGGCTGGCTCCTACTTATTATATTTTAGGGATTAGTTCAGTCGATCCCTCCTGTGGTAATCCCTGCTGATTACCATCCACTTTCCTTTACCCCACCAGGTGAGCTGGGAATCCCCTTCCCCAGCCTCTACATTATACTGCAGATATTTTCACATAGCACTTTCCACACACTCTTAGCTACATGTGTTTCTCTTCCACTGGAGTATGTGCCTTGACATCAGGGCCCCAGTGACTAGATATTATTCAACTTTACATCTCAGTGTCAACTACAGCACCTGGCACACGTGTTCAGCAATGTTACTGAATGAATGAATGATGACTGAAGTTAGCTATCTCCTTTAGTTTCCTCTATACAGTAGACAGCCCAAACTCCTTAGTTCCCTATCCCCAGTTCCTGATTATCCCCAAACAGCATCCCACGCATCCCTTACAGTGACTTTTTTCTGCATGCATACCTCACCTTTGAGGCAGTCTGCTCTATCTTTAAGCTGCTCTATTTTTAGAAAAATATTTTTAGCAGAAATTTCACTCCAAGCATCCTTTACCTTCAGGGATTAACTCTACCATCTGGAGAAAAACAAACCTACTGTTTTCTTTATAAGATAATCTTTCCCATATTTAGAACACTTATTTGTTCCTTTTTAAAAAAAATACTTAAATGGACAAACAGTATTATGGTGTATATTTATGTGGTATAACAAATGTTATACTTGTGTACATTGTGGAATGATTAAAACAGGCTAACGCACATATACATCATCTCACATACTTATCATTTGTTTGTAGTAAGAACAACTAAAATGTACTTTTTAAAAACAATTTTGAAATATACATTATGTACTAAAATATACATTATTCTATAGAGGCTGCACCAATTTACATTCCCACTAATAATACACTGGGGTTTCCGTCTCTCCACATCATTTCCAATACTCATCTTTATAATTTATGTATTTTGCAGGGCACCCCTCTAACCCCCAGCCATACTCTGCAATTATCTGCATTCCTATTTCTCCTTTCTACCTCTTAGGACCCCAATACTACCTTCAGCTCCTTCTTTACTCAATACTGAAGGGAAAACTGTCCTTAGTAACTGGGGCCTGCAGACTTCAGACATTCCCAGCCGGGCCTGCTGGCCAGACTGCTGGAGAGCTAAGGAGGCAGTCATGATGGACTCCGACAAAGCAAGGGGCTGCTTTTGCTTTTTTGCTAATTGCTATTCTAACAAGTGTGAGGTGGTATCTTATTGTGATATTAACTTGCATTTTTGTGATAAGTGATATTCCCGCCTTCCAGGTATCTGTTGACCACTTATATGTCTTCTTTCCAGCGATGTCTATTCAGTTTGTCTATTTTTTAAATTGGGTAAATTATTTTCTTTTTTCTTTTGCTTCTTGTTTTCTGTTAGTTTGTTTGCTATTGACTTGGAGGAATTTCTCATATAGTTTGGATATTAACCCTTTATCAGAGATATGGTTTACAAATATTTTCTCCCATCCATAGGTTATTTTTTTTTCACTTTGGTAGTTATTTCTTTTACTGTGCAGAAGCATTTTAGTTTGATAAAATCCTACCTATTTTTGTTTATATTGCATCTGTAGAAACTCTATTTCTAGTTATTATTACCTAAACAAAAAAGAAACAAGTTGTCTTAGTCCATCCAGGCTGCTGTCTTAGACTAGGCAATTTATAAACAACAGAAACTTATTGCTCAGAGTTCTGGAGGCTGGGAAGTCCAAGATCAAGGTGACAGCAGATTCAGTTTTTGGTGAAGACTTGTTTTCCATGGATAGTGGCTTCTATGTATATTTTCCTACTCCCATGGGAGAAGGGAAAAACAGACACCTCTCTTTCATAAGACCACTAATGCTTTCACAAGTGCTCCGCTCTCATGATCCTCTCCCTTCCCAAAAGCCTGGCCTCTTAATTTCAACAGACTGGGGATTGGATTTCAGTGGATGAATTTTGGAGAAATTTAAACATTCAGACCATCACACAAGTTGAATTTTATTTTTATTCAATTACCTATAGGCATGGATGCTCTCAGTTGATCTAGCAAATAGACATCTGTCACAGAAAATAGAGAAGATATCCCAAGGGAAGAGGAGAAGCTCTACAATGTGAAGAGATTTCCAGAGGCATAACCATTCCATCTGTCACTATTGGCATCTTGTGGCCTGGTTTAGTTTACGTGTGCCTGGTTAGGTTAGGCTGATTTACATAATAGATTATCTAGCTATACCTGAAATAAACTTCAAAATGGACAAATATCTTGAAAATGTCCTGGGGGAAAAAAAGAATAATTAAATATAATACTAGTGATGCCAAATGAAAAAAGCATTGTAGGGCACGAGCACTACATCAGCTATATTTTTTATGCTCCTCATAAAAAAGTAATGACATACTCTTATATGACAAGAAGTCACTGAATAAAAGTCCTAAATTTTTAGGGAAACTACTTGATATGTGAAATTACATCTACTGTCATTTGTATTGAAATTTGTCATATATGTTAAGTCCTTACTATGAGCAAGACATTTAAATTTAAGTATTCACAAGATGAATATAAATATTTTTAGTTCAAGGGTGATTTTTCAATTATTCTATATTTATCCCAACATTTTATGTAAATTTTACTACATTCCTTACTACTTAGAGGTATGTTTTGACGTTTCTCAACAACAAAAGCTATACATTTTACACTGGGGTGAAAATTGTTTTTCTTCTTGTCATTGTCACAATAAAATAGATTTTAAATAATAGATGTAAAACAATATGATGTAAGCTAAATTGCATTTCTTTTTTAGCGGAAACTTTTAGAAAATTTCTAAATAGAGTTCCTATAAATAATTCTGTAAGTGTTTGTTGTCTATGCATCGTGTCAAAGTACAGATGTTTCTAAATGTCTCAGCTGATGGTATTTTTTCCCAGATTCCGTTTCAGAAGTGACATGAAGAAAAATACTTTTCAGAGAGACACTAAAATAATGAATCAGACAAAAAAAATCTATTCTCTACAGAAAAATACTTTTGTAGCAATAACAATAACAATGTTTCCTAGCACAAATTCTGCTAAGTACAATCATTATTGGAAAAGATAAAAGAGATACAAGAGCAACTATAAACCAAAAAGATTGTGGGGAATATTTCCAGAGATGCTACAATAGCTAAAAATTTTTCTTTGCATCACTCATATTCAAACTACAGGCATTCCTCAGAGACACTGTGGATTCTGTGTCTAGATCACCACAATAAGGCCAATATTACAATAAAATGAGTCACACACATTTTTTTGTTTTCAATGCATATGAAAGTTATGTTTACCCTATACTGTAGTGTATTAAGTGTGCAATAGCATATGTCTTAAAATGTATGTATCTTAGTTAAAAACTAATTTATTGCTAAAAACTGCTAAAGATATCTGAGCCTTCAGCAAATCGCATTCATTTTGCTGGTGGAAGATTTTGCCTCATTGCTGATGGCTGCTGACTGAACAGGGTGGTAGTTGCCGATAGCTGGTATGTCTTTTGCAATTTTCGAAAATATGACAACAATGAAATTTGCCACGTAGATTGACTCTTCCTTTCCTGAAAGATTTCTCTGTATAATGTGCTGATGTTTAGCATTTTACCCACAGTAAAACTTCTTTCAAATTTAGAGTCAATCTTCTTAAACTCTGCTACCACTTTATCAATTAAGTTTATATACTGTTCTAAATCCTTTGTTTTTGTTTCAACAATGTTCAAGGCCTCTGTACCAGAAGTAGATTTCATCACAGCAACCACTTTCTTTGTTGATTCAGAAGAAGCAACTCCTTATTCATTCAGGAGATTGAATATTGTGAGATTGATTATTATGAGATTTCAGCAATTGAATCAAATCTTCAGGTTCCACTTCTACTTCTAGTTCTCTTTCTATTTTGACCACATCTGCAGTTCCTTCCACCACTAAATCCTTGATACCTTCAAAGTTATCCATGAAAGTTGGAATCAACTTCTCCCATACCACTGTTAATGTTGATATTTTGACTTCCTCCCATGAATCATGAATGCCCTAATATCTACAATGGTGAATCCCTTCCAAGAGTTTTCAACTTACAATTGATCCTTGAATAATGTGGGAGTTAGGGATTTGGGTCACCTGCACATTTAAAAATTTATATACAACTTTGACTTCCCAAAAACTAAACTAATGGCCTAATGTAGACCAGATGCATTATAGATAACATCAATAGTCAATTAACATATTTTGTATGTTATGTGTATTATATAATAGATTTTTAGAATAAAATAAGCTAGAGAAAAGAAAATATGATTAAGAAAATTATCACAAATAAAACATGTATTTACTATTTATTAAGTGGGGTGGATCATCATAAAGGTCTTCATCCTCATCATCTTCATGCTGAGCAGGCTGAGGAGGAGGAGGAGGTATTGGCCTTGCTGTCTCAGGGGTGGCAGAGGCAGATGAAAATCTATGTAAAGGTGGACCCGCACAGTTCACAACCATTTGCTCTGTACTTCGCTGAGATCCATCAAAGGAATCACTATCTATAGCAACTATAGCTTTATAAAATGTTTATTAATAACAAGATATGAAATTCAAAATTACTCTTTGATCCATAGGCTTCAGAATGAATGTTGTATTAGCAGGCATGAAAACAATGTTAATCTTGTACAACTCCATCGAGCTCTGGGGCAAGTAGATGCATTGTCTATAAGCAGTAATATTTTGAAAGAAATCTTATTTTTTTGAACATTAATTCTCAACAGTGAGCTTAAAAGATTGCGTAAGCCATGCTATAAACAGATATGCTGCCATCCAGTTTATTCTACTCGCAGTGCACAGGCACGGTAGATTTAGCCTAATTTTGAAGGACTCTTCGATTTTCAGAATGGTAAATGAACATTGGCTTTGACTTAAAGCCACCAGATACAATAGCCCCTAACAAGAGAGTCAGCTTATCTTTTGAAGCTTTGAAGCCAGGCATTGACTTCTCCTCTATAGCTATGAAATTCCTAGATGGCATCTTCTTTCAATATACGGTTGTTTGGTCTACATTAAAAATCTGTTATCTAATGTAGATACCTTCATCAGTGATCTTAGCTAGATCTTCTGGATAACTTGTGGCAGCTCGTACATCAGCACGTGCTCTGTACCTTGCACTTTTATGTTCTAGAGGTGGCTTCTTTTCTTAAATCTCATTAATTAACTTCTGCTGGCTTCCAACTCCTTTGCAGCTTCCTCACCTCTCTGAACCTTCATAGAATTAAACAGGGTAGCATCTTTTACTTTTTCTTTTGCATTCACAATGTGGTTTTGCATAAGAAATCTAGCTTTGGGCCTGTCTCAGCTTTCTATATGCCTTCTTCAGTAACCTTAATCACGTCAAGATTTTCATTTAAAGTGAGAGACGTGGGACTCTTCTTGTTACTTGAACACTTAGAGGCTATTGTAGAGTTATTAGTTAGCCTAATTTAATTATTTTTGTGTCTCAGGGAATAAGGAGGCTTGAGCAGAGAGAAAGAGATGGGGGAATGGCCATTTGGAGGAGCAGTTAGACCCCATATAACATTTACCAATTAAGTTGCCGCCTTATAGGGTTGTAGTTTGTGGTTCCCCAAGCAAGTGCAATAGTAACATCAACGATCGCTGATCACTAAGCACCGTAACAGGTAGAAGAATAATAAATTTTGAAATATTGTGAAAATTACCAAAATGTGACAGGGAAACAGGAAGTGACCCCATGTTGTTGGAAGAATAGTGCCGATAGGTTTGCTTGAGCCAGGGTTGATATAAATCTTCAATTTGTGAAAAACCCAGGATCTGTGAGGTGCAATAAAGTGAAACTCATGAAGCTCACTAAAATGAGGAATGTCTGTATTAAGCCTGTTCTTTTCCCCATAAAAGAGCCAGAAAGGCTTAGAAGATGACTAGCGCCCTTAATGATGAGGAATAATGATAACCAGGCGAATAACAACCGTGTGAATAATGATGGTGACCGCAGACCTTTAACATTTAACAAAATCTTTACCCTTCTCTATAAGAAGATAACACTGAAAATATGTTGCATAACATGACAAATCAATGGTTATATCTTAGTAAATTAATTATGAGTTTTTATACTAATAGATTGCATAAAACATTTCTCTCTTACAGAACTCTTTCTGCATTTCTATTCCTGTGACTTAGTAGGGTAAATAACTATATCCTAGTTCATGCCTCTTGTCCCAATGCCCTGTCTGATTTAGTATTCGTCCCATACTTTTCCTGTTTTTTGAAGTGAAATATTATCTATGTACATTGAAATAAGATGGGTTTAGTAGTCATCCACTTCATTCTTCCAGCCTTTCTCACAATCTCATCTGACAGCATAGGGGATATCTCTTCAGGGACCAGAACTCTCACTCTCTTTGTCTGGCCTTTTCCAGACCCAACATCACCAACCCTTTCCTTCCAAGATATAGTCAAGGTATTTGCTGGTAAAAATACACTGCACTTAGACTAAACTGTTTCAGAGAATAGCTTATGGCAAAGGACCACCCTTCCCAATATGAAATAGACCAGGCTCAAGGATGTCAGCATTGTTTGCCTATGACAAGGCCAGATATAGACGCTCCAAACTTCTGTTCTTGGCTTCATAAATGATTAGCTAAATTTATTGTCCCCACTGATCAATTAGAACAGAGTGCCTATTAATCTGACCTGAACACATTTTGGTTACACTTCTTTCTTTTCCCTAGACTCCTGAACTCTGACGCATTCTAAGTCTGAGCCAGAATTTAGCTCCTTCTCAATGGCTCCTCCCAGGAAGAGGCTGGCATAAGGGTAAAACATTCTCTGATCTCCTATCCAATCAGGCCACTCCATATCTGGTCATACCTTACCTACATCTGGTTCTTTCCAGCCTTTGTCTTTCCTCCTGTAAAATAAAAGCCCTTTTCTGCCTGAGCTCTGAGAAGCTTGCTGTTCTTATAGTTGGAGAGGTCTTTCTATTCCAATAGTAATAGGAATACTCTCCCTCTTATAATAACCTTTTCTAATAAAGCTTCTACATATCTCAGTCTAGATTTGCTTTGTTTTTGACTCTATTAAAGAAATTTTATTTTTAGAGCAATATTAAGTTCAAAGGAATATTGAGTGGAGAGTACAGAAAGTTCATTCACCTGCTCATCCCACCTCCACGCATGCTCAGCCTCTTACTATCAAATCCTGTACCAGAACGGTATACCTATTACAATCAATGAGACTCATTGACACACAATTATCTTTGAAAGAGATCAGAACATACCACCACCATAAAAATATGTCACTTCAACATAAGGATTGTTTTGAGCTGATGGCAACTGGAAATCAGCAAATGTAGGAAGGGTTCTCTGCCTTCCTCTTATCAGATTAAAAGCAGGGCATACATTTCTTCTTGTGACTGCGGACGCCTCTCCCGTACTGGGAAGAGAAGAGCCACTCTTATCACTGGAGATGGAGAGTCGGACACCTTTACATAAACAGAACTTACTAAAATAACCCTTATTCTTCCTTTGTTTCCCCATATCTTTCCTTGTCACTTCCTCATGATTTATCACACCTGGAAGCCCCAAATCCCTTCCTTCTTTAAAATGGTACATAAACCCCCAAGTCTAATTGCATCTTTAAATTTCATTTCTTTTCTATGAACTCCTATGCATGTAATATCAATAAAAAACTATGTGCCTTTTCTCGTGTTAACTTGTCTTTCGTTAGTTTAATTTACTGGTTCCCAAGTACTAAACTTAAGAGAGTCGAGGAACTTTTTCTCCCTGACATCACTAAAAGTCTGCAGTTTACATAAACATTTACTCTTGGTGTTGTATATTCTGTGCTGCTGTGGTCTGAATGTTTATGTCTCCCCAAAACAATCCCTAGTGAATTTTGGTCTGCTATTTGGGTTCCCCACAAAATTCATCCCGAATAAACCTACAGCTCAATGTGATGGTTTTAAAGGGTGGGACCTTTTAGCAGTGACTAGGTCATGAGGGCAGAGCCTTCACGAATAAGATTAATAGCTTTATGTAAGAAGTCCCAGAGAGCTGCTTTGCCCCTTCCACCAGTGAAGTTATAGCAAGAGGACAGCCTGCACCAGACATGGAGCCTACCAGTGCCCTCATCTTGGACTTCAGAACTGTCAGAAACAAATTGCCGTTTATAAGCCACCCAGTCTAAGGTATTTTCTTATAGCAGCCTAAATGGATCGAGACATATGTGTTTTGCCATATGCATAATGACACGTATCAACCATTACAGTATCGTATAGAACAGTTTTGCTGCCCTAAAAATCTTCTGTGCTTTCCCAATTCATCTCTCCCTTCCTTCTAACCCCTGGCAACCACTGACCTTTTCACTGTCTCCATAGTCTTGCCTTTCTCAAAATGTCATATAGTTGGAATCATACAATATGTAGCCAGTTCAGACTGACTTCTTTCACTTAGTCACATGCTGAATTTTTTTATTTGACAATTGTAACTGAACACTGATTCTAAATCATGTATTCCAAGACACTGAATTTATATTCCTAAAAGGTACATTATGCATATTACAAGAAGGGAAGGAGGAATGCAACATTTGTAAAGGTCCTATGAAAGCTCTCTTTAGCTAGAAATTGTCATAGCCTGCTGTTTAATGTTTCTATTAGAGATTAAAGAGGGAGCTCCCCCTTCCTGTGTCAAATAAAAGAAGATAGCTGTGACTGGAAGTTGCTTTGTTGCCACCATTTCTGCCCCAGGGGAGGCAATAAATGGAATCATTGGATGCCGTTACTAGGTCGTGTCTATAGTCCTTGGCTTTGGGCCGAAATATGTTCACTGTGAAGCTAATGAAATATAAGCTTTGGGGCCTCTCATTTTGTAGTCATTATTTTGTATTCTATTTCTTAATAGTGTCTCTCCACTGTATAAGTCTCATGCCCCTCCCCCCCTCCCCCCAAGAAAACCTGTCTCTGCTCTTGGCTGTACAATACAGCAAATCTTTGCTTGTGACTTCCACCCAGCAAGTCTTGCCAGCTTGTAGCCCAGGACCTCTTAGACAATCAAAATAAACCTAATGTCAGCGTCAAAAATAGAGGGTAGGGAATGTGGCACAGTACTACCTTTAATAGTGAATAAAGAAACAGAATAAAACTCATTGGGTGTTTTAAATCTTCCATCTCGATGCATTTAAATGCAACACAGTAAGACCCTACTTATACTCTTTTTTTTTGTAATTCTAAAATTGATTTCAACTTTACTAGATCCTGAAATAATGACAAACATAGATAAGCTAGGAATAAACCAAATTAAGAACTGTTACTATGCATCATGTAGATACAAAATCCCAAAAAGTGCAGATGAATTTCAGAATAATAGTATGTAGAATCCCGTTAGAGTCTGAAAATATCAACCCTATTTTCAGTAAAGGACATAGATATAGAGCCAATGCAGTTTGCAAAGCACCTGCCACACAGTAGCGCATCCTCCGTACTCCCCCAGACTGTACTCCTCCGAGTCTCCCTGGAATTCCACTGGTGCCTGTAATGCCAGGAGCCACATGGGCCAGCCTCAAAGTCATAGTTAATATTTACTGATACTGATGATGTTCCAGACACTGTGATTGATGCTTTTCATGTATTAACCCATTTAATCTGTTGAGGCTGGGGGAAGGGTATAATAAATATACCTTTTTCTCCCTATTTGGAACCAAATGAGAAATAATACCTGGGAAATCCACAGAAGAAGCCTTATTACTTTTATTTGTTTTTACTTCAATGTCAGTTTTATTATCTATAAAGCTGATTTGAGAACAAGGCTTTAGCCCTCCAGCCACAACAGGCTTCTTAACTACTTCGCCCTTGTGCTTACCAGACTTGGTTGTTCAGAAACTGGCTCAGCTGGCTAAATGAGCTTTTCCTACAGGTATTGAGTCTAGGCTGTCCAAATACCATGTGGCTAAAGAGAAGAGCTGGCCTTCTTGGAAATAAAGAGCTGGAAAAATGAAGGAAGAGGGGAGGGTCAGAGGGAGAGTGATTGGGATCCTCTTTGTTCATTTAAGGGTGAATGTAGTGCTTCTTCTACAGATTGGTTCCTTACATTAAAATGCACACCCTCCCTTCAGGTCATCAGTCTGGAACATTTACTTCTAATTTCTCAAATTCAGCCCAAGGCGCTTCATCTCCTCTGCATCTTTCTATCATTTCCCTAAAAGTGCCTGTTCCTTGGATTAGAAGGAGTGTATCAAAGTTAGATTTAGGTGCACAAACACACTCTTTTCTATTGTGAGGCTGAAGGCTTCTCTTCTTCCACCAGGGCTCCTCCCCACTTTTACACTCAAAGACATCATTCATTCTGAGGTGATGATAATAATCAGATACTAATTTTATGCAAATTCTGCAGAAAAACAGATGAGATGTCTCTACTGCACTAAATATCTCTTGATACTCTGCTTAGCTCTGTATTCGTGTCATCAGCTGTGTGTTCCTATCATTGCTGAAAACATCAATTGAAAAACTGATCCCATGGACCATTCTGTCACTACCAAGTGGCACTCTAAGAAATCGACTAATCAGAAGAACTGAAGTCACAGGTTTCTCTAGGTAGTTCCCATTGATAATTCACTAGGAGAAAAAAAAAAACTGTCAGAGTAACTAAACTGTAAAATGCCATCTCTTTGGAGGAAGAAATTATCCTTTTGAACTCAATAATTTACAATTTAATCTCTTGGTAATGTACAGGATCGATTTAAGTAATCGGGGTATGATAGCATCCACTATTAGGGATTCAAAGAAGATATATTATGTTTCAGGTTATTTATTTATTTATTTATTTTACCAGAAAGTAACATGGGCCTTGGAATGAAATAGACCTGTGTTTAATTCTTGACTCAAAAATTGTATGACCCTAAGCAACTCTCAATTTAATAATCCCTGAAATAGCTTTATTAACAATTTATGCCCTCTGAACCATTGATGAAATAGCACATGCCTATATATATAGCAGATAAAGACTCTGCACATAGTAGGTCCTGAAATAATTTTAATTTCCCTTCTCTTTACAAAGGCCAAACTTATTTCTGGGTTAAAGGTGCTGCCACTAGTCTACTACATAATATCCCACTTCTCTTTTGATCAAGCTATGGAGTGGACTTCATGAATAATGAGAGATTTTTCTGAAATTCAAGTTCTTATTTCTTGAGGTCTGGAATCACCATTTTTTAGTCTATAGCTTACTTTGTGTCAAGCACTTTTTATGAGCATTTTATAAATATTAGCATGTTCCATCCTCATAACAATGTTTTTTTTGTTTGTTTTTTTTTTAATGAGGAAACTGATTCACAGCAACATGACCGAAGTCCCAAAGCTGAGAAATGATGTAGTCAGGATTTGGATCCAAGCAGATTTTGCTTCTTAGTCCTCTACATTGTTGCTTTAATTGGGATTCCACTACAGGAAAACTTAATGTTAATAGTTTACCTATTTTTATCTACTTCTCTATATACGGTATTACTTAAAAGTGCTGCATATCTTTACCTGTAGTATATCATACTTAAAATAAGGTCACATTTTAACTATTTACCAACTTTTCCATTTACCTAGTTGTCTTTAGAAATAATTTTTATTTTCATTTCTTAATATCTATTTCTATTTTTATAACAAACTTTATTCTGAAAATTTAAAGTTGGTTCTCTCACTAGCAACTGTACATGGGGAGGGGATGTGATTAAGTCTACAAGCTCTGGCCTCTAATGGAGTGGCTTATAAGTGGCCGTACTGCTTATAAGCTGTGTCCTTAGCAAATTACCCAAACTTGCTGTCCTTCAGTTTCCTCATCTGGAAAGCGAAGATAATGCTACCATCTTTCTTCATAGGAGATTTCATAGATTCATAAGTGAATACATTTAGAACTGCCAGGCACATGGCCGTTCTCAGTGAGAGACAGCTCTTATTATTATATATGTATCTATGCCACTATCTCTCATTGCTTTTGCTGCCTTATTCTTATGCAGAATCTTCAGTTTACTAAGATTTTTTTAAAACATACATTGGTTGCTTTTCTATTTTTAAATAATGGTGTAAGGTAAATATACTTGTTTTGGAGATGAGGAAGCCAAGGATCAGGATATGTTATGGGTTGAATTATGTCACCCAAAACAAGTATGTTTGGAGTCCTAACCTTCACTGCCCCAGAGTGTGACCATATTTGGAGATAGAGTCTGTACAGTTGTAGTCAGTTTAAAATGAAATTATTAGGGTGGACTTTAATCCAACATAAGTAGTATCCTTATAAAAGGGGGGAAATTTGGCCAGGCACAGTGGCTCACACCTGTAATCCCAGCAGTTTGGGGGACCGAGGTGGGCGGATCAGAAGGTCAGGAAATCAAGACCACCCTGGCTAACATGGTGAAACCCCATTTCTATTAAAAATACAAAAAGTTAGCCGGGTGTTGTGGTATGCACCTGAAGTCTCAGCCACTCGGGAGGCTGAGGCAGGAGAATCACTTGAACCATGGAGGTGGATGTAGCAGTGAGCTGAGATCAAACCACTGCACTCCAGTCTGGGCAACAGAGCGGGACTCCGTCTCAAACACAAAAAACAAAAAAAGGGCGGTGGGGGAGTGAATTTGGATACCGACATGCATGCATAGAGGGAAGATGTTGTGAGGAGATACAGGAAAAAGGCCATCTGAAAACCTTTGCAGGAAGGAATAGACCCTTCCCTTGCAGCCCTCAGGAGGAGCCAACGCTGGTGACAACTTGACTTCTGGCTGCCAGAACTACAAGACAATACATTTCTGTTGTTTAAACCACTCAGTTTGTGGAATGTTGTTATGACACCCTTAGCAAACTAATACAGAGGAGTAGAACGAGCTGCTATGCTGAGCAAAATGCATTAAAGAACCAGAATGAAAAGTTTCCTGCTTCAGTCCAGTGACCTTTTACTGGTAACTCGGATATTTTATGTCTAATGATCTCTTAACCCAACCCTGCCTCCACCTTCATATCCATCCATTTTTAAACTTGGCAAGAGCTTACTGGCTTGGAATGCTGTGCATAAGGCAAATACTTCAGGAAAGGTAACAGGACATTTTATGTCTTCCAGGATCCTTATACCTGTGTGGAGGTATAATGTATTCTAAATATATTCTCTAATGTATTCTAAAGAGAGATATGACATTATTATATATAAACTGATTCACAAAAAGTAACAAAATCACAGCATCAGAGAGCCTGGGTACTCATGAATCCATCACCCTCAAAGCCAGCCTCTCTGTTTTTCCCATCCCTTTTATTGTTCAGGTATCATTTGAGCATGGACCTCATGGGACACGACTCTCCATCACGGCTTCAGCTCACCCAAAGACCTACAGATAAGTACAGAAGTCATAACCTCCCACCTCCTGAATGTCTCATGATTCAGATCCCAAATGCCTTATAAACCAAAACGTTATATGAATGGGGCATATTGTTTTCATGTATGCAAACTCAAGCCTTGAAAACTACAGAATACAGACAGACCTAGAAATGATTAATGGCAGACTAATGAGACTGTATAAGTATGCAGTCCATGAATAGAACCTATAAAAAATGAACTGTGAGAAGATATTGAGTTTTGCCAAAATGTCATTCCTGTAAGGGCATCGCCTCCCATTATTAATCATGTGGACACTGTTGTCAAAAATGTCATTAGAATGACTCTAAATCCTGATAAGCTAACCCAGTCCATTTACAGGGTTTATTTTAAGCTGTCTTGGTTATTTGCCTCATTCTAGATCTTGAGAGATTTTCTTAGAACACTTTTATCACATGGTTCAGGACCTAAAATTATTCCATTGTCTCAAAAAAAACTCTTCCATTTTCAGCATAGTTTCTCTTGTTCTAGAACATTTACCTTGCCCATGCAGGACATGACTTGGAACTCTAGATTTTATTAGCTGCAACTTCAAAGGGAAAAGGGTTACTCTGGATACTGGAGTCATGACATTTGTCTAGGGGTCAGAAACCTGCATTCTCTAGTAGCTTTAGGCCCAAGACCTATGGCTTCAAGACAAGAGTATATAACCTGACATCAGAAAACTTGGATTCTTATCCCAGACTATCATATTTTGACCCTATATATTTAAGAAAGCATTTATGTACCCTGAATTTTTCCCCTAATAATTTGGTTCAATAAATTTTGGCAAATTATCTATCTATCTATCTATCTATCTACCTACCTACCTACCTACCTACCTACCTATCTATCTATCTACCTACCTACCTGCCTGCCTACCTACCTGCCTACCTATCTAATCGTGTATCCATGCATGGATCAAGATATGAAATACATCCATCACTCCAGATAGTTCCCTCATGGCCCTGTCCAGTAAGCTTTTCTGTAACCACAAAGAAGTAGTCACTTTTTTTCCTTCTGTAACCATAGACCAATTCACTTTGCTTGTTGTAAAACTTCATATAATAGTTCCTCATTGTGTCTGTCTTCTTTGACTCAGTGTAATGTCTGTAAAATTAATACGTGTTGTTGCATAACCAATCAATTTTCCTTATTGATGCTGAATAAAATTTCTTTGCATAAATGTATACAGCTGAACCATTTTTATTAATAAAATAAGTAGGATAATTTGGACTTCAAACCTGGGCCCCCTGGCACTAGCTTTGTGATTTTGGACAAGACATTGGCTCTTCCAACACGGATCAGACACACTAAAGGCCTCTCCCTCACCACTGTAACTGGCACTCGGCCACGTCTTCTTCCTGGACTACTGGTAAACCCCACACAAATCAATGCATAGAACATCATATGCCTATAATGCATAGAAATCAAAACACAGGACAGCCTGTGCTTCTTTTGTGCCTGGATTCTTTTCCTCAACCTAATGTCTGTGAGAGTAATCCATGTTGGTCTGCCAATTAATGTCCTGGATTTTATTATTCTTCAATCAGAGCCAGGATGAATCTTTTAAATATAAATCAGATCATGTCACTCCTTTCCTTAAAACTCCACAAGGGCTCCCATTTCACTTATAATAACATGGAAATGTTTACCAGAGCCTGCCTGGACCTACCACCCCAAATCCTCTGCAACTCCATCCTCATTTCTTGCCACTCTCCTTTCACTCACTACACTTTATGATTGTGTCTCCAATATGCTCCAGTTATTCCTGCTATGGGGTGAAGAGGTCCCCTCTTGGCCGCAGGCTGCTTGTTCTTCCATTTATGTCTCAGCATAAATGTTACCTTCTCAGAGAGGCCCTCATTGACCTCTCCAACTAGGTAGAGAATCATGCTTGGCACCCAGAAATTGTCCTATAATTATTAGTAGGATTAATGAATATGGATACTACAAGGCATAAATACATCGTGGACAATTATTAGTGTTTTATAACAAAAATACATAATAATTATATGCTCAAAAATTAAACTGTGTATTTGTGGTCATTATGAAAAAAGAGACCCATACTTTGCATTCCAGAGGTCTTAGTTAAGATTTCAAATAAGTGAAAGGAGATGGGAAACTATCTATTAAATAATCCAGAAATGATAACTGAAGAGTCCTGTAGACAACTGTACAGAGGGTAGATGACTGGCAGAAGGGGGGTCTCTGTGGGGAGGAAGGTGGTGTGAAGTCTTGGGTTTTGTCAGAAGACTAGATTTAGCTTTCATGAGATAAATTCAGCTTTCATGAGATAGGCAGTGACAAGTTAATCCTGCTGATGTTGTTTCCTTTATATTTTTATAAATTGGGTATCAGTATACAAATTATAAGTGATTAAAAATTTAGTAGGATATCTTCTCAATATAATGCATTTTTCTTTTTTTTCTTTTTGAAATTAATAATATTCTGCTCCCCACTATGAAATTGCTGGCTGATAACCATGGCATGTTTCCTCTGGGCCAACAAGCAGCTACAGTGTTTAGTCCTCCTTTACCTCCCTACTACTCTTACCAAGAGAGAATAGTGTTTGTTCCCAAACGTGTTCATGTTATGTGTATTGTTTTGTAAATCAATAAAAGTGGAGTTAAAAAAATAGAAATTTCTAGGAAAACTAGGTTGAACGTTTTAGGAAGAGTCAGTAAGTATGAATTGGTATCGTTTTCTGTTGAAATAGGTATGGGCAATTCAACTTTAGAATATTTGGTTACAGTTGCAAAAATTAGATGTTCCGAAGTCGAATGGCTGTACATGTCTTTAAGTTCTTCCATTCTTTGATGAAACTGAAACAGAAACTCAAATGTTTGCTTTTAGGCAAGTTATTTCTATACAAAGAAAAACCTTGAATCTATACCAAAAGATTGGCAAACAACAGCTCTTCTGGTTAATGAACGAACTAAAAATTCTGATTCATGTGAGAAGAAAAAAGGGCTTCCACTGAGCTCAATGTAGCTCATTCCTGCTACTTAGGAAGTTTAATTTGTCACCAAAATGCAGTAATTGAGGTTCCCTGGTTTGACATAGCAATTAGCCATTACTAAATCCAAAGGCCATTTCTCTTTTCTCTTCATATTTGAACTTAGCTTTGGAAACAGTTATTTTTTTCCTCTTCCTTACAATACTTTCCTCACTTAGTTTTCCAAAAGCACTCTCCTGGCTACCTTTCTACCTGGATACCTTCTCCTTTTCAGTCTTTTTTTTTTTTTTTTTTTTTTTTTTTTTTACTGGTTTCTTTTCATCTTTTCCACACTAGGATTCAATTTCTAAATGTTACCTCTTTTCTAGGTTAATACCCTAGGTGATCTCCTCTGGTCTCATGAACTTATATAAATATTAACCATACGCTGATGACTCCCACACTTATATTTCTGGCCTAAACTTCTCATCTAAACTCCAGATTTGTATATCCAGCTACCTACTCGACATCTGCACTTGAATGTGCTATTAGGCTTCTCAAGCCTTACTTCTTACCTTCCTCCGCACCAAACTATTTTCCCATAGTCTTCATCACAGTCAATAACAACTTCATTATTTCAGTTACTCAATCCCAAAAGCTTGCAGTTGTTTTTTTATTTATCTCCTTCACAGCCCACATCTGCTCCAGCAACAATCTTATTTTTCCTATCTTCAAAAAGAAACTTGGAGCCAGGCACGGTGGCTTACACCTCTAATCTTAGCACTTTGGGACGCCAAGGTAGGTGGATCATGAGGTCAAGAGATAGAGATCATGTGGCCAACCTGATGAAACTTCATCTCCACTAAAACACACACACACACACACACACACACACACACACATTAGCCAGGCATGGTGACATGTGCCTGTAGCCCCAGCCACTTGGGAGGCTGAGGCAGGAGAATCACTTGAACCTGGGAGGCGGAGGTTGCAGTGAGCCGAGATCACGCCAGTGTACTCTGGGCTGGACAACGAGAGCAAAACTCCATCTCAAAAAAAAAAAAAAAAAGAATCTGAAATCTACCCTCTTCTTAATACTTTCCCTCACTCAATTCACCATCATCTTGCAACAGCATTTGCGCAAAGCCTTCCAACTAACCTTCCTTCTTCTGTCTTGGGTTCCCTATGGTCTATTCTGAACAAAGCAGGTTGAGCAGTAAAAAAAAAAAAGACAAATAATAAAATATCTTCTCTCTAGAATTTTTGTAAAGACTAAATACAAAGAAATTAGGAGAGTGTCTGAGAAGAGCAAGTGATAAATGTTGTGTGATTTTACTGCAGACGTGTCTACGCCAAATTTCCCGTTTTTACCATGATCTCGAATAGCTCCCCTGCATTTGTAAATATGTTTGTATCTCTAAAAACATTTTCTTGAGCCTGCACATCTCCTCAACCTCCCAGTACAACTCTTGCCTCCCATAACAAACAAGGTTGTTTTATTATTAATATATTTTCTGGATAATGCCTTATTTTCTTGCATTCACTCATTATCTGATTTTTTTCTTCAGTTCTTGGATGTGCTGTCTTTTACTAAGTTGCTAATGAGGTTATAATGAATAAATCCATCCAATTTTTCTGCCTTTGAAAGTGTAGACTACACTATTCTTTAAAGTCTCTTTCAGTGTCCCCTCTGCTATTACACCTTCTTGATCCTTCTCTTACTTCCAAACATCTCCTTTAATGTGCCTATCTTCATACCTTAATAGTTCACATTTATGATGATTTTGATCCCGAGCTTGGCTCTCTCCTGTCTCATGCTGAGTCACCTCAATGAAAGCAGTGGCCTTTGAATATGGCCTGTCTCTCAGAGATTCCCAGCTCCACGTATCTAATTCAGATGTTTTACGTAAGCTTTAGAACACGTGAATGTGCTCCCCAAAACCAAAATGATCAAAGCCAGGTAAAACATACAGAATGTTTATAGCAGCTTTCTTGGCATAACAAAAAACTGGAGACAATCCGACTGAATCAAGAGGTGTGTGGATCAGCTGTAGAACAGTCAGTCAATATGAATAAACCACAGTCATACAAAGCAATTTGAATAAATCTTAAATAACAATACAGTAACAACAATTGAGTAAAGAATCGAGTCACAGAAAACTATACGCTTACGTAAGAAGATAGCCATAAGTGGTAAAGCTATGGAAAGAAGAGAATGATTCTAGATGGTGGAATGGGATTAGAAAGAAGCATGCGGCTAACGTCTATGTTCTTGGTAACATTCTAGTTTGATAGTAGTGTCATGAATTCACAAGTATTCATTTTATTTGTTATGATTCATAACTTGCTTATACATTTTCTAGATATATAATTATATTCCTAAACCAAATTTATGATATTTCCACTCTAGGAGTTTAATGTTTGTGCATGTTCCCTGTTTGGGTCTATATCCACATCAATCATCTATTTGCTCCAGTTAGAATATTTGATCATATTGTTTGAACTTATTTTGGTTTCTTGCATTCAGTACGTAATCACTTTGATTCTGCCTAAACCTAGCTCTTAAATCTTATTCTTTATATCTATTTCTAGGATAATAGCCACAGTCAAGTCATTATTTCTCCCACTGGAAATTTTGAAAACATATCAAATGTGCCCCTGTCTTTAGTAATTTACTCAAGGTCTTGTTCCCAAACACAAACAACTTTAATCATGCCCTTTTTATAATCTAAATCTTACTCACTGTTTCACTATTCAATCACTAAATCCAAAAATCACCATCTGGACTAACTTACCTGCACACACCCATCTTTTACCACTTGATCTCATTTATTTTATTAGCTCCCAAACCCTATAGTCCATCATTCCTTAAACAAGATAACTAATTTTCAGAACTTTATTTATGTTTTTGCTTCTTTTCCTGCATCTGCCCAGCATTTACTTGTCACGTAAGGCTCAGCTTAAATGTAATCTCAATGAAGTCATCACTGACTACTTATGTACAATTCACCCTACACTCTCCTATGTTCCCACTGTGCATATCTAGCTTGCAGCACTTGCATCATTGTATGAAATTACTCAATTATGGTATAGAATAGCTAGGGCATAACTAGCCTATTAGCTTCTTGAAGATAGAGATTTCCTGATTTCTCATATTCATCTTTGCATGTGCCAATCTGTGTGTTTGGCATGATTACCTTCTATCCTCAAATAATGTCCTAATTGTAAGATTCTATTACTCTGATTTATTCATTGAGCTTCTTGATGTCACAAAACAAATGTGTCTTCTTGGGTGTCCTTTTACAAATATTAATGCACTTATTTGTAGAAAGCAGTTATTTTACATATTACTAGAAACATATTCACAAATGTTATGCAGATTTATTATTTATGATCAAATGCATGCACACACTGGGGAAAAATACAGTGAGAAAGGAGAAAAGAAGCCAATACCCATTGAGTGACTAATGTGTCAGAAAGTAGGTAAGGATCTCCTACAATTAATTTTCTTTAATCCTCCCCACAAACATTAGTTGTGTGTAATGCATTTTTTATTTAACAGTGGTGATAATGAGACTCAGAGATCTTAACCTCCTTGCCTGTAGTAACAGAGTGAGTTACTGTTTGTAAGTCAGGTTAGGCCAGGTTCTGCTTCACTAAAAGGCAATCTGTAAATCAAACCATGATCATTTATTTCTCACTCACTCTAACACGTTCCATGTGGGTTAGCGGGAAATCTCTGCCTATCAGTCACCCCGGGATCTAGACTGAGAGACCAGCCTCATACCAAATCTCATCAGATACACTGTTCACAAATTATTGCTAAAGCCTTACCTGGCCAGACGTGAAAATTCTACCATTTTTCCCAAAAGGAAGCTAGAAAGAATTCTCTGAGAAACAGATAATAATCACCCTTAAGGAAAAATTTAAAATTGAGAACACATTTGACTAAATTCAAAATTTTACCACTATTTTTTTCCTTTTTTTTTTTTTTTTAACTACTAGTATTTTTTCATTCATTTTTTTTTTTTTGAGACAGAGTCTCACCTCTGTTGCCCAGGCTGGAGTGCAGTGGCACCATCTCGGCTCACTGCAACCTCTTCCTCCCAGGTTCAACCTATTCTCCTGCTTCAGCCTCCCAAGTAGCTGGGATTACAGATGCTTGCCACCACCCCCGGCTAATTTTTGTATTTTTGATAGAGACGGGGTTTCACCATGTTGACCAGGTTGGTCTGAAACTCCTAACCTCAAATGATCTGCCTGCCTCAGCCTCCCAAAGTGTTGGGATTACAGGCCTGAGCTACCATGCCTGGCCCGTTCTTTTTTCTTTATTTAGAATAAGATTAAATGACATTTTAGAAATATAATTTGTAATATATGTTCCTTGAGGAAGTTGTGCAGAACCTCTAGGCTGATAATTCTCAGGGTCAATGCCCATCAAGGCCACCTGCAAATTCCAGATCTCCAAGTGCAAAAGTCAGAATCCTCTAGGGATGGCAGGGAATCTGCATTTGGAACAATCGCCCCAGGTAAACATGGGTTACCACACGTTGAAAGAACAATGCTTTAGGACTGAAGGTTCACCTTCTTCTAACCTCATTCTAAGTTGCCTTGCTGTTTATTATACGTTTCCTTTCCAAGGAGTTTTCAGTTCAAAATGTAACTCACACTTCCTATGAACACATGATCCTCTCAATTCTCTTCTAAAGCAGAGTCACTGCATCTCCCAAATTTCTTTGGGCACTGGAGAGAAAACAACTTATTGAATAATGCATTTCATCCCTGTGCTACTTGAAAGGGACTCTGCTTAATGCAATAGAAATTTTCAGATGATTCATTCTGGAGCCACTGATCAAAAGTACAGCTAATGGGAACAGGTGAGCTCAGGTGATTGATGTCTTTCAAGGGACAGTGAACAAAATCTCCATCACTAGGAAAGAGGCTGATTAGTGAAACCAAGTGTCAGACCAGCAGAGAAACCTTTCCCTGAATTTAAGCTTTAAAATAAATTTAGTCACAGTCCCCTGTAAGCCTCAGACTAGACGTTACCATGTCTAAATGGATTCTGCAATGTTGGCATCCTGTTTCTGGTTCTGAGCTGATAGCGTCTTGTGGTATTGGTGTATAACGTAAGCCAGGAATAAAATTGACAGGGCCAGGAAAACATCAAAAATCTCTGAGAAACAAAGTGAAGAGGAAGAAAGTCAGCCCTCATAAGACAGAAAAGACGTGGTTCTCATAGATCTGCTTAGTGTATGTCCCTCGGAGGGAGTGCTTTGTTTCACTTGGCTCCTGTGCCAATCAAAATGCCCCCTTGGCAGTGGATAAAATAAAATATGGAAGGCAGAAATAAATGCCAAAACAAATTCATGCACAGAATGACCTTCCAAATGCTTCAAGGCTCAGCTAAGCTGTCTTCCAAATGAACTGAAAGGGCAAAGAAAAAAAATCTATAATTTAACTTCAACTAGAAAAGATCTTTAAAATCAGCTGAGATACTAAAATATTTGCCAGTCTCTTCTTTCTGATGGTGACTTAACATTCAATGAATGTTTCATAATGTGCCAGGCATTTTATTTGCATTTTTTCATATTATTTCATAATACAGTTGTGAAATGGATGTCATTGTCTTCAGTTCATGTTTGAGAAAATAAGTCAAGGTTAAGTAAATGGTCCAAGGTCACACTGGAAAGAAGTGAGCCTGGTATTTGGACTTCGCTTTATTCTAAAATTTATCCTGATTCTTTCTTTCCACGCAAGCCAACTTCTCAAGCTTATGTAAGAATTTTTAAAAACTCTATTCAATATTTTGAAAACTTCTGTCTTCTCTACTCTGCACATCAGGAAATGTGCTCATTCAAATGGTTGTTCAAATGTAAAATGGTGAAATCAAGTGTCTTAAAAACATACAAATACGTCTTTTACATCTTTAGCTTAATTCAGGCATAATAAGCTTAGTTCACAAGACTAGCTTCCATGTAGATTGACCTAAAAGTTTCAGAAGTTATTGAGCAGAATTGACTTCTCATTTCACCCTGCTTGAGTGCTTACTACAAGAATAATGCAGTTGAGTTCCCAGGGCTCCCTGCCAAGGCATACAAGGAGTTTTACATAACCCCAGTAGACATAGCCATGAAGTGTCCAAGGGCAACTAGAGAAAGAAAAACCTCCTGTCACCAGACCTATTGCATCACGTCAGTCTTGGAGAAAGAATGTAGTAGCTCTGTCATTATTCCAGCATGAGACCTTGGCAGAAATCCACCTTGAGAGGACAGATTACCCAGGTAGCCTTTCTTGGCCCCATGGGTTCAGATGAACGTAATTACCACAACACTGTCCACGGTGACATTTGAACACACACATCAGGCCTCTCTACAAGACTCTGTATGCCCTACATATTGCTGTTTGATAAGGAAAGATACCCTCCCCATATCCCAGTCTAGTAAATAAAAATGAAGAACAGAGGAAGGAGTTTGAAGAGTGATGTAACTTAGAAGACCCTAGCAATGGCAGGCCATTGGATCATAGAATGAAAAGCCCACAGGTTCAAGGGCCAGGAAGGCCTGAGTTATAATCCAAGCTCTGCCATTAACTGGCTGAGTGACCTTTGATAAGTTATTTAACCTCACATGGTTGTTGTGAAAACTAAACATAATGTTTTTAAAAGGAAGTCATATAGTGGAGTAATTGAGTATTAACTTTGGAGTAAAAGGGAACTGGAGACCAGCTTTACAATTTGATAACTATGTGATGCTGTGCTGGGCAATTCACTTTCTAGGCCTCAGTTCCCTCATTTGTAAAGTCATATTAATGGGTAATCACAGTGTAGTGTAGGAGAGATACACAGAGGAATGTCAATGGATCTTAAAAACATAGCTCTTAATAAAAAAGTAAGAAACAGCTATGACACATTATCATTTGCTTATTACCCATTATCTAAGAACACATTCAAATAAAATAACACACACGATACCACAGAATGGTTATCCATGGGATAGCAGAGGGAATGATGAGAATGGAGAGTGGAGGGGGGAAAAAAAGGATACATTCATTACATAACAGGGGCCTTGTGCAGAAAAATAATCAAATAGGCCATCTGCTGAGGAGTGTGATTAACTCAACTCTCTGAACCAGAAGTTTTAACAAAGCAAAAATAACAGGGGCAATAACTGGGTCTCCTTGCTGGGGTTGCTGGGGAAATGAGTGTGGTGAAGTGCAGGAGAAGGTTGGCTGAGGATCTGCTACCTACCGAGTGATGGCCAATAGTTTTGCAACATCTTTAAGTGTGCAGCAGTTCTTCCTTTCTTCTCACTTTGAAGCTTGGACTATTTTTGGAGGGGCATTTCCGGTTTTGTTTTTTTTTTTTGTTTTTTGTTGTTGTTGTTGTTGGGGGAAGCAAGCAACTGCCAAGCATGTTTGAAAAATCCAGTTTTGGCCAGGTGCGGTGACTCACACCTGTAATCCCAACACTTAGAGAGGTGAAAGTGGGCAGATCACGAGGTCAGGAGATTGAAACCATCCTGGCCAACATGGTGAAACCCCTTCTCTACTAAAATACAAAAAATTAACCGGGTGTGGTGGTGTACACCTGTAGTCCCAGCTACTAGGGAGGCTGAGGCAGGGGAATATCTTGAACTCAGGAGGCAGAGGTTGCAGTGAGCCAAGATAGCACCACTGCATTACAGCCTGGTAACAGAGGGAGACTTCGTCTCAATTTAAAAAAAAAATTTTTAAATCAGTTTTTAATCTTTTTCATGCATCAGGTTTCCAAAAGTGGGAGTTTGCCTCCAAAAAGTCACTGTTCCACATAGAATACCAGCAAATAACTCTAGTATAACATAGATAACCAGACTTCGGCCTACAAAATTATGGAGGTAGTATCAGCTAAAACTGAATTATGTTAAGTTGATCATATCTCATCTTTGACATTCAAAATGATTTAGCCAGGTTACATTTATTTATGCAGTAGAACATTTGCGGGGCACAGTAGTCTTGTTTCAGCTAATCCTTTATTAAAGGAAATTAAAAATAATGTCTAAATTCCATTATTAATATCCACCCTCTCTGAAAAGCATTTCCCTCCACAGACCCTATTGACATCTGGTCTAGACACTGCTGAAGGAATTCACTTCATGAATATCAATAAATGTGCTGCATAGAAATGGGAAGATATTAAATTATTTCCAAGCATTTGACAGTTGACAAAATGTTCATATAATAATTAAAAGTGCAGGCTGTTGAAATGCCAGGTAGGGTTCCTCAATGTAGTAGTGCATATTGGTCACGTGAATGCATCTTTGCTAGAAGGTAGCTTACGGAAGAAACTTAACTTTGCCTTCAATTCATCTTGGCTTTAAGGTTTCAGTGATTCCTACACAGAAAGAGAGAAAAGGTCTTCTTTCTAAAATGCTACTGACAGCTCCTGTTATGCTCTTGGTTTAGAGAAAAAAAAAAGTTCAATAATACAGATTCATATAATTTCTTTTTCTCCCACAGTAGACAAATTTAAATGTGAATGGAAATATTAGAAGACAAAATAGGTTTAGCTGGTTGTTGTTCTTCTCTTCACTTTCCATCCATCCTGACTTTTATCCAATGCCTACCTACTCCTCCACCTCAGATATTCTTGTCTCATTTTTTTCTGGGGAGATATCTGGGTTTCCATATTTTTGAGGAGTGTCCCAGCTCTTTCTCATGTACAGTTAAGGCTTACATCTAATGAACTAAAGCAACGATTCTCAAACTTGAGAGAATATAAGGCTCACGCGAGGTGCTTGTTAAAAATATAGATTTCTAGGATACCCACCCTGGAACTCTGGAGATTTTGCAGGTGGAGCTCAGCAGTCTGCAGTTTTAGAAAATATCCAGGGATTCTGATCCAGGTAGTACAAAAAGCACATGTTGAGAACATTGGCCTGGTTCCATTTTTCATTTTTAGCTTAAGCCTTCCACCCAGCTGCTGAAGGAATGCAGATCAAAGAGCAAGACTCTACTCTGTTGCTCTCAATAAAGATACTTCTAGTGAAGTCAGCCAAGTACATTTTGTTGATAACGTTTGCAGGAGCCAGCCCAAAAGAACATAAGGAAAGAGATGTAATATTTACCAAGCACCTACCATGCTTCAGGCCTTTTTCAGATATTCTCTAATTTAAGTTTCCAAGCACATGGAGGCACAGATCAATTATGTATCCTTTTCTAGACCCCACTGCTGGGGAGAGGACAGCTAGAGATGATCTTGCCCTCTAAATCCAAAGACTGTGACTATAAAGGACTGCAGTCAGAGGTTGGGAAATCTAAATACCAGACCCCAAGTTGTCCTCCTTGAATGTTTTGATCCAAGCATCAAAATTCTCCCAATTTCTATTTCCCTATCTGTCTAGGTTTGTGACTTAGGGTATAGGGGTGGGGTTTCTGCCTCTCTCTGATTCAGAAAAATTTTCTGAAGATGAAATTGCATGAGCGGCACACATCAAGACATTTGAGATTTTAGGGAGAAAGTATATAGATGGAATGAAATGTAATACGTAAAAAGAAAATAATGCTGACATCATTGGACACCTTCTGTAATTTGTTCATTTGCCCATGTACTCATACATGAAGTGTTATTTGAATATTTATTGTTTATAGAACCCTGACGATTATAAAGGGCACAAGCTCTTTATAGACAAAAGATGTTCAGTTTGGTGGGGAGGGGAGGCAAAATGGATAGGAGACAGTGGGAGTAGAGGAGATAGAGTGTGGATAGAAAAGAGGGGGAGATAGAGGAGGTAGAAGGAGCAAGAGAAAGAGTAGTGTGGAGACACAACACATTTACATTTGTAAAAATGTTTTCCAGTTCACAAAGTTATTTTTTAATTGATTGCATCATTTAATTTAGTTTTTCTCACGCTTCAGTATGCAAAAAGACAAATAGAAATATATTTTAAAAACAGATTTCTGGTCTTCAGAAATTCCAATTCAATGAGGCTGGGTTGGGGCTGGTGGTTATTCAGTGAGCCTGGGTTGGGGCTAGGGGTAGATGGTGATCTGTGGAAAGACCATGATTTGAGTGACACTAATTTAATTCTTAGTACAACACTATCTGGCAGGTAAATTGGCATTACACTCTTTAAAATTATAATTTTTCTCCCTGGCTTTATTAAGGTATAATTGCCAAATTAAAAATGTATACACTTAAGTTACACAATATGAAATTTTGATATCCTGTGTTCACTGCAACATGGACAAAGAAAATGTGACATATGTATAAAAGAATTTGACATTACACAAAGAAGGAAATCCTGTTACTTGCAATAGCATGGATGATGCTAAACAAAATAAGCCAGGCACAGAAAGACAAATCCTGCATGTTCTTACATTTGAAATCTAAAACGTCAAATTTATAAAAGCAGAGAGTAAAATGCTAATTACTAGGAGCTGGGGAGGGTAGTAGTATGGGGAGATGCTGGTCAGGTGATTCCCATTTATCATCCCTCTTTTTAAAAGGAGGATGTGGAAGTTCAGAGAACTTCTAGAGTTTTTATTGTTGTAAAGTCCCTGTGCTATTTTGGGCTCTTTCTTTCTACAGAAGTGATTTAAGCTCAGTATTCTTTGAGGTCGTATATGGGGAAATCTGAATGATGGCCAACCCCCTCCAAGAGATGAAAGTTTCCATGGATACAAATATTGTTGTGATGGATTGCAGGGAATTTCCTTTAACCATAAATTTTCTAAGAAATAGTCTCAGCAGGATATAATCTATTTCTGCCCCTGTAAGAACCAATATTCACAAAGTAGGGGAACTAAATACCAGAGGTCTCTTTGTGAAAATTTGCAAGGTATACAATCTTCTTGTAGTTAAGTTTTAACCACGTTTGGGGATGTTGTGAAGATTAAATGAGGATTAATTTGATCAAAACTAAGTTTGGTAGTTTTTAGTATGTAGTAGGTGTTCAATACATACTAGTTTCTATGTTTTCCTTTCTACTTTTGTTTTTTTCTTTATTGTAATTATACTTGAAGTTCTGAAATACATGTGCAGAACGTGCAAGTTTGTTACACAGGTATACATGTGCCACGGTGGTTTGCTGCACCTGTCAACCCATCATCTACATTAAGTATTTCTCCTAATGCTATCCCTCCCCTATGCCCCCACCCTCTGCTAGTCCTCCCCTAGCCCCCCACCCCCAGGCCCCTGCATGTAATGTTCCCCTCCCTGTGTTCATGTGTTTTCATTGTTCAACTCCTACTTATGAGTGAGAACATGCACTGTTTGGTTTTCTGCTCCTGTGTTAGTTTACTGAGAATGATGGTTTCCAGCTTCATCCACGTCCCTGCAAAGGACATGAACTCATCCTTTTTTAGTATTCCATGGTGTATATGTGCCACATTTTCTTTATTCAGTCTATCATTGATGGGCATTTGGGTTGATTTCAAGTCTTTGCTATTGTGAACAGTGCTGCAATAAATATATGTGTGCATGTGTCTTTATAGTAGAATGATTTATAATCCTTTGGGCATATATCCAGTAATGGGATTGCTGGGTCAAATGGTATTTCTGGTTCCCAATCCTTAAGGAATTGCCACACTGTCTTCCACAATGGTTGAACTAATTTACACTCCCACCAACGGTGTAAAAGTGTTCCTATTTCTCCACATTCTCTCCAGCATCTGTTGTTTCCTGGCTCTTTAATGATTGCCATTCTAACTGACGTGAGGTGGTATCTCATCATGGTTTTGATTTGCATGCCTCTAATGACCAGTCATGATGAGCTTCCTTTCATATCTTTGTTGTACACATAAATGCCTTCTTTTGGGAAGTGTCTATACATGTACTTTGCCTATTTTTTTGTTGGGGTTGTTTTTTTTCTTGTAAATTTTTTTAAGTTGTTTGTAGATTCCAGATATTAACCCTTTGTTAGATGGATAGATTGCAAACATTTTCTCCCATTCTGTAGGATGCCTCTTAACTCTGATGATGCTTTCTTTTGCTGTGCAGAAGCTCTTTAGTTTAATTAGATCCCATTTGTCAATTTTGGCTTTTGTGGCCATTGCTTTTGGTGTTTTAGTCATGAAGTCCTTGCCCATGCCTATGTCCTAAATGGTATTGCCTAGGTTTTCTTCTAGAGTTTTTATTGTTGTAGGTCTTATGTTTAAGTCTTTAAACCATCTTGAGTTAATTTTTGTATAAAGTGGAAGGAAGGGGTCCAATTTCAGTTTTCCGCATATGACTAGCCAGTTTTAACAACACTGTTTTTAAACAGGGATTCCTTTCCTCATTGCCTGTTTTTGTCAGGTTTGTCAAAGATCAGATGGCTGTAGATGTGTGGCATGATTTCAGAGGCCTCTTTTCTGTTCCATTGGTCTATATCTCTGTTTTGGTACCTGTATCATCTGTTTTGGTTACTGTAGACTTGTAGTATAGTTTGAAGTCAGGTAGCATGATGTTTCTAGCTTTGTTCTTTTTGCTTAGGATTGTCTTGGCTATATGGGATCTTTTTTGGTTCAATATGAAATTTAAAGTAGTTTTTTCTAATTCTGTGAGGAAAGTCAATGGTAGCTGGATGGGGATAGCATTGAATCTATAAATTACTTTGGGCAGCATGGTCATTTTCACAATTCTGATTCTATCCATGAACATGGAATGTTTCTCCATCTGTTTGTGTCCTCTCTCATTTCCTTGAGCAGTGGTTTGTAGTTCTCCTTGAAGAGGTCCTTCATGTACCTTGTTAGTTGTATTCTTAGGTATTTTATTGTCTTTGTAGCAATTGTGAATGGGAGTTCACTCATGATTTGGCTCTCCATTTGTCTATTATTGTTGTCTAGGAATGCTTGTGATTTTTTGCACATTGATTTTGTATGCTGAGATTTTGCTGAAGTTGCTAATGAGCTTAAGAAGATTTTGTGCTGAGACAATGGGGTATTCTAAATATACAATCATGTCATCTACAAACAGAGAAAATTTGCTTCCTTTCTTCCTACTTAAATACCCTTTATTTCTTTCTCTTGCCTGATTGTCCTGGCCGGAACTTCCAATACTATGTGGAATAGGAGTGGTGAGAGAGGGCATCCTTGTCTTGTGCCACTTTTCAAAGGGAATGCTTCTAGCTTTTGCTCATTCAGTATGATATTTTCTGTGGGTTTGTCATAAATAGCTCTTATTGAGACATGCTCCATCAATACCTAGTTTGAAAGTTTTTAGCATGAAGTATGTTGAATTTTATTGGAGGCCCTTTCTGCATCTATTGAGATAATCATGTGGTTTTTGTCATTGGTTCTGTTTATGTGATGGATTACATTTATTGATTTGCATACATTGAACCAGCCTTGCATCCCAGGGATGAAGCCAAATTGATCATGGTGGATAAGCGTTTTGATGTGCTGCTGGATTCAATTTGCCAGTATTTTATTGAGAATTTTCACATCAATGTTCGTCAGGGATACAGGCCTGAAATTTTCTTTTTTTGTGTTTCTGCCAGGTTTTGGTATCAGGATAATGCTGGCGTCATAAAATGAGTTAGGGAGGAATCACTCTTTTTCTGTTTTTTTGGAATAGTTTCAGAAGGAATGGTACCAGCTCCTCTTTGTACCTCTGGTAGAATTCAGCTGTGAATCCATCTGGTCCTGGGCTTTTTTTTGGTTGGTAGGCTATTAATTACTATCTCAGTTTCAGAACTTGCTATTGGTCTATTCGGGGATTCAACTTCTTCCTGGCTTAGTCTTAGGAAGGTGTATGTGTCCAGGAACTGATTACTTTCTAGATTTTCTAATTTATTTGTATAGAGGTGTTTATAGTTATTCTCTGACGATAGTTTGTATTTCTGTGGGATCAGTAGTGATATCCCCTTTATCATTTTTTATTGCGTCTATTTGATTCTTCTCTCTTTTGTTCTGTATTAGTCTGGCTAGTAGTCGTTTTTGTTAATCTTTTCGAAAAACCAGCTCCTGGATTCATTGATTTTTTTGAAGGGTTTTTGTGTCTCTAGCTCATTCAGTTCTGCTCTGATCTTAGTTATTTCTTCTCTTCTGCTAGCTTTTGAATTCGTTTGCTCTTACTTCTCTAGTTATTTTAACTGTGATGTTAGGGTGTCGATTTTCGATCTTTCCCACTTTCTCCTGTGGGCATTTAGTTGAACGCTAGTAAAAAGCACAAGTATATCATGCCAGGAGGTGGCCTAGGCAAGTAATTTACATGAGTTTATTTAATTCTCATCACAATCCCAGAGATCTGGTTCTGTTAACTTGTCCCCAGCTGGTAAATGAGAAACCTAAGGCAAGAGAGATGAAGGTCTTTCCCCATTCTCTCACGCTAAGTAGAGATCAAGCTGGGAGTCCAATCCAAGCTGCTTTTCTCCAAACCTGCACCCTTAAGTGTGTTGTGAGGAACTGCTGCCCCAGATTGGCATTCAAGATATTTCAATTAGTTAAAAGGTAAAAGTGAAGGGAATAAATGAGAACATGGATTCAAGCTTAACCGACACACACTTTTTATCATTACTAGTGTATGGTTCAGAAAACAGTTCAAATTTGTACTATTAAGGCCCCCAAAAAAGGGTACATTTTTTTTTCTGGGACAAGGATCTTTCCTTACTCCAATTTCCATTCTTTTGGTTCTAAGTCTTTCTGGCAAGAAGTATACAGTTTTGCTATTTAATCCCTGCACCTGCTAGACACCTTGCCTGTCAGCACTTATATTGATTAAAGGGCCTCTCTCAGCCATTTACTCATTATACAAATAGTTCTTGGATGCAAACCGTTCTTGAGCACTTCCTGTGTGTAAGCATTACAAAGTTCTGGTGGTGCAAGTGGGAATGTGCACACACACACACACCTTGTACCTGTCCTTATGGTGCTTTATGTACAGTGGGGAGATGAAGACATATATTAAACAAATACTTAGTTTCTAACTGTAGAATGTCAAACTTATATGAGGATCTTGAGAGGAAGAATAATGGTCTCAAGACACAGTATGATGAGAAATGTACTTAAGTTGTCCATGATGGGTATTGGTTCTCCAGCAGATGTCAAGGAAGGTGCCTGTGGGTAAGTGGACTTTGAGCTGAGATTTAAAGTCTAAATAGAAATCATGGGCTAAGAAGGGCAAGAAGAAAGGAGATAAGTATAATACCCCTTCAGTGAGAGGAAAATAGCAAGTTCAATGAACTGAAAGAATATCTAGGTACCTAAAAGAACACTGACAGATCCTGGAGAAAGCTGACTCCAGATAAGAAAAAGCAACCTCAGAATATATCCTGTAGAAGGGATATAAAGTCACTCGTTAACAGACATGTATTACATTTTTACTGCATGTAGTGTTTGTGCCAGATACAGAAGATACTACAAAGAAAAATAAGACGTGTATTTTATTTTGATTATTGATCAAATAAACATTGATGCATTAATTCACATTAACCTATATACTTATAGATAGATCTCTATATATGTTTAGATATTGAAATAGATATAGATATGTCTCAAAGGCTCACTCCAAACCTAATGAAGTATAATCCTCGGGCAAGGAATGGTGGCTCTGGATTTTTTTAAATATCGGAAATGAACTGTATGTGAAGCTACGGTTGAGAACTTCGTTTGTACCAAGTTTAAATGACTAGGTTTAGCTTCTCCCTGTAAGAAGCAAAAATTAAAATTCACATTTTAAGGTCAGTCATTGGTCACATTGTTTCTTCCCTCTAAAACTTGAGAAATACCACTGTGAAATTCTAAAGGTAATAGTGAGCTCACTATGTCAACTAGGGACTGGGAAGCAAGTCCTCTTTAGGAGCTGGCATGAGAGTAATTTGAGTCATATACCCTGATCCAGCACAGCAGATTTGTTAAGGTCTCCCCAGAGGGGTATATGCTGGTTACGAATTGTTCCTGTAGGAACATTTATTTGATTTCTCATTTACTGGTGTATCATGATGATTTTAATGAAAGCAAACCATATGCAAATTAAGCAAAAAATGATGAGCTTTGACAATAGACAGAAGCTGAATCTTAGCAAATGAATCTGCTTCTCTGCTGATGACCTTAGCTCCCACTTGGCCTTTAGCCATGGAAGGCAAATGTTTACATGTAGCTTAATTGGTTAACAATAGTTAAGTGCTTCAAGAGCTCCTCAACTTGGCATTAAAGAATAATTACCCATCATCACTGGCTTCCCAGGGCACTTGATGAAGCTGAGTCATACACCTGTCTCAGAGCGGCGGCTTTTAGGCAAGGGCAGAGTGTTTGGCTAAACCTCTGAAGCACTTAGAAACACACCACATGATCTGCCCAGCCACTGAAGCACCCAAAGCCAATGACAAGCAACTCATGAGGGAAAGAGGGTGTGAATTGAAAAACAGGCAGAAACTCTAAGCCCAGCCTCGCCTGAGCCACGTGAGCTCCTGTAATAACCTGGATCTGTTCCACTTATGATTGACTTCATTTATTTTACAGGAAACTCTTCCTTTTTGAAAGGGAGATGCTAAGCTTTTCAGTGCCTCCAGCAGAACATGTTAATGCCTTGATTCCAAGGGTGTGGATCACATAAATCTAAAATATCTCTGGTTTCGGTGGGAATACTGAAACCTTTCTCTGCTGACGCATACAGGAATTAAAGAAGCGTGACAGCTTTGAACCACTGTCAAAAGCTGCATGGAGCCTCATTTCTGGAATAATGTTTGGTTTTCTGTGCTTTTAGCTTGGAAGCTTCTCCTTCTTAAACTTCTCCTTTCCCCGCACCCTCAAGCCCCTCACTCTATTTCCACCCTTCTTTTGGTTCTGCCAGAAAAGCTTTTAATACCAGAAAAGTGGGGGCTGAGAATAATTTAGGTAATATGACTACCATTACACTTTGTTGACAAAACATAAAATTTTTCAACTTCAAGAGCTTGTTTTGAAAAGATTTTTAAATATATATATTTATAAGCATGTATGTACATATATATATGTCCATGTATACCTCTGTTTTGTTTTGTTTTGAGAACAGGAATTTGCAAGCTTGAAAAAGAAAACTTGTCACTAAAAGTGACTGGACGTTTTTCTTCTAATTGATATTCTGAGTCTCTTTTGGGGGAAAAGTATCTCGTTGAAGAAAAATACTGGCTTTCTTCAGCCCAGGTGAATGTTTCCAACCTGTTGTGGTGGTATCACTGAAGAAAGGTTCAATGTTTTATTATCATTAATTCAGGCATGCGTTTGGAAAATTCATATTTGGGAATGCTGTGTAGTAAGGCTAGTGTCTAAGGGATAAAGGAAGTAAAATATATATTTTTAAATAATATCTGTTTTAAGAGCTTACAAACTCTTGAAGAAAATAAGAACTTGGTCAAGTTAGATGCTCCAGGAGGAGTATAGACAAATGTTTTTAGAATTAACGGGAAGGAGGCATTGATTATGACAATCAATGATGAGGGAGCTAGTGCTTTTAGGCATTGCTTCGGTAAGGAGATAGAACGTGAGCTGGGCCTTGAAATATGTTAAAGGCAGGAGAATACTGAAATGGGAAGGGAAAGGAGGTTATTACAGAAATCTTGTTAGGTCAGGGAACAAAGTTGAGGAACCAATGATTGTTGGTGATCTTGAATTGATAATGCCAATTTCCTCAGTTATGTCATTTATTCTTGGTACTTTCATTTATTCTTGGTACTACAGTCTTTCAGAATATAGGGGATGGGCACAGAAAAGTCAGTAGGGATTCACCCATCCACCATGGACAATGTGGATACCACTGAAGGTCAAAGAAAAGAACAAGCCAAATAGTGGTTGAAAAGGCAGAGTATGGGATCTAAGATGGAGAACATTCAAAAAAGCAGGAAAGGATCAACTAGCATTCTGCATTTAGAGCATTTTAGGACATATGGTACCTTCAAGGATCAACTAGATCTCAGTGTAGGCAAGAAGATAGAGGGATCGAAGCTTGCATATATTTTATAGATGGATCATGTGATCTACAAAGGTAAATTCTATAAGACACAGTGAGACTACGGAGTAGAAAAAGAGAGAAAACTCACAAAATTGCTGTGACAAGTTCTATCTGAATGAATGACATAGTGGCTGAGAAAAGTTGCAATGGGGGCACAGTTAGAATTAGTAGGAGAACATCATTGATAATGTTAATGATATCTGATTATGGGTGAATACTCTGCCATTAGATTCAGAGGCACTGTGGTAAGGAGGTCTGGCAGTTCTGATGTGAACTCTGGTTTCCTCTCTGATCCTTGGATGAAATGTGTTCAGCAGAAGGTAGGAAGGAGAACTTAGAACTCTGCTTCCCACTGCTTAGGAAACATTAAGTATAATAAAGCAGAATAATTGCACTCTAGTGATGTCCACATCCTAATTCCTCCCTCCAGAACCTGCAAATATTTTAACTTTCATGGCAAAAAATACTTTGCAGGTGTGACTAAATTAAGGATCTTGAGATGGAGAAATTGTCCTGGATTATCCACCCACATGGGCCAAATGTAATCAGAAGAGTTTTTACAAAAGGGAAAGAGGACCTCAGGAGAAAGAGATCATGTTAGACTGCTGGCTTTTATGTTGAAAGAAAAGACCATGAGCCAAGGAATGCCTATAGCTTTCAGAAGCTGGCAAAGGCAAGGGAATGGATTCTTCTCTAGAGCCTCTAGAAAGAATATAGCCCTATTGTCATTTGGGCTTTAGCCTAAAAAGACCCATTTTTGACTTCTCACCTTCAGAACTATAACATAATAAATCTGGGTCCTTTGAAGCCATTAGGCTTGTAGTGATTTTTTTTTTAACAGCAATAGGAAAATAATGTAGTATATTGAGTTTAAGTATAGTATTGAAAAATATGTTTTCAGGTAGTAGACAGCTGGGTTAGCTGGCTCCAGGCTAGGCATAGATGATGATGAGTCTATGTCTGGAGGCCCAAAGTAAGGTAAACGCAGAGGCAGGTATAGCAGTGTTGGAAAAGGTGGGTGGACAAGAGGGTAAAGTGTAAGTGCTTATTTCAAAGAATTGTTCTGAGCAAAGAATGGGAAATTAGCGCAGCAACCTGTAATATAATAAGTGCTTAATATGTGGTTTACAATAATTTGTTAGAATGTTGACTCTCCTGTGGGCAAAGTGATCTTTCGGAGGGTAGAAACTTCAGAGAACACACTGTTTGGCCCTCCCTGAAGTTGGTTCCATAAAAGCAAAATTGGCTTATGTTGAATATCAAGAAAAGCCTTGAAGTGGGGAAAGAATTTGTGCATGAATAGGAATAGGGTTGAAGGAAGGAAAGCAGATGATAGGCAGCCTCCTCACCCTGGTTTTACCTGTTTGCCTAGCTGACTGTTCTTACAAAAGCTTCAGGGTTTCTTTAGCACCAGCTGAGCATGTTACTTCATCCCACCTCCAGCTGCCTGAGTCACTGCCCAGTCTTTTACCCCGCAGCAATTGCCTGAGATCTCTTTGAGAGAGATCCTACTGCTTACTCATCTCTGAGTTGCCAGCACCTAGTATAATGCTCAGTGAATAGCAAATCTACAATAAATCTTCACATAGTGAGTGAACAGAGAGAAAGGGCTCTACTCTTAAAACATTTAAAGACTCATCACAGTGAGAAAGTACTATAAAGCAGTAAATAATCTTGTGCTCAAATTTGTGGTCCAGATGACTTGTTTTCAAAAACTGATCTACACCAGCCCACCAACTGAGGCCAGGCCAGTAAAGATACTTGGTCCCCAGCCACTCAATTCTAATGTAGTAGGTCTGGGCTACCTCCTGGGCATGCGGTAGTAGGTCTGGGCTACCTCCTGGGCATGTGTCCTTTTAACAAACTCATTAAGGGTTCAGCTTTTCAGGCAGATCTGCAGACTCCTGATCTTGACCTTGTCGAAGAAAGAGATCATTGTGGACTAGGATGATCAGAGAAAGATTCATTGGGAAATTGGAATCTGAGTTGAACCTTCAAGTATGGACAAATTTGGATGGGTGAAGAGAAGGGCAAGCAGCCAGGTTAAAGATACAGAGAAGCAGTCATTGTAAGAAGCAATACTCTGTATCATTTAGTTTTTCTACTCAAAAAACCATTCACAATCTGAATCACTTATTTCTTCATATCAAATAGCCCCAAAGCTTAGTAACTTACAAAATAACCATTGCACATTATGTCTTAGTTTCTGAGGGTCAAGAATTTGGGAGCAGCTTAGCTGGGCTTTCCCGACTAAGGGTCTCACAAAGTTGTAGTTAGATGAAGACAGGGGCTATGGTCATCTCAAGAGACTCATTATTCAGGCGTTTGGACTGAGAAAATTCATAAGGCTGGGAGGGTGGCAACAGCTAGGGCTCCCTGGGCTTCTTTCTTTCTCTCCTGCTGTCTTTTTCTATGATCTTCAGAAGATAGTGGACTCAAAGTCATGGGGCTTTTTACATGGTGACTTGAGCCTCTAAAAGCACATGTTCTGAGAGAGTGCACTAGTAAGAAGACAGAAGCAGAGAGAAGGAGAAGCTGAATGGTAGGGCATATGTGGAATCTAACCGAGAATGTAAGTGAATAGGCGAATAGTAGATGGGCAAGGGAGCCATGGTCTCTGCAAGTTCTTAATTTAACTTTAGTCAAACGCTAAGAGATTATTCAGTGCTTCCTACCAGTTAACAATGTGGATTGTATAGCACACAGAAGAATCATCATGAAGTATAACTTCAAAAGGTATGACTTAATATGGCTTTACCACGAGGAAATGTAACAAGGTCTTATTCTTTCAGCATCTTTCATCAATCCTTGAAGGTCAAGGATCACATTTTCTAAAAAAGTTGACTTTGTATCATGGACATATCTCTATAATGTGAGTCAAAAGACTGGAGTTCCATGCCTGCCACTTACCAAACTTTGGGAACCTGAGTATATCCTTTACTTTCTTCTAGATTTAGCTGTTTATTTTTCTAACTTTATCTCCTACCTCTTCCTCGAATTTCACAGTCCAAATTTTTAGATTACTTGCTCTTCCCTAAAAGGCGAAAACTCTCTCCTGCCTCTTTGCCTTTGCACAAGGTGCCTCTGCTTGAAACCCTGCCCTTCCATACATTCCTCTGTCTCTCACTGTTGTCACTCTCTGCCTTTCAGCTCTAGTACTGTCACAATTTCTTAGATTTGTCAGATCTCATTCCTGGAGGAGCCACTCTCTGCGGTCCTCTAGTGCCCTGCATGTATCTGTAGCACTGACCAGATTTTGCTCTTTTCACTGCTAGACTCACAGTTTTTTAAGGTCTAGGTCTTAATTTTCTGAAATGTATGCAATGAGCATATGTCTGGCATGTAATAATCTTTCAACAAATATGCATTGTGTTTGAGTAAATGAATTCATTAATAGAGGAAGGAATTATTTTAAAAGTGTGGATCATTCATTCTCTGGCTTTATAGGACATTGACACGTTGGACTTCAGTGGACATCGGCTAAATTATCATTTCATAGTCATTGTAAAAATTGAAAAATAAACAATAAGAAAAAACTTGCTGCAAAGTCCTCTACCTTTTGAGTCTATTTTCTTCTTTTTGCTTGCTGAGAATCCTGCACAAAGATAAAGACGAGCATGAAAAGCTTCAATGTTTATCTTTTTGTATCGAATACATAGCCCCTTCTATTTGTTGGCTATGAGAATGGTGCACAACTTTTTCTGCTCCAGAAAGATGCAGTGGAAAGAAAATTCATTTCTGGTGGGCTGTGAAGGTCTATCGAGTGAGGGTGATGGCAGTTTGACCCTCATCTCACACTACCTCACTGCGACAGAGCCAAACAGGACTGGAAGCCTGGCCATGTGTCTCTCTCACCGACAGCAAGGTGCTGAGCTGGAATGTGGATCTGTGGCCACACAGATCTCAGTTACGGGCTGGCCACCACCGTTAATTAGCAATTTGACTTCATTTTCCTGAGCTTCAGTTCCTTCATTCATGACCTGAGGATTGTTACTTCACTATGCTAGCTCAAAAAATGACAGCTGTTGTAAAGTTTGAGGTAACCTTAGCAACATCGCCAAGCCTATTTTCTAACATACAGTGGACGTTAATTTTCTCTTCTCTCTTGAGCAGAGAACATTTGGCTATCCATGATCAAGAGATCCTTGCTGGCTTTCCTTTTCTGCTTAGTAAGGGCAGGGATGATCTCTGGGTATTTGTGTATTTCTCTCTGGCTCACACACCCAGGCACACCCATCCACAGGGCTTTGTTTCTTTAACCTCAAGTTATGTAATAAGTAGGTGTAGGGCCCTGAATTCATTTCCACAAGGATCTGTTTCAATTGCTCTAGGGATCTGAGTGTATGTATGACACAGAGAGGCCCATACATGTTTCCCACTTGAAGCACCAGGCCTGAATTAGGTCATGCAATCATTGCTTTTTTTTTTTTTACCATTTCACAAGCTGTTGCCATAGAAGCAGGTTAGGGCCACAGAGAATAAAGCAAGAGCAGGTAGTTGCCTAACCTTGCTTTGTATTTACACATACATGTTGGCGGGGAAATGGTGACTCATTCCCCTTGCTGAAATACAGCAGAAAGGCCAGCTCTTACTGACTGTATTTCAGAGGTTACTTTCCCCCACTTTCGGACAAATCTACAACTGAATTTAATCTCTGGAAGTATGAGACATGTTAGGAAGAGTATTAGCCTATTCTGACCCCTAGGGTACCATTGGGTAACAGCTAGCAGGGAGGTGGTATCTAAGGAACCCTCCCTAAACCTGTGGGAAGTGAAATAAACAATAGTGGATGATTCAAAGATTAGTGATAGTGCCCAATGAAAGTCACAACCCACTATGTGCCAGCTCCTTTGTCTACATTTTCTCTAATCTTCATGTCAAACCAGCTAATTTTGCAACTGATGTTCAGGCTGATTAAGTAATTTCTCCAAAGTCCAATGGTAATAAGCAGAAGAGTTGAGATTCAAATCCAGACATTTCTAATGCCAAACTCTATATACCTTCTACTCTGTCACACTGCCTTCTTAAAGTTGAAATGGAGTGTTTTGCCTGCCCTGCCGCCCATGTCCCTAAAACTGATGCTAAACATGGACCTTCTGGGACTATCAGTCATAGTGCCAACATCTTATCTCTCTGTCACTAGGTGCCTGTGTTCTAGAATTCTGACCCCTAGGAAGTTACACTTGAACAGAAGGCAGTTGAAAGAATGTCCATTTTGAAGCACTTCTTATGAAACCCTCTTTCTCTGATTACTCTTCCTGAGGTCTAGTTGTTTCATTCTTTACAGATTCTGGAAATTACTCACAGATAAACTTCCTGTACATTTGTTTTGTTTTACTTAAGTCAGTCTGGAACAGTTTCTGTTGCATGCAACCACAGACCCTTAATGAATGATGGATACACTGTGAAGCATTCAGATAGTAACTTAGTTGAATGCAGCATCTGCTTATCTCAAGACAGTAGTTCTTAAACTTTTGCAAACATTAGAATCTTTGGGAGGGTTTTAAACACCGATAACTGGGGCCAATCTTGAGAGTTTCTCATTCAGTAAACCTGAAGCGGGTCCTGAGAATTTGCATTTGTAAGGAGTTCCTGGGTGATACTGGCACTGCTGGTCCAGGATCACACTTTGAGAACTACTGCCTTTTCCGAAATATGTTCTATAGGATAGTAACTGCAAGTAATTGACAAATGTGGATATGTCTTCCATGACATATGCTCCTCTGAAAGCCATCAATGAATACATTAATTCAGAGTTTAGCTGCCAGAATGCATAGTCATCCTATCCTCAAATTTAAATATCCCTGATTCTTTGTATATTCCATCTTTTTATAGAAAACATGACCCACATTTTTTTTCCAAGCCAGGTTTTTTTTTAAAGAAAAACAAAAAACTTTATTTTTTAGAGCAGCTTTACGTTTACAGAATTAAGCAGAAAATCCAGAGGTTTCCATATACTCCTTGTTTCCAAATATGTCCAACCTACTCCATGGTGAACATGACATACTACAGTGGTACATCCGTAAAATCAACAAACCTGAGTTAACAAATCATTATCACCCAAAGTTGAGAGTTTACATTAGGGTTCACTCTTGCTATTGTTCCTTCTATAGATTTTGACAATACATAATGATATATATCCACCATTGTAGTATCAGTAACATCAGTATTGCTGTAGTACAGAATAGTTTGATGTCCTAAAATTCTTCTGTGCTCTCCCTGTTTATCCCTCCCTCCCCACTAACTTCTAAAGGAAGCTTTTTACTGATTTTTTTACTGTCTTCATAGTTTGGCCTTTCCTAAAATATCATATAGTTGGAATCACACAATATGTAGCATTTTCAGATTGGCTTCTTTCAGTTAGCAATGCATTTAAAGTTCACTTACACATTTAAAGTTCTTCCATGTATTTTTATGACTCGGTAGAGCTATCTATCTTTAAGTACTGAAAAATATTCCATTGTCTCGATGTGTCACATTTTATTTATCTAATCACCTGTTGAAGGATATCTTGGTTGTTTCTAAGTTTGGGAATTTTTAAATAAACCTGACATATAAATTGGTGTGAAGAGTTTTGTGCATACATTTTTAACTCATATAGGTAAATATCAAAGATTATGTTTGCTGAATCATAGCATAAGAGTATGTTTTGTTTTATAACAAACAAACTCACTTCTAAAGTGGCCATTCCATTTTGCATTCCCACCAGCAATAAACGTGAATTCCTGTAGCTCCACATCCTTGCCAGCACTGGTGCCGTCAGTGTTCTTCATTTTAGCCAATCTAATAGGTATGTAGTAGTATCTTGTTCTTTTAATTTGCATTTCTTCGATGACATATATTATGGAGCATCTATTCATATGCTTATCCACTGCCTTATATTTTCTTTTGTAAAGTGTCTGTGAAGGTATTTGGCCCGTTTTCTAATTCTAATTGTTTTCTTATTGTGGAGTTCTTCGTATGTTTTGGATAACAGTCCTTTAGCAGGTATATCTTTTGCAAATATTTTCTCCCAGTCTGTGGCTTGTCTTCTCATTCTCTTGGCATTACCTTTCACAGATCAGAAGTTTTTAATTTTAATAAAATTTAGCTTATCAATTATATAATGTCCAGGTTATCAATCATTTCTTTGATGCTTTCATTTTCATATATAATGTCACCTTCACATCCAAGATTATCAAAATTTCTCCTATGTTATCTTCTAGGAGTTTTACAGTTTTGTGTGTTACATTTAGGTCTGTGATTTAGTTTGATTTAATTTTTGTAAAGGGTGTAAGAGCTATATCTAGATTCATTTTTCTGTAAGTGAAGGTCCATTTGTTGAAAAGACTATTTTGGTTCCATTGTATTGTCCTTGCTCATTTGTCAAAGCTCGATTGATTATATTTATGTAGGTCTATTTATGAGCTTTCTATTCTGTTGATCCCGTTGCCTTTCTTTTCTTTTTTTTTTTTGTACCACATTGTCTTGATCACTGTAGCTTTACAGCAAGCCTTGAAGTCAGGTAGTTTAAGTCCTCTTGCTCTATTCTTTCCTTTCAATATTGGGTTTGCTATTCTGAGTCCTTTGCTTTTTCAGAGAAAGTTTCAAATTACTTTGTTGACATCCAAAAAATAATTTCCTGGGATTTTGATTGGAATTGCATTAGAACAAGCCGGAAAGAACTCACATCTTGATAACGTTGAGTTATCCTATTGATGAACATGGAGTATCTCTTCATTTATTTAATTCTTTGATACCTTTCATCAGAGTTTTTGGTCCCTATATTGACCTTATACATATTTTAATAGATTTATAGCTAAGAATTTCATTTATTGTGGTTCTAATGCAAACAGCAATATGTTTTTAATTTCAAATATCTCTTGTCCATTATTGATATATAGGAAAGCCATTAACTTTTGTATATTAAAATTCCAGGAGTTATTTTGTCAATTCTTTTAGATTCTTACATGTATGAACATGCTAGAGTTTTTAAGAAACAGAACAGCATGACAATGAAAACATTTTTTAATGCTAAAAGTAAAATTATGCATTACAGAAGACTTAGAAGCTCAGGGAAACTTAGTATTTATTGAGTACTTACTGTGTGCCAGGAACTGTATCAAGCACTTTATTGATATCTTTTAATTAAATCCTGCTGACAACTTTTTGATTTAGGTGCTTTTGTTCTCATTTTATACATAGAAAATGGATGTTCAGAGGGAATAACAAACATACCTCAAGATACACAGCTAGTAAGTGATAGCAACAAGAATCTAGCACAAGCAGCCTGACTTCAGGTCTGTACCTCTGCCTACTATACTATATTGAATCTTGTCACCCATCTTCTTATCACCCCCCCATTCCAGAAATAACCAATAATATTATGTTGTATTCCCTCCAAGCCTTTATTTATCTCCTGTAAAAGATATAAAGAAGAAAAAAGAACCTAAGTTAAGGGTACATGAATACCATTTTTGAAAAGGAAGTAAAGAAAATGGTAACTATGTGATGTGTCAGAAATGTTAACCACCTTGATTGTGGTGATGATTTCATAATGAATATGTATATCAAAAAAATTAAATTGCACATCTTCAATATATAATTTTGTCAATTCTGTCTCAAAAAGTTGTAAAACGTAGCATTTTCAGGGGAATACATTCATTCATTTATTTATGTAAAAATAGATTTTTTGAACGTCAACTTTATACCACGCGCTATTGTAGGAGTAAAGCAATTAAAAAAACAAAATCCCTTCTCCAATGGACCTTGCCTTCGAATGATTACTATGTTTTCTCTTTAGCACATTACCTGCTGAAGTTCTTTTCACACGCTTTGTATAATTTTTTAGGATTGGTCTAGAATTTACAAAATGCCATCTTAATTTTCATAATATATTTAGAATTAATACTGTTTTAATTCACATACAATATAAAAAATGTGCAACTATATTGAACCATTTCTTTCTCTACCAGAATTGTCGTATCTTTGTAAAGTCTCTATATATTACGAAGCCACAGAAAATGTTAAAATTTTTGATATAAAGAATTACGTGCTTTTTAATAATAGATAAAATGTTATTTTCCATTTACACAGATATTTAGAATATCTAATACTTTTCATTTGTTCCTAAAGACCTAAATTTCCTTCTAGTGTCTTTTCTTCAGTGTGAAGTACCTTCAGTGTGAAGTCTGAGTCAGATAACAAAAAATTCTTAGTTTTTCTTTATCTAAAAATGTTTTCAAATAATTTTATTTGGAGGACACATTTGCTGTATATAGAATTCTACATTGGCAGGTTTTGGTTTTGTTTTGTTTTCAGCATTTTATAAAGGTATGTTTCGCCATCTTTTAATTTCCATAGTTTCTGATGAGAAGCCAGCTGTCATTATAAATTGTTGTCCCTCTATATGCAACGTGTTCTTTTCTTCCGACTGCTTTCTAGATAATCTCTTTTTTCATGGTTAGCAGTTTCGTTATACTATCCCTGTAGGTTTTATTTGTACTTATCCTATTTCAGTTTACTGAACTTCATTAATTGATACATTTAAGTCTTTCATGATATTGAGGAAGTTTTTGCCATTATAAAAATAAAATTTCTGTCCAATTATTCATCTTTATTTGACTCCAATTACACATATGTTAGACTATGTGATATGCCCCATAAGTCCCTAAGAAGCTGATCTTTCATTAATTAAACCTTTTTTCCTACTTTAGATTGGATAATGTCTACAGACCTATCTTCAAGTTCACTGACTTTTTTCTCTTTCATTTTTGTAACTCCCTCTCATAAAATTTTTAAATTATGATTTCTATAATTTTAAAATTTCTTTTTATGGTTTCTATTTCTTATTCTGACCATGTTATTCTTTATGTCACTGAGAACAATAAAAATAGCTGCCTTAAAGTCCATTTATTGTTATTTCCAACATTGGAGTTATCTTGGATTTTTACCTTCATTGATTGCCTTTTCTCTTGAAAATGTTACGTTTTCCCAGTTATCTATCAAATAATGTTGAGCCATATTCTGAACTCTAAATTCTATAATATTCCTTCAAATACATTAATGTTTTCATTTGAACCGTAAATTAACTCAGTCATATGAAAGCTACAAAGCCTGTTTCTTGAGTGCAACTTTGTTTAGTGCTTTTATCTTAATTCATGTTGTTTTGAGTCTGACTCAGACAAACATACTCAGCCATCAGCTAACATTTTTGACTCTCCCTCTCTCTCTGCCTGTCTTGTTTCCAGAAATCCTTAACCTACTCACTTTCCAGTGGTTTTGGTTGCCCTGAACTGTGCAATATTATCAGAAAGACTGCATATTTTCTGTTGAAGTGTTAGCTACACTATGTGGCACTGATTCAGTCTTCTGGCATGCTAAATGCCATAAAGAGTGGCTAACTCACCCCATGCCATCCCTTTCTTCAAGTTTTTATAGCTCCTTTATAGGATCTGCTTGTTTTTGTGCACGCCCCATTGATTTCAGATTATTGTTTTATTTTGGTTTTTTTTTTTTTTTGAGTTCATACTTCTTTTCAGCAGGTATTCTTGTCCAATAAGAACTGACTGGAAACATAAATTTTTGCTATGCTTTGTTTTATGTATTTAATTTTGAAGAAATAAAAGTTTGTAGACAAGTTGGCTACCAAACTCATTTTGAAATAATAAAGCGAACCACGAAATTTAAAGGGCTAGATACTACTACTGACGTAGGCAAACTTCTGATTCACATGCTCAACAAATTTTCCTATGGCTTTCTATGTGCTAAGGCACATAAATGGTTCAAATAAGTAAAATAGAAACTATGTACCTGCAGAAAGCATACAATGAGTAAAAGGGATAATTTAAATCACTAGTAACTTAAGTAGCACTAGGTCTGAGAAGAGATACGAGGATGAGACTATTTGGGTAGACTGCTGCTGAGAAAAGACTACAGAGGTTTGTTTAACCATTATAAATTTGCTTAAATTGTATAAGCTTGTTGTCAACGTCTATAGATATATAGTAAACATAAAACACTGATCCCTTCTAATTTATCCCATTCTTTATTTTGTTTTTACAAAGAGACCTCATTCTCATCTCCATGGACGATCTTCCAGTACCAAGTTCTACTAATTTCTCTCAACTAAGTCAGAGTCATCAATGGGTGGTAATTGACTAGCATTCAAACTGATGTGTTTCTTAATGACAAGCATATCTGAGGCAACCAACAGAACTGAAAAGATGACTCTCTTTCTGGTTTTAGTTGTCTTTGCAGTTACCAAACACACTCTTTTCTAGAGTAGGGTTAGCAGCTGTCTCCAATACTAGCCAGCTTTCTTTTCTAGGGCATTCTCAGTGCATAATTTTGCCAAAGGTAGATGCAAATGCATACTGATTTTGAGGATGATCTGAATTCTAAAGGAATGTCACCATCGATAACAATAGCCAATCAAATCCACAAAAATAAATGTCAACCACTCCAGGCTGCATCTTAAAAGTAAAGATTGGAAAAGATGTCTCTGGCAAAGGTAGTATGTCATATATGGAAGAAATTATGTCCTCTGAGTTGAATATATCATATTAAAAGTTTACTGCAGCCATTTGCATGAAGCAATATAACTAGCAAACCCAAGTTCTTTTAATGTGTTTGTGTGTTTTATTACCTGTCTTATCAAGAAGCAATAGTTAAGATGACTTGAAAAAGATGCATTAATGAATTAAGCCAAACATTCTGTTCCAATGAATTTGTGCTAAGAAAATCACAGCAAGGAAACAGTAAGGGCATAAAAGAACCTGTTGTAGCATTATTTATAAAAATTTGGATACAACCTGATGGCCCTATGCGGCCTGCAAATTCTGGTATACTATGTAGTTTAATAGTAATAATCATGAAGAATGTAGAAGTATGAGGAAATGTTTGCAACACAATGTTAAGAGAAACATATTAAAATATACAATATTATGCATACCGGTGTTGCAAATGTATAACATGGGATTGAACACAACAGCTAAGATACAAATAAACAAGGATAATAGCATTAAGATGATGAGAGAATGAGTGACTTCTTTCTGTGAATATCTGCTTATTTATACATCAGAGAAAGACAAAAAGAAAAAAAAATTCTGGAAGCACTAGTTCTGTATTGGATAGAAAACACACTCATATAACTGTTGCAGAAATTCTAAAACTTAATACAAACAACTAGTTCTCTAACCACAAGGTTGTGAAAGTGCCCTCTCAATCCAATAACCTTGGGAGAGAGTGAACTCCTTACAGCAATTGAGACTCTGTGCAATTCACCTGTTTCTGTTGCGTTGCATCCTCTCTGAAATACATCAGAATTGCCTTACTGCCACGTAGGGAGGGTGCTAAGATTAAACTCCTACATACTACAATAGTGAGAAATGAAATTAGAGTATCCCAAACAGACACTATTGTGTTTTTTTCTGTTTAACTTTTGTTTTAGATTTGGGGTACATGTGAATGTTTGTTGCATAGGTAAACACATGTGATGGGGATTTGTTGTACATATTATTTCATCACTCACATATTAAGCCCAGTACCCAACAGGTGTCTTTTCTGCTCCTCTGCCTGCTTCTACCCTCTAACTTCAAGTAGACCCCAATATCCGTTGTTATCTTCTTTGTGTTCATAAGTTCTCATCATTTAGCTCCTACTGTAAGTGGGAACATGCAGTATTTGGTTTTCTGTTCCTGGATTAGTTTGCTAAGGATAATAGCCTCCAGCTCCATCCATATTCTCTCAAAAGACATGATCTTATTTTTTTAATGGCTGCATACTATTCCATGATGTACATGTACCACATTTTCTTTATCCCATCTGTCATTTAGGACACTGAGGTTGATTCCATGTCTTTGGTATTGTGAATAGTGCTGCAATGAACACCTCTGTGCATGAAACAGACACCATCGTTATTTTCTTTTTTATGGTGAATCAAATAAAACAAATGCTCGTTTTTGATGTGACTTTCCTAGTGGATCCAGGTGTCTGGTGGATCCAGCATGACTTGTTACTGAAGTCACCCTGCCCTTTATTTCCTCAAACAAACTCAACTCAAGACTTGATATCACATAAAGAAGGAAACACAAAGTAATCTCTGTCATAATCCTCTGGCAGCTCTTTCCAAGATCTTCAGAGGAAGATCTTGGAATTCATTTTCAGGAATTACACTTCTAATCACTTTTGTTAAATTTTCTCTGATTTCTTTTCTCTCTCACCGAATTCAAATAGCGTCCCTTTTTGGTCCTATGGAATTTACATGGTCCCTTCCTTCAAACATATTTAACTAAAGTTTGGGGGCAGGGAACATTCTACATGGCATCATAACAAACAATTCAATATTGGCTATTAGACACTTCAACTCTTGTGTCCCTGGGTCATTCCAGCTTTTGGATGTCTGTTGCTGACTACCATTTCTTCTCAATTCAAAGCTTCCTACCATATTAGATCTCTTTTTCTATCTTCTCTTATTTTTTTACAGTTCTCTTCTTTCTGGACCCCTTAAAACCACCTACTTAGACTGTCCCTGTAATTTAAATTTTTTCAGGTCAATTTTATAGAACAATTTAGTTCTTTAATGTTACTCTTCTACCTATTAGATCATTCCCTGGGGCCTCTTAAGTATGTAAATAGACTGAGAATTTCTCAAATCATCAAGTTCTGGTGACTTTTTGATGAACATTTTTCCCAAAATCTACTTCCTTCTTTTCCTATTTTATGATGGGTAACAAGAAGAAGCCAAGATAAAGCTTCAACATTTTCCCTGGAATCTCCTCAGATAAATATCAGGTTCATTATTTATAATTTTTACTTCACAGATAATTTCAGGATACAATTCTGGTACGCATTCTGCTAGCATATAACAAAGATTCCTCTTTCCTCCATTTTCCAATAACATTTCTGTCTGAACCCTCACCAACAGTGCCTTTAGTATTTATATTCCTACCAACAGTCTATATATGATAATTTAGCCTGTAAAATAACACATATATTTTTTACTGTTTTCTTCACTTTCTTCTCAGTCCTCATTAGTAGAATCGTTAACTCCATATTTTTACTAACAGCCTGTTCAAGAGAATCTAAGCTTTTCCTAACATGCTACTCAAAATTCTTCCAGCTCCTGCCCCTCGGCCAATTCTGAAGACACATCCACATTTTATTTGTTAACGTGACACCCCACTTCTAGCTACCAGAATCTGTACCATGTTTCTAATGCTGTTATAACAAAAAACTACTAAAGGTTATTATCTAATATTTCTGGAGGTTAGAAATCTAAAATGGATCTCAGTGGACTCACCATAGGCAATGACAACATTGCAAATTTTCTGGAGGCTCTAGAGAGACAATCTATTCCTTTGCCTTTTCCAGCTTTTAGAGGCTGCCCACACGCCTTGGATTATGGTAGCCGTCTCTCTCCAAAGCCAGCAAATATAAGACTTATAAAGAGACTTAGAGTCCCACACAATAATAGTGGGAGGCTTCAACATCAATATTAGACAGATCAATGAGACAGAAAATTAACAACGATATCCAGGATTTGAACTCAGATCCAGAACAAGTAAACTTAATTAACATTTATAGAACTCTCCACTTTAAATACACAAAATATATATATTAAATAAATAAATAAATAAATAAATATATAAACAAAGCCAGCAATGGCCAGTGGAGACTTTCTCATGCTGTAGCACTCCAGCACTGACTATTCTGTCCCCTCCTTTCACTTGTAAAAACTATGATTACATTGGGCTCATTGAGGTAATACAAGATAATATCTCCCTCTCATGGTCAGCTGAGTTAACAACTTTAGTTACATCTGCAACCATAATCCCCCCATACCATGTAACATAACACGGTTTCTAGGGATTCAAACATGGACCTCTGCGGGAAGCCATTACTCTGCCTACCACACTAACTTTTGTAAAATTTCTAACAAATAGTAAATAGTAATTGGTATCTGTTATTATTATTTGATAAATATAAATTGAATACCTACATATACTAAATAATGCATTAGAAATACAATCGAGAATTAGATATATATACGTGATTCTTGCCTTCAAGGAGTTTAGAGTCTAATTAAAAGGTGTGATCTCTTGAATATGCAATTTCAATATGAGGTAAGATGTGTGGGAACAAGACACAATGGAAACACAGAGGGAAGGTACCTGCTTTATGCAAGGTTACATGAAAATAATTTCAAAAGGTGGAGATATCTACAATATACCTAAAGGAGGAATTAGGGGAAAAAAAAATAAATAAAAGAGGGCAAGGTCTATGAAAGGGCAATAGTCCTGAAGGCAAGTCCATACTTTTCTAGACGGAGGACATTTAAAAAATGAAGCTAAATAATAGCAAGAGGGTGCAGGAGTGATGAGGGAGAAGTAAGTTCAAGCCATATCAGCAAGAGCCTTTAAAGTGCATTTAATAGTTTAGACTTTATTCTGTAGGGAATGGGGAGCCCTTGAATGAGTCTGAATCTCTGAAGTGATATGAACAGTTTTCCACTTTGGAACTGTAACTTTAGCTATAAGACAGAGAACTCATTGCAAATTCTATCAACTGGGAAATAATAAAAATGTAACTAGAAAATTCTTTGTGTCAAAATTCAGAAAGTTGTTCCTAAATCCTACATAGAATTGAACAATAAAGATAAAGATGCCAAAATTTGTTCCATGCAGCTAGAGCAGCATTTAGACATAATTTTAGCCTCAAATGTTTGTATTAGAAAAGAAAAACAGTTAAAATTAATAAGGTAAACATCTAATTCAAGACAATGAGAAAATGGAAAAAGCTAAAGATGAACACAATAAAGTTTTATTGAACAAGGTGATGCTTCAAGGAAAGATATTTTCCCCGACTGCTAGGAGTATTTTTAGTTGACAGTATATAGCTGCCATCACCTTCTGTGATTGTGTAGGACACAGGTAAGTATCTCTCTCAAGGCACTGCCCCTTCCTAGGGCAGCCCATATCCAGTGACCGATCAAGAAAGGGTGCACAGTCCCAGCCATTTTGGTCCAACACAGGAAAACTCTGATTGGTAACTTCAGCTCCAGAGCTTTCCATAGGATTGTTGGTGTCTCTCATGGGAACCACACTGTTATTCAATGTCTCCCTCTGCACAGTTCTGCTCCCTTCCTGCCCCGTTCTGCTCCCTTCCTGCCCCTTCCACAGGTGTGGTTCACTAGGTACTCCCTAGGAAATACTTGGCACACTAAATCAGGAAATAAGTATACAATGGCAAGATTCCAAAAAGCCAAAAGGTGGTACACACACACACACAATGAAAAAATGTCTGCCAAAACTGGTCAAAAAATAAAAAGAGGAACAAAAGTGCAGTTATGGGATAGATTAAAAATATAATGAGGATATTAAAAACAACTTTATATCAATGAAAATGAAAGCATAGATAAAACAGATTCTTATAAATGTAAACTTATCAGCCAGGCACAGTGGCTCACACCTGTAATCCCAGCACTTTGGAAGGCCAAGGTGGGCAGATCACCTGAGGTCGGGAGTTCAAGACCAGCCTGACTTGGAGAAACCCCATCTTTACTAAAAATACAAAAAACAAACAAACAAACAAAAAATAGCTAGGCATGGTGGCACATGCCTATAATACCAGCTACTCGGGAGGCTGAGGCAGGAGAATCACTTGAATTCGGGGGGTGGTGGTTGCAGTGAGCCAAGATCGCACCATTGCATTTTAGCCTGGGCAATACGAGTGGAAGAGTGGAACTCCATCTCAAAAAAAAAAATATATAGATAGATAGATAGAGATATTTTTTATTACTTATCAATCTGGCTCAAATCTGATAAATAATTAATAATTACTTAATCTGATAATCAAATCTGGCTCAATAAGTAATAAAAATTTTGATTTTTCCTATAAACACTGAAGAAATCAAATAGTAGTTTAAAATCTCATTACATAGAAAACTCTAGGACAGATAGTTATCTAGATACGTTTTATCAAATATTAAAGGAACAAATAATTCCAATCTTAAATAAACTCTTCCAGAATATAGAAAAAGAAAAAGGGGGAATACTTCCAAACTCATTTTATGAGGCTTGAATAATCTTGATACTAAAACCTGTCAAAAGTAAAAGAACTAACAATTGTAAGCTGAATCACTCATGAATACAGATACATAACCTAAGCAAAATTCATCCAGCCTATTCCAGTAGTAAATAAAAATAAGAATATGTAATGACCAACTAGAGTTTTTATTCCCCTGAGGTTATCAAGGTTGGTTTAGCATTAGAATATTAATTTCAGTTGTTTACTATCTTAACAAAGTTTTTTAAATCTTATGATTATCTCAATAAATGGAGAATAATTATTTGATAAGTTTTATTATCCATTCATGACAAACTCTCAACAAACTGCAAAAGAGAATTTCTATAACTTGATAAAGTGTATTTATCAGAAACTAATGCAAACTTCAGATTAGGAGATATTTCAATAATATCCATAAGATGTCATACCATTAGATGTCTCACATTAGGATGGAGGCCTGTATTTAAGGTAGTAGTAGATAGAAAAAAAAGAGAGAAATTTATTATCACACATGGATTTTGTTGTTGTTTGAGACGAAGTCTCACTCATTTCACCTAGGCTCAAGTACAATGGAGCAATCTCAGCTCACTGCAACCTCCTCCTACCAGGTTCAAGCGATTCTTCTGCCTCAGCCTCCCTAGTTGCTGGGATTACTGGTGCACACCACCATACCTGGCTAATTTTTGTATTTTTAGTAGAGATGGGGTTTTACCATATTGGCCCGGCTGATCTCAAAGTCCTGAAATCAAGTGACTCACCCACCTCGGCATCCCAAAATGCTGGGATTACAGGTGTGAGCCACTGTGCCCAGCCCACACATAGATTTTGAGAAGTATCTAGCCTTGGGCTTTGCACATAATAGATGTCTAAAATACGCTTGTTGACTCCTAGACAAGAGAAAGTTATAAGACTTTGCCAACATTTCAGAGTGGTGTGGACTGGAAATTTTAACAGCTCCCCCAAAGATTCTTGCTTGGAGCTGTCCTCTGGTCACAATCTGCCCTGAGTGTGGGCTGTACCAGTCATTAAAACTTTCATATCCAGCTGCCAAAATACCTTATTTTTTGAAAACACAAACTGGAGTTTTTCACTATAAATTTGTTCTGGATAGTCACCTTCTTTGAATGGTACTCATAATAATAGACTGGTTTAAATCATATCATTTTTCTTCCAGTGACGGAAAAATATTGGGAAAACATTTACCCTTAAAGGGCATTACAAGATGAAATAGGAAAAACACTAACTTAGTCCTGAAGATGCAGGGCTTTTAGTTCTGCCTTAGTTGTTAACCAGCAGTGCGACCTTTGGTGTGATTCAAAATTTTAGGCCCTTATTGTCTACTGTGAAATGTACTACATGATTTACTCATTTATTCAACACATTAAGAACTTATTTCTTGTTGGGTACTATGGTCCTGTGCATGTTATATCGATGTTGGAAAAGTCAACAGTAACAGGAGATACAAAAGTATATCATCAAATTTAATTTGATCTAAAAAAGCTGAAGGGTTTGGTAAGGTGAGAATTCAACAGCTACTGATGTTCTAAATAAGTCCCAATCATCTCTTACATCCTTGTAATGCCAGGCCCTTGGGGAATATCAACAAGAATGAAGTAGTCAAACTCAGCATCAGAATCTTACACTTCTTTGCAATACAGTAGAATACGGGATGAATGCTAGGTTGGAGTGAAAGTAATTGTGGTTTCAGACCATGAATTTTAAATCATTGTAACTAGGCTCAAACACATCTTTATTAATCAAAATAGGAACCATTACAATCAACACATTTTTGCCAATAAGAAATGTTAGTTTATTCCTATAGTGTAAAAATCTGTGCTTCGAGATTTGACAAACTCTTGGAAAGCATTTTCTGCACCCTGCTGGTTGTGGAAGCATTTTCCCTGCAAAAAGTTGTCGAGATACTTGAAGAAGTGATAGTCAGTTGGCGAGAAGTCAGGGGAATATGGCAGATGAGGCAAAACTTACGTAGCCCAATTAGTTCAATTTTTGAAGTGCTGGTTATGGAACATGCAGTTGGAGGTTGTCATGGAGAAAAATTGGACCCTTTCTGTTGACCAACAGCCTCAGGCGCTGGAGTTTTTGGTGCATCTCATCAATTTGCTGAGCATACTTCTCAGAGGTCATGGTTTCGCAGGGATTCAGAGAGCTGTCGTGGATCAGATCAGCAGCAGACCACCAAACAGTGACCATGACCTTTCTTTGGCACAAGTTCAGCTTTGGGAAGTACTTTGGAGCTTCTTCTCAGTCCAACCACTGAGCTGGCCATTGCCAGTTGCCATACATAAAATCCACTTTCCATCACACATCACAATCCGCTTGAGAAATGGTTCCTTATTGTTGCACAGAATAAGAAAAGATGACACTTCAAAATGATGATTTTTTTTTTTTAATTTTCACTCAGCTCATGAGGTACCCACTTATCAAGTTTTTTACCTTCCCAATTTGCATCAAATGCCAAAAGATCATACAATGGTCAACGTTGAGTTCTTCAGCAATTTCTTGCGTAGTTGTAAGAGGAAAAGCTTCAATGTTTCCTCTCAATTGGTCCTTGTCAACTTCCAATGGCTAGTCACTATGCTCCACATCTTCAAGGCTCTAGTCTCCTTTGCAAAACTTCTTGAACCACAAATGCACAGTACGTTCCTTTGCAGTTCCTGGGCCAAAGGTATTGGTGATGTTGCAAGTTGTCTGTGCTGCTTTACCGCCCATTTTGGATTCAAGTAAGAAAATTCCTCTAATCTGCTTTTTGTCTGATATTATTTCCATGGTCTAATATAAACATAAAATAAACAGCAATAAGTCCTTATCAAAAAAACGTAAATTGAGAAATCCCTATTAAAATGATGTAAAACATAACCACATTTATGTAAGAATGTGTTCCAATATCAAACGGCAAATTCCAACCATGCAAAAACTGAAATTACTTTTGCATCCGTGTAATATCTGTACAACCTTGATCGAGTCATCCAACTACTTTGCTATGGTTTCCTGAAGTAGATCCTGAAACAAGAACTTGAGCAAAACCAAGGTGGAATTTATTTGGAATTTGATTTCACATAAGGAAGGGGCTGAGGAAAGTGAGACAGAAGGGAAAGAAAACAAGAAAGAGGGTTTGAATGAGCCGTTGCCACTGTAGCGGTTCAATCCTTTTGGCGACGATTTGAGTTACTGTGCTCAGATTTATCCTGCCAAGGGACAGGCCAGCTGGGATATTTGTCCCCTGCCTCTTTTCTCTCACTGTGTGAGAGCTACCCCTGGCAATTCCCAGCTGCTGGTCTGATGGGTTGAGAAGCACTTGAAGTAAGAAGCTGTAAGCTTCAGGTGAACTCAGCAGTGAGCCTCGGGGACATGGAGTGTGAAATTAACAGCATCTGCTCTAGTAACCAATCACTGCCTGGGTTTCCTGATCTATTAAAAAAAATAACTTATGCCTTGCAGGACAGTTGTGGACATTAAAATTTTTCTCATATTCATTTTTATTAAGAAGAAATGCTTACTCTAAGTGCTTCAGGGGGTGGGGCAGAGCGATGAAAGTATGCAACAGCAGTATGGTTCAATAGCACATGAATCCTATGACCTGGGAAGCAGGAGTTATATGCCTGGCTTGTCTTCATAATCTCCTTTGAAAAGGCTCCAAGAGAAGATTTTGATAAGGACTTGATGAAAGAGGGCAAGTAGTAAAGTTTGGGTTTATTGCAAATGTTTATTTAACTCAGACACTTCAAAAGCATTTTTTGGAGAAACAAGTTAGGTGAATCAACGTACTTGACCTATATAGGGATTTTAGCCTGGGGTACTGAATTTAGTTAGAGTATTTGCTAACCTGAGGTTCACAGGGGAGGACACCTGTTCAAGAAGACTTGACAGTCCAATGTCAAGTTTCAGGGCCGCCTTTTCCATCCTGGTGTAGGAGGGGACACCTGAAGCAAAACTGGTTCTCAAACTTCAGCATGCATTAGGGTGACCTGAGAAGCTTATTAAAACACAAATTTCTGGGTTCCACCCCCAGAGTTTCTGATTTAGTAGGTCTGGAATGGGGCCCAAGAATTGGGTTCTCTAACAAGTTCCCAGGTGATGCTGATGTTGCTTGTCCTGGGAGCACATTTTGAGAACAAATGGTTTAGAAGAAGCTGGAGCCAATGAATGCATGGGAGAAGCCAAGGGTAGGAGTTCTCTGATAAGAAGTGTGTTATAAATGTGGCTAGACTCAAATTCAGGGTCAGTCTCTTCTCCTTGGTCTTTGGAGATCACTGCAAGTTCATCTCCAAATGAATGTTTCTATTTACTTTCCGCTCGGAATTTTGCCCTATTCCTAGCCCATAAATGCACCATATCCCTGGATTCAGACTGGCCTTCCAGAACAAGGCTGAATTTGGGATCGAAAGGTGGACTTCACTAATAACTAGACTTTGCATGGAAGAAAGACAAAGAAAGAGAAAGAAAGAAGAGAGGAGTGAAAAGGAAAAAATAAAAGACAGGGAGAAAATAACGTTATGAATCCCTATTGTGTTCCAAGATCTATATGTTAAATTTTCACTTCAACATTTTAGAATGTTGAAGTCTCACAAATATTCAGCAAGGCATATATTATTATCTCCATCGGGAAACTGGAGCTTAAAGAGATTATGGAATTTGCCCAAGTAGGCAAGACTTGTAAAATGCATAAGCAGGACTTAAACCCAAAAGTGTTTCATTCCAAGTCTATTGAAATTTCTGTTGTTCTATACCGTAGGAAAAACTGTGTCACTCACTATAAAGGGATCGTAAATGGTTTGGAATTGGGAAGCAGAGTCACATGGCTAAAACAGTGGTTCCCTCAAATGTTCAACTGATTTTTGTATTCATGATCATGTTTTGGTCTCTATAACCATTGCCTCTTACTCTCTGAATTTGGGGATAAATCCAGAATCTCTTTCATAGCATTGTTGTAAAACTGAGGTGAGACTAGGTAATCTCCCTGCCTTTGTATCTGCTAATCTCCTGATCTGGGAGTGACATCTTCTCTATTCTAGGTAGAAGCCGTTATGTTGCATATACCCCAGGCATGGCAGTTCTGATTCAAGAAGAGATCCCTGAATACAGGGCTTCTCAGAATGCTGAAGATGGGTCCAGGGAGGTGAATGTGGGGCCATCAGCTTGACCAAAGTGGAAGCATATGAGGGCATCAGTTTTCTCTGAAAAGGGCCATGACATAGCCTAACAGCTTAAGAATTGATGGTATCCAATCTGGAGAAATGTTTTGGCATCCTAGTAAAAGTTGCCTGCCAAATAAAAAAATGCTGGTGATTTTAAGGTGGCCAGCTCTCCTGTACAATTTTATAATTTCTACACAAATATTTCTAAATTTCTCCATTTAAGTCAGGGCATTGGCAATATTTGCTATTATCAGATTTAGCTTGCAATATGTAGAGTTCAAAAGAAGAACGCAAGAAGGAAATTCCAAGGACAGCTTTCACTGAGAGATGACGATGATTCCTAGTGGTTGTGTTATCCAGATATAAGATGGTATTGTTCAGGCATCCCAATTCCCCTTGGGTGGTATTAAATCTGATACTGGACAAACACTTAGAGGGCATATTATGAAGAAACAGGCAGTGGGACTGGGTAAGTGCTGCGTCCTTTCCACCATCTAGTCTAGGCAGGTGTTTAAAAAACTGGGATCTGGAATGAGTTATGAGTGAAGTAAAGGATCCATTGTGACTATTTCAGATGCTTCAGCAACATCCTGTTTGATAAGCATCAGTCCAACATTATCTAGACTCTGAAAGAAGACGAGATTGAAACAAGAAAAGATCTCTTTGAACTTGTAAGTAAACACAAACTGCCGAAGTATACCTTTCCAGAATCGAGAAATTTTTCTAAGAACAAACCACAACCAAATTTAAAAACTAAATCCTACATTATATTCAAATGTGTGGTTCTTGACCTCAGCCAAAAGGGAAACTGAAAGGGCATAAAAGAGAATCTGAAGGGTGGGGATTAGCAATGCCGTTTGTTTAAAGCTCATTTGCATAGAGAAAAAGATTTGACTATGAAGGCCCTCACACATGTAAACTAGAGCACCAACCTTTTGAAAATCACACAATCTGATCTCACCCTGCTGAGGTTTAAATCCGGACCCATCTTATTTATGTAAAGAAGATAATTTTTAGTGTTTTAATGTTTGAGTCCTTCCACTGAAGAAGTTCTACATAAAAGGAGCTTACCACTTGTGGCTGTGTCTCCTCTCCCCGAGGAAGCATTCTGGAACAAAGTTTTGTCATCTGAGATTGTGTGTGTGTGTGTGTGTGTGTGTGTGTGTGTGTGTGCACGTTTGTGCATGCACATGTATGGCAAAACTAGAGGGGAGAGTAAAATGAAGCCCAAGAAGGCTAAAGAGGCATCCCCAAACAAAGGAATAAAAAACAGATTGAGAAGGGATACAGGACCAAGAATCCAAAACCCAGGGAACAGGGGAGAAGGAAGAGGCTTCACAGTAACAGTGCTTAGTAATGGAATTTGGAGGCAGGTGCACCAGGTCCCTGCCTATGCAACAAGTCACATTGACTGACTGACATGAAGTATTCTGGTTCTCAGAACTTTTGCTTCCTTATTGGTAAAATAGTAAGAATAATGCCTACATGATGGAGCTGCTTTGAGATTGAACTGAGATCATATGTATACAATATCTGGAAAATTCCCTGGATCTAAATGCTTAATCATTTTGGGCTAGTGTTACTGGGGAGGAAACAGAGAAAGATTTGGGGCAAATGCCAACTAAATCCATTCTCTGAACCTTATGTGCTGTTCAGCATATACGAGATATCAGACTGCACAAAAAGCTTAAATAAAATTAGACAAAATTATATGCATACACAAAATTATGTATAATTTATGTATAATTGTCCTGTACATAGCATTCAGCAATTCATAGCTCTTATTTTGATTAAGAAAATCTCTTTCACCTATGTTACTAAGATTAGCTAACGTTAGAAAATGCTCTTGTCATTAACATAAAAATCACAAAAGGGAAAATAATGAGTCCATAAACATGGGAAAATGCCCAACATAAAAATATGAATTAAAACAATAGCTGTTTTACATAATATAACACAGATACCTGGTGATGCAGAGGATTCACTAAAGTAAGCTTGGTTATACATAACTGTCGGGAATGTAGATGAGAATAAGCCCCTCTAGAAAGTTATTTGGTAATATGTAATAAAAGCCTTCAAGTGTTCAAAACCTCCACCCAATAATTCCATTTCTTAAAGAAAAACCTATAGAAATAATTTAAAACACAAGGGATAATGTATATGAATGTGCTTCCCTGTAGTATTTTTTCCAAGACAAACAATGGGAAAAACCCTAAATAGTTAATAGAGGAGGGATGTTTGCCTATGTAACTTCTACTTTGGCATATTTACTCAATGAAATGTTATACAGCCATTAAAAATAATGCCAATACAGAGTTTAAAATAACATATTAAAAGCTTACATTGTCATGCTAAGAATAAAAACAAGATATAAAATTGCTCAAACAGCAGATTCACAGTATATAAAACAACTCATTAAAAACTGAAATACAATATAGTGATTTAATAGTGATTATCTAAAGATGATGGTTAATTTTGTTTTCTTGTATTGCAATTAAAAAAAGTAATCATGCATTTTTTAACAATAGTGATAAAAATCCAATGCCTTTCAACATTCCAGTTACCAAATTCTCTGTTATAGGAATCAGAAATTATTGCACAGGGGTCAAATCCAACCTGGTATATGCCTTTGTAAATAAAGTTTTATTGGAATACAGCTACTCTCATTGATTTATGTATTGTTTATGGCTGCTTTTGCACTAATGTGACATAGTCATGTAGTTGCGATAGAGACTGTACAAACTACAAAACCTGAAATATTTGCTGCCTACAAACCTTGAAAATGGATACTATTTAAGCTCAAAAGACATTTCAACATCCTAGTAGAAAGTATCTGTCAAATGATAAAGTAACTGCTGATTTTGAAATGGCTGGGCTTTTTACTCCCACAATTTTATAACTTCTACACAGATAACTCCGTATTTCTCCATTTAGGTCAGGGCACTGGCAGTATTTGCTAATGCTAATTTTAGCTGGCACATATGTGGAATTCCAAAGAAAAGTACAAGATGAGGACTCCAAGGACAGCTTTCACTACAAGATGAGGATGATTCTTAGCTGTTAATTATCCAGGCATCGTATAGCCTTGTGCAGCATCTTATTACGCTTTGGGTGATATTAAATCTGATACTAAATAATTAGGGGCCATATTATGGGGAAACAGGCAGTGGCGCTGGGTAAGTGCTGAGTTCTTTCCACATTTAAGTCTGGGCAGACTGGTTGAAAAACGGGAAATTGGGATGAGATATGAGTCAAGCGGAGAGTATGCCATGACCATTTGGGATACCTAAGTTACTTAACTTGGGCCACATCCCCATTACTCTATTCTACATCATCTATTTACAAACTACCAGGGACAGGGAACTTACTAAGTTTACTCCTTTCTAAGGTACTCCATTCCACAGCTGTTTATTTTTTTAAATTATAAATACCAAAGCCTTACCTTATATATCTGTGTCTCCCTTAACCCTTGGCATTATCTTGGAAGGTTCCAATAGATTTTACTTCTCACTTGTAGTGATTAAAGGCCACTTAAGTTCCTTTCTCCCTGTAGCTTGGCCTGTGGGGCCTGCAATGGCACTTAGGGGCATGTGGAGAGGAAGATGCAGATGTTCCTTATTTGCTGTGTTTCTGTCATTTCTCCACCAGTCTTCATGGTCTTATTCTAGATGGGATCCAAATTCTGGCTCTCTGGGGTGCCTATGTCAGCTCTTCTTCAGGCCTTGCAGGGTTTCCACATGTGCCTGTTAAGTGTGAGACTTAACTGTTGGCCTCTTTGATTGCTCAGGTTACCGAGTTGGCTGTGTTTTTTATATCCTTTGATGCTGTGGTCCTCTGGCCCCAGACCACCATAGGTGGCTCTGTGTACTCAAGAGCAATTTCTTTCTTCATTATAATTTGATCTGTGGGAATTCATACTTCTTGTCTCACCAAAGTGTAAGGGTGCAGAGGCTTTCTCTGCCTCCTTGTCATTTTCCTTTTCTTCCAATCTGCACAGGTAGGCACCAGTGTGGAGCAAGCTATCTACACAGAAATCCAATATCCGTATGTTCCCTCCTCTTGGGTTCAGAATGTATAAGACAACTTCACTGGACATTCTACTGGTCCAACTCAAGATGCTGACAAATTTACTTTTCATTTTAATCCCACTCAAAATCATTTTACATTGATTGACATGGAGGTGGCTAGGTGCCTGGGTTGATTATAAGAAACAGTAGAACTGCTGAAGTGCTTCTAAATAAACACCGAGGGAAGATTTCTGTGATTATTTGTAGCCCTGTGTAGATGTTTAGGGCACTAATCATGCTTATCTTCAGCTTTTGAGTCTACTCACAATTTTGGAGCAACAAGCAAAGCCCAACTCAACAGTATGTTACGCTGTCATTGACCAGCCTGATCAGAGTTAGCTAGAGTATGTTCTGTGAAGTCCAGTCCTAGGAAATGCTTTGGCAAGAAATCTCCTTCATGGAAAACACTATGAATATAAAAGCCTTTGACAAGTCCTACATTTTATTTTCTTCATGTAAGAACTACTGCTGTGTCCTAGTTCACAGTGTATACAATTTTTTCCTTTATATATTGCTCTCATTCATTCATTTATTCATTTAACCACCCAAAATTTACTGAGTGCTTGCTCTACTCCAGATTTGCATTCAGTATATCTACTGGAAAAGTTATTTGTAATCTTATTCATTCCTTACAGCAACCCTTTGAGATAGATACAGAAGCTAATTTACTATTCTCATATTGAGAATATTATTTCAATATTGTCATATTGAAATATTGAGTAATCTTTCCAAGGTTATGCAGCTACGAAGAAAGTAGAGAAATCAGAAGAGGAGGGGAAGGAGCTGGAAATTAACTAGCATATTGTGAGATCCTAGACTTCATCATACTACCACTCAAGAATGTTTAGGAACAAAGCAAATCTACAAGGAAAGAAAGTATGGAAACAATTCTAAATTCTTAAACAAATTGGACAGTATGATTGAATGCTGGGACATCAGATTTTTAATATAATTTTGGGGCACCATTTTGCATGTTGTAGTAAATACTGAGTGAGTCTTTCTCTCTCTCTCTCTCTCTCTCTCTCTCTCTCAGAATGGACTTAACTGGTCAAACAACAAAAACAGTATGACTATGAATAGTAGGGAACCAGTTGGTGTCAGCTTATTCTGAATTTGGTAAGAAGTTTTGTCAAGTTATCTACCAGTCATCAGAGAATTCCAGAAATCCCCTTTATTTGGAAGCATGAGTATTGGAACTGGGCAACAAGGGTTGAGTATGTTTGAAACTAGAAAATAAAGTTCACACAGTACTAAATATAACTTTCTGCCAGACAGGTATGGGCTGCTTGCCACATTTTGATGGTGGTCAGGATCCAAAAATCATGAAGAAGGCCAATGTTTTGACAACTAAAATTGCTTTCAAGACAAGCAAATTTGCCTTATTTAGGGAGAGATGATGTTTGAAGGAATTAGTTAATTGCCTCTCACTCCTAAACTTTCCAAATTTTAAATGTAAAAGCTCATCATTTACTTTTGCACAAATCGAAACAAAACTAAGATAATAAAATTAACTCTTTTGTTCACAGCATAGTTTTTCATAGAAAGACAACTTGGAAAATCCATTTGCCAAGACAACTTAAAGGAAGGTAACTAGAAACAGAAGAAAGTCCCATTACATCAAATGACATTGACCAAACAATGCCCCTTAGAACTCCTCCTATTCCTGTTTTCTGTTAAGTTTCTTTTGGACAGTAACATCCCTGAGGGAAAGCAAAAAGTCTGTCTTCTTCCTTGTTTTATTCTCAGTGCCTGGTGATGTACCCTGCACGTGAATGAAGGAACTCTCTAATTCACGTTCCCTGGAGACCACAAAGAGGTAATTACTCACTCTGAAAGTAGCAAAGTGGGCAGTGTGACTGAAATATTTACATGTACAGGATTAACTACAGGTAAATCCTAACGCTAAGTCTGAATACAAACGATTCTACTTTTCTCCATCAATACTGTTTGGCTCTCTCCAGAGTGAAGGCAGGCAGGCTTTCTCAGAGGTTGGCAAATCGAAACACTGGCAAAATTGTGAAGTTTGCTGTTTATTTTGGCTACATTTTTAATGTACTCCTTGTGACCCAGGTACCTTTCTTTGGCGGCGGCATCCTCCGTCTCTCCAAGGCCTGAGAAATGTTCCACCTCACTAATTCTTAGAAAAATGGGTCCATTCAATTTCTCATTCTTTTAGAGCCTTATGGTTCCAAGGGTGTCCCATAGGGACAGGAAATCATTAACATGCCAGGAGACAATAATCAGTAGAAAAAATGAACTATAAACATCAGGCCGCAACTTATCAAATGAAAAGAACCATAATGCCCAACATTTTGACTAAAAAAAGTTATAATTTAATCTTAATGCAGAAGACCAGGTTGGTTTGTAGATTATAGTGTGTGTGTGTGTGTGTGTGCATGTGTGTGTGCGTGCGTGTGTGTGTGTGTGGTTTGTTTTGTTGTTGTTTTGTATTTTTGAGATGCAGTCTCGCTTTGTCACCCAGGCTGGAGTAGAGTGGTACAATCTCAGCTGAGCAGCTCCTGAGCAGCTGGGATTCCAAGTGCCTGCCACCATGCCTGGCTAATTTTTCTTTTCTATTTTTTTTTTTTTTTTTTTATGTAGAGATGGGATTTCACCATCTTGGCCAGGCTGGTCTTGAACTCCTGACCTCGTGATCCACCTGCCTCGGCCTCCCAGTTTGCTGGGATTACAGGCGTGAACCACCAGGCCTGGGTGTAGATTACGTTATTTAAAAAAAAAAAAACCTAGGAGGAGGAGAGGTAAGGTGAGTGTGTGACCACCAGCTGAGCCTGGAGTATAGAGTAACTTAGTAAACATATGCAAGGGCGAATCCCTGAAATAAACACTCAAGACTTTCAAAGAAACCAATGATCACAGCTAGGAACAGCTCAAGGCGACCTGCTATGCCACATCCTATGTCATTTAAATTCTCTACGCCTCAGGATTTCCATCTGAAAAGTAGAAATTTAAAAACCAGTGATGTCTTGTCCTCAGTGATCTCATGATGATTAAATGAGTCGAATTACAAGTTGTTCTGATTATTAGTATTATTTTTAACATTAATAAATTCAAAGTTCGATTTATCTGGGAATATATTAAGGAATATTGGAAGAAAGGAGCTGGATATAGAGGTTCCAGTTATATAAAATAATTCAGCAGAATATGTAAATTATAGATGTAAATGTACATAATGAAAGCTTAACGTACATCAAGCCAGACTTTTCGGTTGGTTCGGATTTCATCTGATCTTCAAGGTGCTTTGAATGGACCCCGATTTCTGAGACTTCGTTTTCAGCCATTTGATGTCTACAGTTACTGTCCCAACAGCCAAGATGCTTTTTGCCTTCAAGTCATTCCATCATCTGGCCCCTCCACTCAAAAAGTTTTTCTCTTACCCTTTTACCTGTTCATTTCTTCAAACCCACTACCCTCAAAGAGAAAACTACGTATTTATTTACTTCATAGTTGGTGACTCTGTGTGTTTCAGGCATGCGAAGTCTGAAGTAACTTTAACCATGGATTTTAGGTTCCTTTGCTGAAGGAATGTTACAAAATAGAGGTTTGGGGTCTTAGAACAATTAAGCTATAACTTCTCACCAGTGCGTGGAAGCCTAGGGAAACTGACTTAACATTCCCTGCATGGAAACAGCATATTATTTCAGGGAAAGCTATGAAAGTAAACCTTAAGAGTATATTTCAGCCAGAGATTTTGAAGCATTTTAGGAACATGAATACCCCTATTCTTCTTATTCATAAAACACACGTCTATTGATGCTGATCATAAAATCTCTTCTTAAGCATTCCCGTGTACCCACACTCGCTGATACATTTTCTCAATGGAGTCTAGCCTCCCTTGTGGTCTCCATTCTTGGGCTGTAACTCAGTAACCCTACCATTTGGAGCGTGCTTTGGCCACCTTGAGGAACAGTGATTTCTCTGTTTAGATCAAGAGAGCATAATGAAACATTGTCGGCTACGATAGCAAATGTGAAGTTTCCGCTAAACTAATTGCTGCGGAAAACATTTTGCCTTCATCAAGCAGGGCCTGAAGTCAGAAGAATGGAAATGGAAATGAGAGGCTGGAGAGGGTGGGCAGAGAATTTGAATGGCACTAGGGGAAAGCTTTGCATAAACTGAAAAGCTTTGCTTGGGGGCTGAAATGAAGATAGTGTTTTGCTTGGTTCTGCCGTCTAGAAAGGAGAGGCAGACTTGGGCTAAAGAAAACTGAAGTCCAGACAGGCCCACTCTTCCACTTACAACTCTTGATTCAGTTTACTCATTTGCCAAATTCTGATATTTCCAACTATTGTGTGTACTAACTTGTAAACACATTTTATATGAAGTTCAGGTGAGACATAGAAATAAATATGAAAATGTAATAAAAAATAAAGCAGTGATTTTCAAAGAAGTTGGTTTTGAAGTGAAATTGAATTCCCTTCAGAAATTTGTGCCAAAACATAGCACCAATTCCTCCTTCCTTGTCCCCATCCCCATATTCAAATTAAAATGATTAATTTAAAACTCTATATTCCCATATAGTGAGAAGACGGCACCACAACAATGCACTCAAACAAGTTAACATTTATTGAATATATTATATGTACTAAGTACTGTGCTAAATCATCTACATACATTCCATCATTTAATTTTCATCTTATCCATATTGGCTGTATACCATCATCATCTCTTCACAAATGAAAAACCTGGGCAAATAAGGATGTTTAATTAAATATCTCACTTATAAAGAACTACTCTCCATACTTCAATGAGAGAGGGAAATAAAAACATAATATACTTGATATTTCATACTGGGGAAATTATTCCAAGGGTAAAACTAAATATCTACCCTGTGTTACTCTCCTCATCTTCTGTCAATTAAAGAACACTGAGAAGTTTGCTTTACCACAGCTTCTTCTTAGGAGTGGGTCTGACTTCAGCTAATTCAACGTTTACGGAACTTAAGTTAATGCTTTAAAAGATGTAGTTATTTGGACTAGGAGCCTTTTGTCCCAATCTTAATAGTCTGCATCTACAGACCATGGGACCTTCAATGGATTATTTAATCACCCCGAGCCTTTGGGATTTTTTTTCTATAACATAAGAAATAATAAAAAGCTCAGATGAATGACCTCTAAGTTTTTAATTTTTTCTGTAATTAACATTCTCTTTTAGGGAATTCATCTTCATGATGTATATGTTAGGAACAATTCTGTCCCTCTTAAAGGATAATAGTATGGTAAGATGGAGACCAATAATAGCAAAGAGATTTCCAAGGATCTCCATGATCTTCCCAGGGAAGTGGTTTTTCAGGTCTGCTTATATGTCAGTTGATCATGATAAAACAATCAGATAAGAATGATAGAATGATTCAACAAAACAATAAAATATGAAATAATATTAATTCCAGCATTAGAAAATCTCAAAGTCAAGGCAAGATAGTAATAGTGATTAAGAGAATGGCCTTTGAAGACATTATGGCAGCTTGTAACCACATAACTACTTTTATGATCATTAGATTAACATATAATTAACACAGTCTCCCTCTCTAAGCTATAAATTTTACTTAGATGGCAACTATAACTATTTTTTCGTATATTGTCAGCATGCATAAGAATAGTATCAAAGCAGACTTACAGACTTATGAGTGTTTTGGTGCAATACTAAAGTACTGAATAAACAAAAAATAAATCAAATATCAGTCTTCTTTCTTGCTAGCCATATAAATCTCAACTTTAGCAATCTAATCTATGCTATTTTTAAATTAATCTGTAAAATTAAAACAATTGTAGTGCCCACCTCTTAGAGATTTTTCAAAATAAAATAAAACACCTCAGCTATGAAGAAAATGGTGGATAGAATAAAAAGAATAAGATTGACATTTTATAATATTCATTACACCATCTTTCCTTCAAGTTCTGAGCCAATTATGAAATAGACAGTGGACCTGTGCTGGTAAATCCGGAATGGAAAACCCTGTTTAGGCCCCAAGACAAAATAGGCTGCCAGCTCCATCCCCAGATTTGAGTGAACTAAAGACTGATAAAGTCACTGATCAATAGCTGGGCTCTCTTACCAGGTGAAGCAATTCACGTCACACATTTGAAGAGAATGTGTATATCCCAAGAGGTGGCTGGTTCTAAAAGAGATTGGAGAAGAGAATTAGGCTTCATGTGCTCAGGGCTCCTTGGCTAATCTGTCTAATACCAATGTCCTTTGGAACAGAGTAAGTAGGAAGGGGAGAGAAAACTAAGGATTTTAGGGTGCTATTAATATTTCCAAGAAGATAAAAGTTCTTATTTTATGGGCCTACTCAGAAACATTGGGAGAGAGAGAATGGAATCGTCACTCTTAAATAATAACACCAACCTCACAGGAATGTCCTGAGGCTAATATGTGAAGTACAGATGCTTTTAAACTTACAATAGGGTTACATCCCAATAAACCCATTGTAGGTTGAAAATAATGTAAAGTCTAAAATGCATTTAATACACCTAACCTACTGAAGAGCATAGCTTAGCCTTGTCTACCTTCAATGTGCCCAGAACACTTACTTTAGCCTACAGTTTGGCAAAATCATCTAACATGATACTTTTCTATAACAAAGTGTTGAATTTCTCGTGTACTTTATTGAATACTATAATGAAAGTGAAAAGCAGATGTTTGCATTAGTACTCAAAGTACAATTTCTATTGAGAATTTTTTGTTTACCACCCTAAAGTGAATCCTCATAAGCCTGGGACTATCTGCCTTGAAGTTCTTTTAACTGGCTTCCAGCACTGCCCCTCAGTCTCCAAGATACTCTGATTGAGTTTTACAATAATCTGACACTGGTGTTTAGTGGGCCAATTTCTAGTAATCCCTTACACTTCTTTTTTTTTTTTTTTTTTTTTTTGGTCCACTTTTGAATGGGGTTGTTTGGTTTTTTCTTGTATCTCTGTCTTAGTTCTTTGTAGATTCTGGATATTAGCCCTTTGTCAGATGGGGGCTGGTTCCATTCCTTCTGAAACTATATCAAACAATACGAAAAGAGGGAATCCTCCCTAACTCATTTTATGAGACCAACATCATCCTGATACCAAAATCAGTCAGAGACTCAACTAAAAAAGAAAACTTCAGGCCAATATCCGTGATGAACATCTGCGCAAAAATCTTCAATAAAAGACTGGCAAACCGAATGCAATAGCCCATCAAAAAACTTATTCATCACAATCAAGTAGGCTTCATACCAGGGATGTAAGACTAGTTCAACATACGCAAGTCCATAAACATAATCCCTTACACTTCTATCCTTAGCAGTTAAATTTTACATGTGACAAGAATCAGTTGTATTGACTCCCAACCTCATTTATTCTATAGAAATTAACTGATTAATAAAAGGCTATGTAAGTACATGAAATATGAGTTTGATAAGTCAATATGTTGGAAGTTTTGAGAGGTAAATATTCATGTGAAAAATCATGATACCTACTGTACAATCTCAGTCCCATAAAATTGGATGTTGTGCCTACAGATACACAAGACCTAGAAGAATGTGTCAAACTATAAACTACTTGTGATTGTGACTTTGTTCTTTGCTTCTTGTGTTTTTCAGTTTCCTCTAATGTACTTTTTAAAAGGTTATTTAAAAAACAAAATGAAAAAAAATGAAATGTGTCCCAAAAGTGCTACTGCAACACTGTTGTCAAAGATTAGAAAAAACGCAGAATCTTGAGGAGTTTTGTCTTCTGATTGCTGCTTATATTTTTTACATTTTCTCTTCATTCAGAAAAAGAACTAGAAATTACAGATAAATGTATTTATTATGGGTGTGGCTTATAAAAGAAAGATGACACATAACTATTTTATAGGCTCATTTTCAAAGGCAAGGACTCTGCTATTTATTCAAACATCGGTGAAAGAAATGACGATCTATATGTTTGAAGTTAATTATTAAGATATATTTTCACTTTTATGAGTTAAGACTTCTACCGAATGATAAAAATCAGTTGTAAGATAAAATTACAAATATCACAAAAGATTCCGGAAAGCAACTTCCTTGAATCCTATTCAAAGATATTTACAAATGAAGATCTGACTTAGATATGTTAACAATTGAATGAAATACATTAACCAAGATCATTACACCACAGACAGTTTTAAAGTGACTCAATTGACTCTCAAGAAATTTAGAGAAATCCTTGGAAAATTTGTGACTTCTGGTCATGTTTTTCAAAAAAAATTATTCTTTTGATTAGGCTAGAAATTCTTGATTGTAGGCCGGGCGCGGTGGCTCACGCCTGTAATCCCAGCACTGTGGGAGGCCGAGGCGGGTGGATCACGAGGTCAAGAGATCGAGACCATCCTGGTCAACATGGTGAAACCCCGTCTCTACTAAAAATACAAAAAATTAGCTGGGCATGGTGGCGCGTGCCTGTAATCCCAGCGACTCAGGAGGCTGAGGCAGGAGAATTGCCTGAATCCAGGAGGCGGAGGTTGCGGTGAGCCAAGATCGCGCCATTGCACTCCAGCCTGGGTAACAAGAGTGAAACTCCGTCTCAAAAAAAAAAAAAAAAAAAAAAAAAAAAAAGAAATTCTTGATTGTTTCACATATAACGGCCTCTACTTTGTATTTAGCACAGAGCTTGATGTATGTATATCAAGACTTTAACAATAATATGCATTCAATATGAACATATTAGTAGTAGTGGTAGTATTTGATGCATTTCACTTTGCCCTCTGTCCAAACAGCGATATTAAGGAGCCAGTTGGCTGTCATGACTTCTGTCTTCACATGCTTTGCTCTTATAAAATCAGTTCTGGTTATGACTATCTGCCCAGAAAAAAAATGTTTTCTTTTGACTCTATTTCTGCCCGACTGTTTACCTAATTCTTCCCCGAGGGCCATGCAGGGTAATAAATGATATTAGGAGCTGATCCGATAGCTCAATCCTAAAGTGTATCTTAAATTTGACTAAATCCCATAAATATTTTCTTAGGGTCATTCATTCCGCTACTTGGTTAGCTTATATAATTTATGAAGAAAAAGAAGGAAAGAGAAAAGTGGGAAAAAAGAAAAGAACTCCTGCCTTCAAGGACTTTACAATTAGCTAAGTACACTGATATGGAAATGAACATCTCTAATTTAGGACTTTATAGAAGAGGAAGAATGAAGAGTAAACAGAAAATGCTCTCAGTGATTCTGACTCTGTCTTGGTGTTTGGAGCTAAAGGTAGCTCACAGAGTGCTCAAGATTATTTCAAGAATAATTTTGGTTATTTGTGTTGGGTCTTGAGGTATAAGCAGAATTTTGCAGATTAATGTTGATGAGGAAGAACATTACATATCAAGCAGAACTGAGAAAGAATAAGAAATATATGGAGAATGGCTGTCGGTTTGCTGTGTCTAGAAGGAAAACCATGCTTGCCTCAGGCGAGAGAAGAAATAGAAGTACCAGAAGATTAATCTAGAAAAGTAAATTGATTTAGTATAAATACAAGACTATCCTAAGCAGCTCAATAAATTTCTCACTGAAGAATTTGGTTTATTATCATAAGGTAGTGTTTCTCAAAAGATCAACAGGGCCTGGGGACTTGTCAGAAATGAAATTATCAGGCCTGATCCTAGACCTACTGAGTAAGAAACTGTGAGAGCTGGTTCCAGCAACTGATGTGTTAATTCCACATCCAGGTGATTCTGATACAAGTTTAAGAACTATAGCCTATGCCAAAGAGATTTATAAAACGTTAAATCAGGAAACAGCAGAGTCACATCTGAGCTTTTCAGTAATTGCTCTGGCCCCTTGTAGAGAATGGATTGCAATCAGGGGCCCTGGAGATTCCCTCGGGGGATCTTGGGTAGTCAAAGGGAGAAGCAAGAAGCGTATGAACACCAGGAGTGCAGGAAGGAGGGAGAAGGGAAGAAAGAGCTAATAGAAAAGTCTATGGCAGTCAAATTCATCTTTGATCTTCAATCACTGAACAGGAGTAGATAATTGAAGTGGTAGAAAAAGGAGGCGTTCAGGTTGCATTTTTCTTCCTAGTCCAAGAGGTTCAGTTGGTGGTGGTATATGTTTGGAGACTGCAGGTGGAGGAGGGAAACTCCTTCAATTAGGAAATTACGGAACTTTTGGTCAGGCTCTTTAAGAGCTGTATCATGGGTGAAAATTGACCTCACTATAGCCATTTGTTCATTTATTCATTATACAGGTAACATTAATTATTATGCTTCAGATACTTTGATGGTCACAAGAGATAGGTGAATCAGAATTTGCTCTTTTAGGACCTTTTGAGCTAGCTGACATGTAAGAAAGAGGCAGATGGGCTGGACGCAGTGGCTCACGCCTGTAATCCCAGCACTTTGGGAGACCAAGGCGGGCAGATCACTAGGTCAAGAGATCGAGACCATCCTTGCCAACATCATGAAACCCCATCTCTACTAAAATACAAAAATTAGCTGGGTGTGGTGGCTCATGCCTGTAGTCCCAGCTGCTCAGGAGGCTGAGGTAGAATTGCTTGAACCTGGGAGGTGGAAGTTGCAGTGAGCCGAGCTTGCACCACTGCACTCCAGGCTGGCGACAGAGCAAGACTCTGTCTTAAAAAAAAAAAGAGAGAAAGACGTAGAGGGGACAAATCTACTTGGGAACAGCTCCCATTGTGATGGGATTGTGATGAGATGTGATCATATTTTGTCCTTTGCCATTTATCCTATTGTCCCTCTCAGGTTCTTAGAGAAGAGGTCACGTCTGCTGATGGCTGAAAGAGCATCAGTTGCCCAGAGATTTTCAGATTTCATAAGGCCAACAATGGGATCTTTGATCTATGAGCTGCTCACGAGTCCAATCTCAGAAACCTGCTTTGTACTTTCAACACAATAAGTTATATTTTACCCCTAAAAAAAAGAAGAGATAGAAAAGAGAGATTAAATTTGCTCAGAAACATAGATCAAGTCTCTGGCAAAAGGCAAATTCTTGTTTGCCTGTCTGGTGTTTCTTTTTGAGTGAAAGAATGGAAAGAGCCATTCGTTGGTGGCACAAAGAAATCAGCTTGTGTTACTACCAATTGACAAATCTTGTAGAGTGGTTTAATAAAATATTCTAAACACATGAAGATATTATTCATTTATGTTAAAAATATGTTGATGTTTTACTGATATAAAAATATAACATGATAAATTGTATCACAACACATGATACATAACACAATGTACATGATAAATTATAAAATGTGAAAAAATCAAATTACAAAGCAGAATGTGTAGTATGCTCCCAAATATACATATATGAAAGTAGTAACAATGATTTAGATGGTGGATTACTGCTTTTGCCTTTTCCTTTATACCTTTTTATATTGACTGATTTTTTTTTACCCTGAACATATATTATTATAATCAAAGAAGGAAAAAAACTATTATTTTCAAAATAAAATATATTAATAATTCCTAACCAGGTGCTAAAAAGGAATATTAAAAACTAAAAGGGACCAGTATCAAAAGTAGAAAAAAATGAGATTAATTTCTGCTTACATAACGTCTTTACATTATAATCTCATGTAACTCCTATATTCATGGTGTTAGGTATGTAATAATAACATAGGGAAATGTTCTGTCTCAATGGAAACAATATAATATCTATAGCACACTATTCCTAGTTACCTAACTTTGTTTCTATGGGAGCTTTTACAACTCTGTACAGTACAGATAACTGATAGCAATGCAAAATGATTCTTGTCCATAGACAGGTAACTTTTAATTTTATCCAATGAAGATTCCATTGATTTCCCTCCCCCATGTGTAAGAGGCTAATCTTTCCTCCATTTGCTCATTTGTTTCAACATTCCTGATTTATAAATGTGTCTGTACTTTGGAATCTCCTTTGAACTGATTGCAATACCTCATTAGTCCCAACATTAATGAGTTAAATAAAATCTTTCACATGTATTTTTATATAGCCATGAAATATATAATTTACCATTTTTTGGAAAATAATCTTTTAAGAATTATTATCACATTGGCTAATATTTACTAAGAACTTTATATGCACCCAACCCTGTTCTATGTCATTTATTTGAAACTATATTTTGTCTTCACTATCTTTGAGGAGCTGCTGTCAACTCCATTTAGAAGTTACCTAAAAGTTAAATAATTTACCCAAAGGGAAATGAGCGGTAAAGGGTAGAGCAGGATTCAGATTCAAGCTGAGTCCAGATACTATGTGGTTCAGCATACAATACCATCTAATTTTTCCAGATGAGAAAACTAAACCTCTACAAGTTTAAAATTTACTCTTTTTCCTTTATTCAATAAATATTTTAAACACTTACTATAAGTCAGACGCTAAGCTAGGTGTGGGGAACCCAGAAGTGAAAAAGATATGTAAATAGAACCCTTGATTTTTATAGACCCTAGAATTTTGTGATAATTGACTCCAAGTCCAATGCTGGTGGAGTCAGAGGTCCTATTTCCTTTAAAAGTTTGTTTCCTTCAAGATTCTTTTTTTACTCACTTCCAGTCAAATGGGAACATTCAATGGACTGGAAGTATAACTTCTAGTAAGAACACACTGATGTCATCTTGTATCCTCTTGCTGCCTGGTGAAGAGCGTATTCAAATAAATACACAAAAGGAGATGACTAATGATTTAATTGCGAATCTCCAAGAAAAGCAGCCTACCTGGCCTCCCTTTGAAAATGCCATGTCTTTCTGGAATATACTTTCCTGGCTTCCCTACTTGGTGGGTTCCTCTTCAACCCTTAAAATTCTGTTCAGTCTTCAGAGCCTTTCTAAAGCCTTTTTTGACTCTGTACCCCTTCCCTGACACGTATACATTTGCTTCTCCCTCTAGCATTTCCTATCTCTGAGAGAGTTTGAACTGTTGCGTGTTAGAATGTCCTGCGGCAGTCATTTTTCTGCATGTCTATTTCTTCCATAAAAGCATAAACCGCCAAAGGAGAGGCCCTGCAGCTCACTAATTTCTGCAGGACCTGGTATCTAGGAGCGGATTGCGGCACTAAAGCGCTGGTAAATAACACTTCCTATACAACGTACATATAGCAACATTCACTTCTCCCAATATACCCAGTTCTCTACTATCTCCAGGTATTTGCATTTACTGATCCCGTTGTTGAAACCTCATCTTCACTTCATCTTCTGGGTAATGCCTATGCTTCCTAAGGACCTCTGTAATATATCTGTTCTTCCTGAAACATTTCCTCATCCTGAGTTAAATGCCCCTTCTGCATGTTCTCCTATCAATTCAAACTTCCTCTATACATCACTGGTTTCGTTTCATCATGAAGTATAATTTCCTATTTATATGTCTGAATATACGTATATGTATTTCTAAAATTCTTAAGGAGAGAAACTTTATTTCATGACTATTTCTTCAGATCCTAAACAGTACGTATACATATAAATATGTGCTTATTTGAATATTTAAATATATGCCAAATGAGAAAAAAGACCAGTATGTTCATGCTTGTTTCTACCTAGAAGGAATTTTTCTCTTAGGATACAGCATGATAAAATAGGAAGACCAACTTTAGAGTTAGAAACATGAATTTTTTTCCTGGTTCAGGCATTTATTATCTACGTGACCTTAAGAAAATAGAATCAATGTATTAGGCCTTAATTCATTTATAAGTAAAATGAGAATAAAAATCTCCACATTGTGCTATTGTCATGAAGACTAAATGAGATAATGTGTGTTGAGGGTCTGTGCCAAGTAAGCTCTAATTGAATGTCCATTTCCTTCCCTTTCTATTTGTGGCCAGTGGTAAATTATAAAGACAGAATTTGGGCACATAACAGGATATCCTACATGAGTAGGAATGGCTTCCCAGGGTAATAGATAGTGTTGTCAACAATAGTGGAGAGAATGAGAGGAAGCAGCCACATAAACGAACCTTCTCAAGGTTTCACCCTTCAGAGTTCAACGAAAGGTTCAAAGGATGACTTTGAACATTAAACAGCATCATGAACTACCCAACAATGTTCCCAGCTGTGGCTCTTAATCAACACACATTTTTAAAGGCAAGGTGGCTCAGTGAGAGGCAGGAGACCTGGAACCTGCCAGGAATGAAAGGTCAACAGGGTTTCTGGTATGCAAGGCATGTGCCAATGACACCGAATCCACCTTCTTCCTACACAACCCCTCCCCTGCCCTGAAACAGAAACTGTAAAGAGGTGGCATAAGCTTCCTGCATGGTATGGTGAGCTGTGTATTCCCTTCCCCAGGGATAGTTTAAGGCCTTCAGACTTTAATCAAGTCATTTCTGCTATAGCTTCGGTAGAGAATGTCTGCCCATTGCAGCTGCAACTGGCAAACAAAACTTCTCCTGGCAGGACTAAATGAAGGATGAAGCTAATGCAATGCTTTCTGGGCTGCTGAAAGCCTACCTTATATTTACAGGTGGTGGTTTGATCTTTCAGTTATCTTGTTTCAAGAAAAGACTCACTTTTATGTCCAATAAATGATTTGACCTATTGGTAGCTAATCAACCAGGTGAAACACTGAATTCACGCTAGACAAGTCCTACCTTCATTTTCTAGCGACAACAGACTAAAACTGAAACATCTTTCTTGCACGAAATAAGCTAGTTCTTGCAGGTGTGTGTGTCCCTGCATCCCAATTTATACTGTGACTATTTCTACACATCAGACTATGCTGCTACAACCCTGCAATAAACATGGCAAAGTGGGAAATTCAGCCAACAAAGAAGTAAGGGAGAAGGAGCAAGCTACTGCAGAAAGGACAGATTGGGGATGTAAGACATGGATACTTTTTGTACCTGACTGTTCTGCTAACTTGGTGGATGAGCTTGTTAAAACAGGGTAGTGCTTATTCAGGGTCAGCTTCACTCTGGGTCATGTTCTTAAGTAATACTTTTTAAAAACTTCCCTGTCAACACTAATTGTAATACCTATTCCAGATAGGAGAACGCTGTGGATTAGACTGGTTGGTTAATGTGTCCCCAAGGTTAAAACATGGCAGATCATATTTTGAACCAAATTCCATGTTCTTCCTTTTGATCCTGGAATCCTACTACTGTGTATCTACCCAGAGGAAAAGAAGTCATTGTAAATTAAAAAAAAAAAAAAATTACTTGCACATGCATGTTTATAGCAGCACAATTTGCAGTTGCAAAAATGTGGAACCAGCCCAGATGTCCATCAATCAACAATTGAATAAAGAAACTGTGGCATACGTATAAACAATGAAATACTACTCAGCCATAAAAAGGAATGAATTAGTGGCATTCACAGAAGCCTCAATAGAATTGGAGGTTATCATTCTAAATGAAGTAACTCAGGAACAAAAAAACCAAACATTATGTGTTCTCACTCATAAGTGGAAGCTAAACTATGAGGATGCAAAGGCATAAGAATGACACAATGGACTTTGGAGACTCAGAGGGAAAGGGCGGGAAGCAGGTGAGGGATAAAATACTACACATTGGGTTCAGTGTATGCTGTTTGGGCAATGGGTACACCAAAATCTCACAAATCACCACTAAATAACTTGCTCATTAACCAAATACCACCTGTTCCCCAAAAATCTATGGAAAAAAAATCCATGCTCTTTCTATTACATCATGCTGCCTTTCTAATAGCCTGCAAAATTTATCTTTTTTACATCAACCTTTAAACATGAACAACTACCTATGACCAACTTCAGATAAAACTGCTCCAGTCCAGTGGGCATTGACTAGACAATGATAAGGCAGACACAGCACACTCCCTGCCTGCTGGAGTGTTCACATGCATTTTCTCACTGGGCTTTGGGCAAATCAACTCACTGGGCTGGACTTTTTCATTTACATGAAGTACGAAATTTAAACTAGATGATTCCTTAGATTTCTTTTAACTCTCACATTCTAAAATGAAAAGTAAACATTCTAGGGACATATTTCATACATGTATATATACATACATTTAGTGTCTACATGATTATTTTATTTTTAGATAGAGTTTTGTTCTTGTTGTCCAGGCTGGAGTGCAATGGCATGATCTCGGCTCACCACAACCACTGCCTTCTGGGTTCAAGAGATTCTCCTGCCTCAGACTCCCAAGTAGCTGGGATTACAGGTATGTGCCACCACGCCTGGCTAAGTTTTTGTATTTTCAGTAGAGACAAGTTTTCTCCATGTTGGTCAGGCTGGTCTCGAACTCCTGACCTCAGGTGATCCACCCACCTCAGCTTCCCAACATGCTATGATTACAGGCATGAGCAACCGCACTCGGCCTATGATTATGTTTTTAAGGGGGACTGGAAACCCCATCCTGACTTTTCTCCCTGGTGAAATCCATCCTATTTTCATTGCCCTGATTTCATTCTCCCTCTCCTAACTAAAAGTAGGAGCTCTCAGACCCAGCTGCTTGTATAAGTATGGATATACTTATGCCCATACTTCACTGTTAGCACACTTAGCTTCCTATGATGATTAATGATGGGCATATCATATCTCCCCTATAACCCTGTAGAATTTCCTCAACTTTCATACCAAGGTTGGTAGTCCCCAAGATACTCAGCTAAATATCAGGGAATAGAGTATTGATATGCTCTACCTATTTTCATTAAAATTAAAATCTGAAGTATCACATGATTTTATTTAACTTAGTGATTGATTGAGACAGAGTCTCACTCTGTGACCCAGGCTAGAGTACACTGGCACAGTCGTGGGTTTCTGCAGCCTTAAACTCCGGGCTCAAGTGATCCTCCCACCTCAGCCTCACAAGTAGTTAGGACTATAGGCATGCATCACCAGGTGGGCTGGCAGGCAGGCTGGCTGGCTAGTTGGCTTATTTATTTATTTAATTGTGTGGAGACAGCATCTTGTTATGTAGTCTATGGTAGTTTTGAACTCTTGGCTTCAAGCAATCCTTCTGCCTCATGCTCCCAAAGTGCTGGGATTACAGATATAAACCACCAGTCCTAGTTGATTTTATCTAATTTAAACTTGAATTCTACACATCATATTTTGAACAGAAAAAAAACAATCTGAGATGTTATACAGCAGAAAGTTTTAATAATAAATAACATGTCTATGTTGTTTTACAGCAGGGCTTTTCTTGCTGAGTTAAATAATCAGGTTTTTAAAATTAAATTCCAACTGATTATAGTTTAATGCTTTTATAAAATATAATGAAATATTTTGCATTTTTATAATGCAAAAAAACCCAAAATATAATGCATTTTTAGAAAAATTAAATTTAAAAGGTATTAAAATACAAAATCAAAATTTGTGTCACTAGATTCAATAGAAACAAAAGCATTCTGTTATTACACTCCTATAAAGTTTCTAAACATAATTTCTGGGCTTATCTCATGGACTTGCAACAAATGGCAGCTCACTGTTCACAATAGCAAAGACATGGAATCAACCCAGGTGCTCATCCACATTCGACTGGATAAAGAAAATGTGGTATATACACACCATGGAATACTATGCAGCCATAAAAAAGAATGCAGTCACATCTTTTGCAGCAGCATGTATGTAGCTGAAGGGCATTATCCTTAGTGAATAAACACAGAAATAGAAAACCAAATATAGCATGTCCTCACTTATAAGAAGGAGCTGAACACTGGGTACATACAGACACAAACACGGGAAAAATAGACAGCAGGGATTCCAAAAAGCGGCAGAGAAGGAAGTGCGCAAAAGTTGAAAAGCTACCTATGGGATACCACGTTCATTACTTGGGCAGCAGGATCATTAGAAACCCAAAACTTAGCATCACACAATATATCCATGTAACAAACCTATGTGTGTACCACCTGAATCTAAAATAAAACCACCATCACCAAATGGCTGCTCACTACCACCATTCCTGGACCACATTATGAGGAGCACTAATTTACTCCTTACACAGAAGTTTTAGAAATTGAATAGGAGCTGGTTTTACCAAATGGGTCAAAATACAAGGGACCATACAGGGAAAAGGCCACTCGAGACCAGATGTTTATCTTCAGCCTTTCTCTGCGGTCTTTGGAATGAAAGACCAAGGTACACAGCAAAAGGTCAAAGGATTCTGTCTTTATTCTATTCTTTGCTCTCCAGATGAAGAAAACAGGATTGGAAATCACTGCCAATAACATCAAATCTTGGCAAGGAAAGATTAATAGTCAATGTCTACAACTGGATCATACTCTTAACAAAGAAAATAATATGTATTATTTATTTTTAAAGTTATAAATTGATCTTGCATTATCAGCTCATGTGCAAGCTTTCTATCTGTTGGTAATTAGTTTGTATTTTTTTTCTAATGCTCCAAAAACATTTTATTTAACTTTCCTAAAATCCCAGTGAGGTAGGTACTAGCGTTGTCCTTATCTTACGGGTGAGAAACCTGATTCAGAGAAGTTAAATACCTTAACAAAGTCATTCAATTACTAGGGGGTTCAACTGGCATTCATACCCAAGCCTACCTCTCAATTCATATTCCAGCCAATTATCTGTCCACCAAACCTATTGCTTCTCTCCTAATCTGAATTTTTAATACTTGAAGAGTCTAGGTATGCAAGAAACTGTAGAAAATATATGATTTTTTTTTTAAGGAAGCGGGAAAAATTGTCTTCTCACAAAACCCTGGGATAAGACTCATGGGCATGCTTTTGTGAATGTTAGTCATACAACCACTGTGTTTACTTTTTAACTTTAACTTCCACAGGATGTAATCAGATATATAAACATTTTATACATGGGTTCTTAAGATTGCTGCACTTGCAATCCCTTATCTACAGAATTGTTAATGAATAGTTAGGAGTCTTCAATGTGATTATTTAAAACTCTTGAAAATTGGACCCATTCATTATAAGGATTCACTTCGTACATAATAAGAAAAAATCAGCATTTTAACTTTTCTAAAATTGACCACATTGGTCCTAATGCACTGGTTGAAAACACCCATCAAGAGATGAGAGATGGTTTCTTGAGCTACTTGTGAGTTACAATTGATTTGCTTTCCTCCCCCTTGAATGCATTTTCAAAGAATAGGGTTAAGGTCTTTGACATGAGCATAGTGGTGAGAATCTCTGTGGAGCTTCTCATTCAATGGTGATAACAAAGGGTGCTGCTTTCCATGATATTCCAAAAAACAGCCTCTAATATATGTGCTACTTCGAGAGTGTAGATTCACTGCTATGTCTTCAGACTCTTTCAACGAAGACTTCAGGTCTCAGTTTCACCCTTAGCAGATACTTTTCTAACAGAATAAATTCCAAATTTTAAGACACACAAAGATTGACAGAAATATGAAATATTTGTGCTTAAATGTGCTACTCTTAGGAAACTAAGACCTAGAGGGGAGAATGGGCTTGCCGGAAGTCACACAATTAGTACTAAAGGTGAACTAGAATTCTGTCTGAATTCCTCTTCTTGGAAAAGCCCATATTAAACATATAAATCCACCACACACAACTCTACTTCTTATTTCTACTGGCAAAGTCCACATTCATGTATTTATTTCTCTATCCCCAGCACTAGGCCTAGTGCCTGACACTTATTAGATGCTCAGTAAGTGTGTGTTACATTGAATTAAATTAACGGAAGTACCAAGGTGAAACCTTTTGGAACTCATTGTGATTATACACACTAGTAAACCTTGTCTGAGTGCTGATAAGATGGGGTAGAAGCATGTGTAATTCCTCTTGCTTTTTATAATCTTTGCTGCGAAGGAAATATAATAGCACTTCAGCATTCCCATTACCACTGTCAGAGGGATGAATGATCCAAAAACCTATAAAGCTTAATGTACAATTAATATCATGCCTCACTTTTGTCATAGGCTCATTGTTCTACATTTTGACTGTCTAGACAAGTATCTCAACTTTGACCTTCTGAGCTGATGAGACTACAAAAGAAAGTAGTCAGAGAAGAAAAAAATCAAAATTATGGCAAATATAAAATTCAAAATGCAACAGCCTATTAGTATTCTGTCACTCAGAGAACCCAGAAGCATTATTCCTTTCTTGCCTAAGAACTGAAAGGTAGGCAGGGCTGAGCCACTGCATACATCACATGGAATTCCTAATAACAGTGATTTTAAATTATGGTAGTATTTGACCAAAACACACATTAGGGCTTGCCAGACCTCATTGGCTCCCCATAAAATAGGATATATTCCTGTGAAGGCACTAAACTGACTGTCCAAGGGGTCATTTGTGAATCCTGCACAAGTCTCCTGCTATCTTTTTATCTCCTGCTGGTTTAAGGAGATGAATCAATAAGGGTACAAGCACACACATGTGCCCATGGCCTGCAAAGTTATTGAGAGGAAATACTTACAGTGAGCTAAAAGCTTTCAACCAAAGCACACAGTAAGGGGGCATTTATTTTCCTCCTGCTGCTAGAGCAGAATATGCATTTCTTCCTGCTTTTAGAAACATCGAGGGATTATAAGCTAGGCAAATAAAATAGAAAGTAATATTATGAAAAGTATTATAGGAATCATGAAAAAATTCATGTTATCTGAGACTTAGAGAATGTCTTGGGCAATTTCTTACACATTCAAAAAAATTTGCATGTTCATTCATATATACATGCATGTATCCATTCATCCATTCACTTACCCATCCACCCATTCACCCACTCACCTATTCACTCACTCACCCACCCATCCACCTACACTTCCATCTACTCACCCATTCACTCATCCACCCATTAATCCACCTACCCATCCATCTATTTATCTACTCACCCACCTATTTATCCACCCACTCACCCATCCAAGCATCCACCCACCCACCCACCCATCCATCCATTTATCCATTCAATATTTTTGACATTATACTAATATGCCAATGATGATGCCAAGAGACAAAAATAGAATGATGAACAACATAGATATATTCTTTTTCCTCCAGGAAAGGCAGACATACACAAAGACATAATAAAATCAGATTGTGGGGTTGATAAACAGGGGCTACAATGAGAGCAAATAAGAGGTGAGTTTCTATGGAGATGATGTTTGATATGAGTTCTATGAATGAGGAGGTGTTAGGCAAAGCAAAGCAAAAACATGAAAAGTGGGAATATTTTGGGATTTAAGGATGAGTACATATTATGTGTCAAAGCTAAGACTTTTGAGAAGCTACAGTATATTTGGGGAACTGCCAAGAGTTCAGTCTGATGAAAGGGAAGGAAGTGGTGAACGATAGTGAGAACACTAGACTTGAGCTCTGCTGTTGAAGGAACTGTGAAAGCTATTAAGAATTTCCTTCCTTTCCTGGGCCTCAGCTTTTTCATCTGTCAACTATGGAAGCTTGTTTAGATGATGCCTCACATCCTTTCCAACTCTTGTGGTCTTAGGAATTCTCTTACAAACAGTGCACTTCTTGAAATACAGCAAGAAACAAATCAGAAAGCCTGCAAGCAAAAAATTCAAGTGACCCTCCTAACATGATTGTTCAGTAATCAGCCTCACCATTCCCACTTCACTCATTTAGAGACAGCTATCCCCAGGGAAGAAGGAGCTCTCTCACAATTTTTCATGTTTTTCCAGAACCATCCTGAGCCACTGTTGTGATAGAGGAGAGCCAGAGGTTGGGGGAGGGGGAGGGAGTAGAAATCCATTGAGAAGAAACTCCTAAATTTTCTTCAGAGAAAGGAAAACCCAGATTCAGTGGCTCAGTGGGGGTGGTTTTGTGGAAATGAATCTGCTTTAAATATTTCTTTTTCTCTTGTAAGACTCTCATCTCCACTGTACACTAGAGCTGCCTCTGTCTGTAATATTCCCCTAAGGCCTTAGACAACACACCAGGTTAGTAATTGATTTGGGACCCTTAACTCTTTTATCCATGGAATGGAGAGAGTGAAACCTCACTCTGAACTGTGAGGATTGAAGTAAGTGGTTTAGGTAAGTAACTTTGCATAGTGACTTGGTGTTTTAAGTGCTTTCAATGATTAATTAACAATCTTCGCAATAGCCCTGTGAGGTACTGCAATAATTATCCTCATTTTTTCAGATAGGAACACTGATGCTCATAATTTAAAATATGCGCAAAATGATCGTGATTTTTGCCACTAATGGCAAATTATTTTTGCACCAACCTAATAACTTAGTCAAGATCACATGGCTCCTATATAGTGGTACCTGGATTTGCTTCAGGCTAATCACCTCCAGACACATGCCCATAACCATTATGCTAAATGCCTCTAAATAAATGTTGGTCTTTTTTTTTCTTTCATTTTATCTGAGGCCAACTCACGTTTGGCACTAACGGTAGGGATGTTACCATTAGGTAACTGTACCAGTTAATGCCCTGCCATTTCTAGAACTCTGTATCCTTCATTGCACAATGTCCCTTCCACCACTATCTCCAAAAAAAGAAAGATTTGTGCCAGGACTGGAAGACCAGGACCCCTCTTTGGAATCTGGTCATGACTCCTGGCTGCTATACCACAACTACGCCTGATGCCTAAATATGGAATCAGTGAGGCACCCACTAAAATTGTTTCAGCGCTTCATCTTTTTCCCTCCAGAAAGGCTCCTGTGCTAATTACATCTGCTTCTCTCTTTGCATCACAATGGTAGTTTCTATTTTGGATTTTTATCGCCTGTTGCAGCTTTAAGGAATTCTTATTCTGGTTCTGATCCAGCTTTGGCTATGTTTCAAAGGCACTAAAACCGCTAGTGAAGCTGGCCTCATTTACCTCCTGGCACAAGTATGCATCTTTCCCAGAGAGGAAAACAGACTCTGTACCCACTCCTTAAAAACAAGTAGACAAGAAGGAAAGATAAGTCTTGCTAGACTATACCAGGAGCAAAGTTGGCAAGGAATAAAACAAATTTTAAATCAAATTCCTGTCTGGTGAAATTAGCTCAATTGAGGATCTTCAGATTTCTTTATATTTCTAAAATTAGAACTGCTAATCACTGCTGTTGTTCTGTAGAAACATTTTAGAGTTTACAATTAAAACATGAATAATTTTTCTTCCATAGCATGTCATCAGACATTCTCAGAGGCCTCCCTACATTGTGTAAAAAAAAAGCACAGCAGACATACTCAGCCAGCTGCTTATGAGGGGTCCAGAGAAAGGCCTTCTACTCAAATACCTGTCCTAATAAGGATATGTTGTAGGACTAAACAATTTCTTTAGATATCTCATTTAATCTCTATTACAACTTTGTAGCACGGATAGTCCCATTATTCCCATTATGCAGATATGTCAAACCAAGTGTCAGAAAATAGAAGTGTGTTAATCAAGGTCACGGAGCTACTCAATGGCAATAGCAAATTCTGCTATCTGAGGCTGCTGCTTTCTTGGCACTTTCCTGTGAGGGTTCGAATTAAAATAAAATGCTAGATAATATTTATTGAGTATTTACTGTCTGCCAAGTACTCTGCTAAGAACTTAAGTGATTTTTATTCCTAATTTTTTATAGTAATTGTATAAAATCTTTACTATAATAATTACTACTGTACAGATAAGTCTTTGGGAAGATAAATGATTGCTCAAGAACTTACAGGCAAAAAGTGGCCAACCTTTCAATATTTTCAAGAGATGTTTATATTCCAAGCACTCCAACAGGCAGTAGAGATACAGCAATGAACAAAGCAGACCAAATATTTTCTTCCTTCAGGGAGGATGTGATCCAATGAAAGAAGATGAAAAAACAAATAAGCAATATAGAATTCTTAAAACATGATTATCATAAGGACCATGGAGAAAGCTGAAGGAGGGAAAAGGGATCCGATTTCAGGTGAGCTACATCTGAGCTCTCCAATAGCTACGTAAGACACCTCCTCACTTCTGAAAGTTCCAGTCTCTAACGAGATGCTGAGAATTTCATCCCTCTAATATAAGGTAAAATCACCATGTTCAAGGTGGAATAAATGGCATAGTAGTGAGCCTTGTTTAGATGAAGTCCAAATCTCTAGACTAGAGTGAAATAGATCACACTAGAAAGAAGAGTTTGGTCCAGATCATGTATGACCCAAAAAATTAGGTAGAAGATTTTAGATGTGATTTGATAAGAAGAAGAGTTTTTTAAAACATTGAAATTACTTTGGAATAATTTCTTTGGAATCATTTTTCAGAATGACAAAAAGGGGGCAAAGACTTCAAATGGGAAATTTAGAATATTGCAATGGTTCATGTCTAAGATAATAAAGTTTACAAAAGGGTAGCCTAATGGAGACAGACTTCCATCATGAAGAACATGTTAAAAGTGCTTTGGCAATTGGTCATTTGTGGGAAAACAGTGTGAGGGTGAGCACAGGTAAACAAGGGTTTACCTCAAATAGCTAGATTTAAAACGAAGATAATGAAGTCTAAGCTTTGGGGTTTCTCATTTGCGCAAAACCCTTCCAAGGCCCTGGCAGAGCCCCCACGAGTATTAACACGTATTGCAATTCAAACTATGCATGTAATAAAGGACTAATATCTACAAGGAACTTAAATCAGCAAGAAAAAAAAAATAATCCGATCAAAAAGTGGGCTGAAGACATGAATAGACATTTCTCAAAAGAAAATATGCAAACACCCAACAAACATTTGAAAAAATGCTCAACATCACTAATCATCAGGGAAATGCAAAGGAAAACCACAGTAAGATCCCACCTTACTCCTGCAAGAACAGTCATCATTAAAATGGCAAAAAAACCAATAGATTTTGGTGTAGATGTGGTGAAAAGTGAACACTTCTCCACTGCTGGTGGAAATGTAAATTAGTACAACTACTGTGGAGAACAGTATGGAGATTCCTTAAAGAGCTAAAGTACAACTACCATTTGATTCAGAAATTTCACTACTAGGTATCTACGCAAAAGAAAATGAGTACTTATATGAAAAAGACACATGTACACGCATGTTTATAGCTGCACAATTCACAGTTGCAAAGATATGGCACCAACCTAAGTGCACATCAATCAACAAATGGATAAAAAAAGTAGTGTACACATATACATATATACATACCATGGAATACTACTCAGTGATGAAAATAAATGATGTCTTTTCAAGCAACTTGGATGGAGCTGAAGACAATTATTCTTAAGTGAAGTAACTCAGGAATTAAAAAATATAGTTTGTTCTCACTTATAAGTGAGAGTTAAGCTAAGAGGATGGAAAGGCATAAGATGATATAATGGACTTTGGGTACTTGGAGTTGGGGAAGGTTGGGAGGAAAGTAAGGGTTAAAAGACTATGTATTGGGTACAGTATACAACTTAGTGATGGGCGCACTAAAATCTCAGACATCTCCACTAAAGAACTTATCCATGTAACCAAAAACTATCTGTAACTCAAAAAACTATTGAAATAAAAATTTTTTAAAAATTTCACTCCATCTCCCCAAAGAACATATGTGTTGCAATTTAAAGGGTATTTAATATTAGTCGCTTCAAAAGAAAATGTGAAATTCAATGAAAGAACTTTGATAGAAGTTTTTGAGGTTTGAAAAAAATGTATTTAACTTTCCATAACATTATCCATGAATTAAGAAGCTGAAAAGACTCTAATAAAGTATTAATATAAAAAATAGGAGAGAGAGACAGATAGATGATTGATAGAGATAGAGATATATTTTTTATATAGCCAACACAGTATAAGAATACTGTAGAGTTGAGCTGTGTCAGGTAACAAATATAACTATATATTATTGTTCTGGTTTGTGTGATTGTGAAGTTTGTCAAGTTTAATTTGTAATTTGTTTTAATTGCTTTCCTTAATCTAAATATTTACTTTTGAATTGAATTAGTATTCAGAGTACCATATTATTATGTTTTTAATTGTTGGAGTTTTAGGAACCACAAACCTTGGATCTACTTATATAGATGAATCATTAGTTGATAACCCAAATGACAAAAAAATATTAAAATAGATATTTTTTGCCAGGGATAAATCCCTCCTCATCATGGTGAATAATCCTTCTAATGTGCTGTTGAATTGGATTTGTTAGTGTTTGGTTGAGGATTTGGGCATATATGTTCTTCAGGAATATAACCTGTAATTTTATTTTCTTTCTTAGCATTCTTGATTGATATCTGATATCAGGATAATATGAGGCTTGTAAAATGTGTTTGAAAGTATTCCCTTTTCTTCAATTTTTTGGAAGAGTTTGAGAATAACTGGTATTACTTCTATCTAGTTTGCTAGAATTCAGTCATGAAGTCATTGGGTCCTGGGTTTTGGATGGTTCAATGTATGCAAATGAATAAATCTGATACACAACATTAACAGAATGAAGGACAATAACTGCATGATCATCTCAATAGATGAAGAAAAGGCATTTGACAAAATTCAACATCTTTTCATAATCAGAGCTCTCAACAAATTAGGTATAGAAGGAATGTTCAGTAACACCTCAAAGGCCATATGTGATATTCCCACAGCTATCACACTCAATAGTGGAAAGTTGAACACTTTTTCCTAAATTCAGGAATAAGACTAAGATGCCCACTCTTACCACTTAAAATCAACATACCACTAGAAGTCTTAGAGCAATTAGGCAAGGACAAGAAATAAAACACATCCAGTTTGGAAAAAAAGAAGTAGAAGTGTTATTGTTTAAAGATGGTATTTTGAAAACCCTAAAGATTCTATCAGAAAACAAAACTACTAAACAAAGTCAGTAAAGTTGCAAGATACAAAATCACTAAACAAAAATTTGCAGCATTTTTAACACATAACTATGCACAAAACAAATCAAGAAAACAATCTCTTTTACAATAACATTAAAAAAAATCTGAGGAATAAGTTTAACCAAGGAGGTGAAAGATCTCTACAATGAATACCATAAAAAGTTTATGAAAAATACCATATAAATGAAAATATATTTTATGTTTACGCATTGAAATAATATTGTTAAAATGCCCCATACTGCCAATAGAAAGATCTCTACAATGAATACCATAAAAAGTTTATGAAAAATACCATATAAATGAAAATATATTTTATGTTTATGCATTGAAATAATATTGTTAAAATGCCCATACTGCCAATAGCAATCTACAGATTGAATGCATTTCCTATAAAAATTTTCGTATTTTTCACAGAAATAAAAATAATAATTATAATCTGTATGAAACCACAAAAGACCTTAAACAGCCAGAGCGATCTGAGCAAAAAGAACAAAACTGGAGGTATCAAATTACCTGACCTCAAAATCTACTACAATATCATAATCGCAACAGTATGGTGCTGGCACCAAAGCACACATATAGGTCAATGTAACCAAATAGCCCAGAAATAAATACACACATTTATGGACAAATGATTTTTGGCAAAGGTGTCAAGAACATGTAATCAAGACAGGACAGTTTCTTCAATAAATGGTGTTGGGAAAATGAAATCTCCACATGTAAAAGAATGAAACTGGACTCTTCTCTCACCCCTTATATAAAAATCATCCCAAAATGGATTAAAAATTGAAACATAAGACCAGAAACTAAAAAAACATGCAATTATAACTCTCCAAAACTATGTTTTATAGCAATGTTTTACTAGGAAGAACATTAGGGAAAACCTTCTTGATATTGATCTAGTGAATGGAATACTATTCAGCATTAAAAAAGAATGAAAGCATGCCATTTATAACGACATGGATGAACCTGAAGGACATTATGTTAAGTGAAAGAAATGAGGCACAGGAAGACAAATATTGCATGATCTCACTTATATGTGGAATATAAAAAAGCTGAACTCATAGATGCAGAAAATAGAATGGTAGTTACCAGGGGCTGAGGAGTGGAAATTGGGATTGAGGAGATGTGCTCAAAGGATAAAAATTCCTTACACAGAAGAATAAGTTTAGAGGATCTATTGTATGACATGGTGATTATAGTTAATAACAATATATTGTATATTTGAAAATTGTGACTAGAGTAGATTTTAAATGCTCTCACCATAAAAAAGTATGTGAGGTAATAGATATTACATTTATTAGCTTGATTTAGCCATTCCGAAGTGGTGGCATATATCATGTTGTATACCATATATATATATAATTTCCATCAATCAAATTTAAAAATATTTTTAAAATTAAAACAAAATAAAGACACGCTTTGTAATAAAAAAGTAAGTTGCAATGTTACATATGTTAATAAGAGCATGTGGGACATTGAGGTGGTGCTCAGCAGATGGTTAGCTATGAGCCCTTTAGCTGAGGAGAGGCGAAGAAAGAAGTGTTGAAAATATGAACATATAGGGGAACAGATCATATGCCATTTACAGTTGAAACAATGGGACTAGCTACAATCTCAAAGATGAAGTCTTAGAGAGAGAAGGCAACAGGAGTAGAGGCGGGAATATTCTTAAGATTACATTGCATTATAAATTCCACTAGGCCAAATATCTCCAAGCAACTGTTGGGTCATGTCTGAATTAAACATGAATGAGATCTGGAAAATTCGGTCAAATATTCAACTTTGTGTCAATATAAATCCAAAGGAGACATTTTAGAAACATCTAGATGATATTTCAGTCTCTTGTTTGACCTCAAGCATTATAACCTGTGTCAGAAATCTTGAAGAGGATGAATTCTAGAGCTTTGTGGAGTGGAGAAAGGACAGAATTTGAAGCTACAGAGAAGAAATTCCTAATCTTTTCGGTAACTCAGGCTGCAAGTGGCAAAGACAATGCATTGGCACTGTGTTCGCCAAACCCATTTCCCATTACGGGCACACAGAGACTTTCCTGCAGATTTGCCTGCAGGGTGATGATGCCTATGACAGAGTTCCAGCTCATGGAATGTAGGCAGATGTGATATGGTCCAGCCACCTCCAGCCTGGCTCTACCCAGATTTTTTCTAAAGACTGTTTGGGCTCTCTTCTCTTCCCTGTCTGCATTAGCAGAGGATCCTATGCAGACCTCTGAGGCCATGGAACATGCTGGAGCCAATAGGTAGAAGGAACTGGGTCCCTAAATCTTTACTTGGAGTGCCATTATTTCCAATCAGATCATGATGTGAGTGAGAAGCAGAAACTATACCACGTTGAAACATTTTCTATTGCACTTTGTCACAGAAGTTAGGCCACCTTGATTAATTCAGCAGGTTGCTTAACTTCTTCGAGTCTCACTTTCCTATTTATATTACATTTCTTAGGGCTCTCCTAATCAGCAAATATATACCATGTCTATATATACACATATTTTGTGTTGATCCCCATTCCCTTTCATCCTAAGTTTGCATCCAGATTTGGTATGGCTTTTCCATTGCACATCTCTGAGGGCCCCATCCCACCCATTCTATCTGATCAATAAATGTGTAGTATACAATAGAAACCATGATCCCCTGGGGTTGCATAGCTCAGCCCAGCCACATGAATTAGCTTCTAAGGGAAAGCACATTTTCTTCTAAGTATCCAGAACAAAAGAACTTGGTATTAACTTTAATAATAAAAAAAAAAGATTAAGGCAACAATGATTTTAATGGTAGAATAATTTATAGCTTTTCTATCATGGCTTTATAACCTTCTTGTACCATACAAAGGAGATTTAATCTCTTTCTGAAATTGTTTGCCTTTTTTCCCCTCTCGTCTAATAAAAGAAACAGCCTTTAGGTATTACAGCTGATACGAAGTAGGCAAAAGAAAACCTCCTGATGAACATTCAGCTTTGGCACTTAACGTACATTTTATATTGACTGGGACTTAAATTCCTACTAACATCTTTCGCTGCCAAATCACTTTTTCTCTTCGATGCTTAAGGTTGGAATTGAGTGTGTACCAATTGGAACTGATTGCTTGAAACTTGAACAGTTCAGAGTTTAATTTCTCTAATTTGGGTAAATACTATCTACCACCAGACTGTCTGTGTTTTCAAGTGTTCAAAGTCACATAAGAGCCAATACTTTAGGCAATGCACAAGGGAGGCATTGCCACCATGCTGAGATATTCTAAGAGACAGTTTTACTTTGGTGAGCCCTCAGAGAGCGTGTGAATCCCTAGGAAGAAACTGGTTGAAGCAAGCCGAAAGAATGTGCTGCAGGGAGACGGTTCCTACGGCCCTTTGCCTTCCATTTTTTGAACGCCTGAACAGAGAAAAAGAGAAATAACAACATTACGAAATACTGACATCTGGAAATTGTGAGGCATACAGTTTTTTACACTAATTTAATGGATATTCTCACATTACAGTCACGTTTAGCAGTTACCCATGTGTCACTCAAAGAGATGCATTGTATGAAAAGAATTTTGGCAATACAGAACCTCCTGGCAGGAGCATGAGGTAATAGTAAATGAAATACTTGTGCATAGACTATCTACTTAGCATTCATTCATAGCTAGTCTCACAGAATGCTAGAATGGGAATAGAATTTGGAACACAGCTAGTTTCAATCCTTTTATTTAACAGATGAAGAAACTGAGTCCCTGAGAGGGAAACCAAACAGACAAGTGTCAAAGAGACGTGAGTAGCAGCAGCCAAGCTCCTGACCTGTGTAAATGCTTCCCATATTACCTATTTCTTTGTACCACAGTAAACTCTCTTTTCATTGCCACATTTTGCTTTGTACCTGGACCAGGAGGAGAATAAAAGTAAAAGGTCCTCTCAGGTCTTCAGATTTGTTCATATGTCTTATTTGCTCAGGTAAATATCCAGCAAAAGGGTGGCTCTTATCCTCCAAAAACCAGCACTGGAAAATACAGGATTGTGGTTTCACATTTTCAAAGCAAATTTTAGGATCCATATGCTGTGAATCTTTTTGTTGTTATTGTTGTTTTTCTTCTAAAAAGCTGTTACTAATGGGTGAAAAAAAAAGTGCTGTGCTAGAAGTTAAGACCTGGTTTTGAGAATCAGCTGCTAACTGATCAGGTGTCTGTGGTCAAGTTTCAATCTCTCTGGGTTTTACTTTTTTCACCCGTAAAATGGGAAGAGGTATATGAGAGTATAGCTGAAGTCCTTCAAGATTTACAACTTTGTCATTGTTAAAGATGCCATGTTATGCCAATTCTGCAAAAAACACTTTTCAAAAGTAGATGCAATATCAAAGTGCCCCAGCACTATGCTAGGAGCAGTAAGGAAAGAGGGAAGAAGCATGATCTTAGTTGTTGGAATAAGTCATAGGCCAGGGAAACAAGACAATACAGACTTATAAAGAAATCTGTGGGAGAATGTAAAGTGATACACAATGAAGAGCCAAGGAGAATGCCTTTGGAGGAACCTTCCTTGTGTCTGGACTTTCCAAGAGCCAAACTATAGAAACTCTAATAATAATTAACAAATAGAAATTAATTTCATTGAGTATTATCTATTAGACACTGTTGTAAGCCTAATGCATGAATAAACTCATTGAATCCTCACAACTGTATGAAACACATATTACCTTCATTATGTCTGTGAGGAAACAAACTCAGGGAAGGTCAGACAACTAGCCCAATTTGGTTTAGTCAGGATTCAAATACAGATAATCCAACTTTGGAGTCTATATTTTAATTATTCTGCAAAGTTCTCATGACAAGGAAGGGACAAGAAAGTACAAGGAAGAAACAAGAAAGTATAAGGAGGGGACCTGGACAGTCTGGGATGATGTGGTATTCTAAAGTTTGAATGTTTGTGTTTCTTCCAAAATTTATGGCAAAGCTGAATCTTCAAGGAGACAGCATTAAGAGGTGGGCCCTTTAAGACATGACTAGGCTATAATCATGTCCTAAAGGTTGCAGAGAACAAGCTAGTCCTTTTGCCCATCCATCTCTTCTTCCACATGAGGACACAGTATTTCTCCCTTCTGGGGGGCACAGAAACAAGGTACCATCTTAGAAGCAGAGGCTGGGAACTCACCAGACACTAAACTAACTAATGCCTTAATCTTGGACCTCCCAGTCTCCATTAATGTAAGTAATAAATGTATGATGTCATAAATTACCCAGTTTTTGATATTTTGCTATAGAAGCACAAACAGACTAAGATATGTGCTATAAGTAATAGTAATACCATTGTGCATTGACAGCTTATTTTTTGCCATGCACCATGCCAGGTATTTTACCTGAATTACCTTGTTCAATTTCTACCTGATCATTCATTCAACAAACATCTATTGAGGGCTAACAACTCAGTAGACACACAATAAACCAGAAGGAAAGTTCTGCAGTTTTTTATTCACATTTTATAAATGTGGGAACTGTGGCTCAGAGACATTACATAACTCATCCAAGACCACCTAGTTCCCAAGTGACAGTCTACTTTTGAACCCATATCCACCTGGCCCCAGAGCTTACATCATTGCTGTCAGTAAAAGACTTTTGATGCCATCCAGGTTCTAGGAAATCCTTTATAATCTTGAACACTTTCTGATCATTTTGATATAAATGCCTCCTCTAATTCAGCATTAAAGACATTTTCTAGTTTTTGTTTGTATGATTGTGTTAAGAGAGAAAGCTGCCCAGGAAGACAAAGCTATTGGAGGCATTGATAGAAACCATTTCAGAACTCTATCGCCTGGCAATCCAACTGCTGCTGTTTGCCATCATTGACTTGATGTCATTGTTCAGGTGGGAGGCAGGAATGCAAAGGAGAAAGTAGTGAATGGCAGGATAAACAGGTGGAGGTGCATAGGGGTCAAATGGAGGAAGCACATTCAAGGCCACAGGATGAATCACTGATGATGAGTGACTGGCAAGGTGTCAGGCATCCAGGATAAAAGACCGACCCTTGGGTCATGGTGAGCTGCAAGCTCACCAGCTGTCAATCACTCTCATTGACTCAGTGACAGTTTGGGAAACTCTCTGTGTCTGAGTCCCAGACCAGGCCCAGCTTCCTTCTAGTACAAAAAGTCTCTTTTATTCTGCAGCAAGTCAATGAGGAAGTCTGGGTATTGAAACTGAATTTAATCAATAGGACCTTTGGAGGAAATAGCCATTCCTTGTATAGACCTGTATGGTTTCACAGTACTTTCCCATTTGCAATGTCAGATAATTCTAAATAGAAGATGGGGCATATTTTTCTCCCAATTATACTAATGAGAGTGTGGAAGCTTAAAAAATTTAGTTGATGCTGTTGTTTAGTCAGAGTTCTCCAGAGAAACAGAATCATAAGAATACATATAGATATATAAAAAGAAATTTATTATGAGAATTGGCTTATGTGATTATAGAGGCTGAGAGTTCCCACAATATGCCATCTGTTATCTGGAGAACCAGAGAATCCAGTGGTACAGTTTGGTCTGAATCCAAAGGACTAAGAACAAGCGGTGGGGGAGCTGGTATAAGCCCTAGAATATTAAGGTCAGAAATCTAAGAGCTGTGATGACTAAGGGCAAAAGAAGATGCATGTCCCAGCTCAAGAAGACAGAGAATTCACCTTTCTTCCATCTTTTTATTCTATTGGGGTTCTCAATGCATTGGCTAATATGCATATTCGTAAGCACAGATGGTCTTTGCTCAGTCTACTGATTCAAATGCTGATCTCTTTCCAAAGTCCCCCAATAGCTACACCAGAAATCGTGTTTTACCAGTCAACTGGGCATCCCTTAGCCTAGTCAAGTTGACACATAAAATTAGCCATCAGTGACTTACTTAAGCTCACAACAATAGGCTTTAGCCAATCATGAGAATTTATCTTAGCAATTTCACTTCTCTATTATGAAGCCTTCTATGGAAGTAAGACAGTCTCCAGTTAGTGGTATTTGGATATAAAAACCCAATTAGGCTGGGTGAGGTGGGTCATGCCCTAGTCCCAAAACTTTAGGAGGCCAAGGCAGATTGATCACTTGAGGTCAGGAGTTTGAGACCAGCCTAAACAACATGGCAAACCCTGTCTCTACTAAAAACACAATAAAATTAGCCAGATGTGGTGGCACACAGCTGTAATCTCAGTTACTCAGGAGGCTGAAGCATGAGCATCGCTCGAACCTGGGAGACGGAGGTTGCAGTGAGTCAAGATGGTACCACTATACTCCAGCCAGCACAACAGAGCAAGGCTGTCTCAAAAAACAACAAAAAAGTAAAAATATAAAAATGCATATCATGATGGTGTGCTAAGCCAGGTGAACAGAAATGAGTCTCTCTCACTGGCTGCTATTCAACTGCCCCTGAAGGCTGTTGTCTGTTTTAGGTTCAATTGTATCTCCAAGAAAGATATGCACAAACCCCCAGTGCTTGTGAATGTGACTTTATTTAGAAATAAGGTTTCTGAAAATGTAAAGATCTCAACATAAGACTATCCTGGCTTTAGAAAGGGCCTTAAATCCAAAGACGGGAGAAAAAAGAGGGATATTTGAGACACATAGAGACACTGAGAGGAAGAATATGTGAAGATGAAGGCAGAGATGGTAGTGACATCTTTACAAGTCAAAGAATGTCAAGGCTCACTGACAGTCACCAGAAACTAGGAAAGAGGCATGCGGGACTCTCTCCTCAGAGCCACAGAAGGAACCACCTTGCTGACACCTTGATTTAAAACTTCTGACCTCCAGAACAACGAAATAATACATTTCTGGGCTGGGTGCAGTGGCTCATGCCTGTGACACCAGCACTTTAGGAGTCTGAGGTGGGTGGATAACCTGAGGTCAGGCGTTCAAGACCACCCTGGTAAACATGGCAAAATCCCATCTCTACTAAAAATACAAAAATTAGGTGGGCAAGGTAGTGCGTGCCTATAATCCCTGCTACTTCAGAGGCTGAGGCAGGAGAATTGCTTGAATTCAGGAGGCAGAGGTTGCAGTGAGCTGAAATTGCACTATTGCACTCCAGCCTGGGCAATAGAATGAGACCCCATCTCAAATAATAATAATAATACATTTCTGTTATTTTAAGACACCAATTTTGTAGTAATTTTTTACAGCAGCCCTTGGAATCTGGTACAATGATTAAAGGCTTTCTCAAATAACATCTGCCCAGCCCAGTATAGTTAAAATTTTCTCGTTCTAAGTCTTACACTGAGTAAACCTTAATTAAGTGCCCTGTTATGAATCTAGCCTTGTATGAGTACAGTGGCAGATACACATATGCACAATATATTATAGATATACAGAGGATTAGACACAAAGTTGGCAAGGTTAATAGCACAGTTCCTGTCACATAGAAAGGACTTGAATTTGGCAAATATTGCAATATTAGGGATAGAGATATCCGTGCCACTCACCATGTCCTTCTACACATGTCTCTTGGTAATTCCTCTTTAAACTGAGAAAACTGTAAATATAATTTGTTAGAGCCCAGGACATTCACTGAGCCATGTTTTACCAGTGAGCAGTGTAGCTATGCCTTAAAGGTTAAGTCCCCGACATAATCTTAAACGTCTCACTTTTTTGGGTTTATGTGGAAGGCAATTCTACAGTGTCTGGCCCCTGCCTTCCGGCTATTTCTTCTACTCTACGGAGTTAGTTGGATGAGTGAATTCTGGGCTCAATGCAGCCAATCAACCTCAACTCATGAGAATCTGGAAACTAGATATTTCATTTGGATCTGAAGACATAAGCAGGTTTATTTTAACTCATGTCTTCTCAATGTACATTCAATTAAGTTGTCATTAAGTATTTTATTTTCCAGATACTTCTGAATTGTGAATTTGATTCTCATCTGGCCATTGTTCCTTTTGTATAAAATTCCTTGTCAGGAAACCTCTAGTGGGAAAGAATTAAGGTTAAGATTACCAACACTTCAGCCATGACTTATGACTGAAAATGATAAATACATTTAAGTAAATTTTCGATAAATAATTGAATGCAAAACAGATAACTGCCATAGCCCTTTGGGTATTAACTGATGATCATGTCACAAGCTGGCTTACAGAGAATTTTCTATGTATCATCTAATGAAATAGCTTCATGAAGAAATGTTCTTAGAAAAAAATAATATGTAGAGATGTAAGGCAAAGAGGATGAGAAAATATTGAAGACAGAGCAGCTTCTACCTCAAATGAGTGCACATTCTTTTTGGAGGGATGGAATCAGCAGAAAAGGAGCAGCCAGAGATGGTAAAAATAAAGCCCTCACCCAGACTTTCCCATTGAAATCAAATGGCGGGACCAAGGACAAGATACCACCTATTACCATGTTTCATTTGGCTGTCACAATACTTAAAACAACATTCAACATTCAACCCTTTGTGCAGAGCAAGACTTCTTCATTAGACACGGTTCTTATCACTCCCTGTGTCTTGCACCTGGCCAGTTTCTCTCATCTTTCATTTATGTCACCTGTCTGGCTTCTAAGGGCATCTGAGCATGGGACTGAAACTGCTTTTGTAAAATTATAACTGGGGAAATTGACACATCTAACCGACTCCATCTCCCTTCTAACCTCTCAACTTTGTTCATTTCTGGCTATAGGCTGAACTAACCTTGAGAAGGTATTAGTTTATAGTTTAAATTCTGAAACAAAATGGATAATAGCCCCTTCCCAAAAAAAACCCTTCTTGCCAGGGGACGAGTCTGCCTTTGCAGGACAAATAAGTTAGCTACAAGATTGGATATCATGGCTTGGGAACCATGCCACCTCTGGCTGCACAAGTCTGAACCTCCCCAGACTGTTCCTGGGAGTAATGTTACTATTGTAAAGCCTAAGATCAGTGCTTGAGATATTTTGCTGACACTGTCTGAATTCCAATGCAGCAGATGACACCACACAGAACTGGCTCAAACAGTTCTGTAATCCCACCCAGGAACCCAAGTCAGCAAGAACAACTCACTTCCACCCCCTCTGATTTCATCTTCAACCCAACCAATCAGCACTCCCCACTTTCTGAGCCCATACCTGCCAAATTTTCCTTAAAATCTCTGATCCCTGAATGCTCGAAGAGACTGATTTGAGTAATACTAAGACTCCGGTCTCCTGCACAGGCTGCTCTATGTGAATTACTTTCGCCATTATAATTTTCATCTTGATAAATAGGCTCTGTCTGTCTAGGCAGTGGGCAAGGTGAACCCACTAGGTGGTTACAAGACCCCTGCCCTGAATGTGTGCTGTGGAGAGGCCAGGAAGACACCTGTATAGGCAAGTTGTCGTTAGCCAAGTGAGGACACCCTGGAGTGTCAACTTAATGAAGATAAAGATAGATTAGTAAGTGCTTTGCTCTTATGACGTCTAGGGAATCAAGAGAATGTCTAAAGAATCAATCTTATTTCCATAAGAAGGAGACGGGGCAAATAAAAAGAAAGAAATAGTCTCCATCAGCATGGGGCTCTCTGGGAAAAATAAATTACAGTATATAAAGTACTCTTGCTCATTTTATGGCCTTTCAGTTTGGTTCTTATGCTATTATCTTAACAAATAGGGAGGAAAATTGCCCATTTGTGGTTGACCGAAAATGTCAGTCCCCATGTTGTCGACATCCTAATCCCTAGAACCTGTGATTGTGTCTCCTTGCATGGGAAAGGAATTTGCATATGTGTTTAAGTTAAGGATATTGGAATTATCCTTGATTTTCTGTGTGGGTCCAACGTAATTGCAAGCGTTCTTAAAAGAGGGAGGCAGGAGGGCAGTAAAAAAGAGTTTAGACTGCTGGCTATGAAAATAGAGAAAGGGGCAACAAGCCAAGGAATGTAGTTATTCCCTAGTGGCTGGGAAAGGCAAGGAAACAGCTTCTCATGGAGCCTCCAAAAGGAAAGCAGTCCTGCCTATAAGTTCAATTTTATACTTCTGAAATCCAAAACTGCAACATAAAAAAAAAGAAAAACTGTGCTGTTTTAAGCTACTTATAGTTGTGGTAATTTGTTAAAGCAGCAATAAAAACTCATACATGAATCTAAAGCCCTTTGAAGAAAAGGAAGCCGTTTGAGGGAAGAACAATGATCCAAGTCAGGGAACCATGTAGCCCATCTGGATCACATACAGAACATCAAGACTTGTGCACCTGTTTCCCGGAATACTGGCTGAAAAGATCCAAGTACGTATTTCACTTTCCCAGGGATGTTGTCTACTAAATAATTAACATTATGGAACTTCCACAAAATTCTACCCTTTGCTTCTTTCCTTCCATTCTTTCTAACTGCAGTGTGTGTGTACACACACACACACTCTCTCTCTCTCTCTCTCTCTCTCTCTAAGTGTCTTCTCTGTACTACATAAGGCTAAGTTCCTGTCATCAAGAAGCTTCACATAGGGCAAGGGTGGAGAATGGAAGAATGATGAATACACATGTGGGTAAGAAGTAATGAAAACAGAAAGAGTATTATGGGGAAGTGGGAAAGCAAAAAAACTTTTTTTTTTTTTTTTAAAAAAAGATATCTAGTTCAGCATACAGCATAAGACGGGCTTAGGCAAATATATATGTGTGTGGGGGGTGTGTGTGTGTGCATAGACAGATAGGTGAATATTATAAATATTATATATAAATGAAAGGAAAGGCCAGGCTCAGTGGCTCACACCTGTAATCCCAGCACTTTGGAAGGCCGAGGTGGGTGGAATCACTAAGTCGGGAGATCAAGACTATCCTAGCTAACACGGTGAAACCTCGTCTCTACTAAAAATACAAAAAATTATCTGGGCATGGTGGCACGTGCCTGTAATCCCAGCTACTCAGGAGGCTGAGGCAGGAGAATTGCCTGAACCCAGGAGGCGGAAGTTGCGGTGAGCCGAGATCGCGCCATTGCACTCCAGCCTGGGTAACAAGAGCGAAACTCCGTCTCAAAAAAAAAAAAAAGAATTAGCTGGGTGTGGTGGCACATAATTCCAGCTACTTGAGAGGCTGAGGCAGGAGAATCGCTTGAACCTGGGAGGCAGAGGTTGCAGTGAGCCAAGATCGCACCACTGCACTGTAGCCTGGTGACAGAGCAAGAAGAAAGTAAGAAGGGAGTGAGGGAGAGAGGGAATGCAAAAGAAAGAAAAAAGAAAAGCCCCAGTTTTTGTGTGTGTGTTGTTTCTCGTGGTGTAAATACTCCCCTGGTGGCTCATTTCTACCTCGCTGAGCATCACTGTACACTGAGTGTTCACAATCAGCTCTTGAGGACCTGCACAAGCCAGGTCCAGCACATACCTGGATCCCTCTGGCTTCTTACTGGGCAGTTGATTGAAAACAGGTAGACCAGTCTGAAACTGATAGAATGAACTGCTCTTTGTCAGAATTGGCCATTTTGTGTGATATCTTGTGAAGAATCCCAGCTAATTAATCCTCAAGCTGTGGCCGGCCCTTCTGGTGCACTTTACCTATAGGACAAGGTAATTCTGACCAAGCCAGATCTTAAGTGGTGTCTTTGGTGGGTAAGATCTCAATAACATCAGCAAGCACTGATTCTTTCCTTCTTTTGTGTCCAATTCCTCAGAGTCAATTGAGCAAGCAGTTAAGGCCTAAGATGAGAACAAAAGCTGAAATCTGGAAACAGCCATCACCGCCCCACAATATTTTACGTGTTCTCTTTAATTCTCTCTCCCTGGCTCTGGTAGGGCAGGTTAACAACGTGGAGGTGGGGGAAGTGACTTGTAAAAAGGAGGAGAGCAAAAAAAAAAAAACAAGCACTTCTTTGTCCCAAGTGCCAGCAATCCAAAGGATCGGAAGCTCTGCAGCTTTCTGTGGGCGGGCAAGTACACATGAATCAAAGAACAGGCAGGAAATAGAGTTCTGTGGGACAGCAAATTGATCTGCAAAGACATCTCAATACCTTCGACATTGCAAGTTCAATGGCTTCTTATTGCCTGCCATGCATAGTTAGGAGTGCTTCCACCCATGCAAGTCTTGAAGAATTCCCTCGGGATAGTTAGGTTTACGAAGTATTACATACTGGCATATTCTTACTTTCTCAGCACTCTTAGAAATATCTAAAATAAGGGACAATTACTCTTAACTTTCTGTTAGGTTACTTGTTTTATTTAACAGAAAAATGCTATGTAATAGCAATAGTAAACCTTAAGTGGGTTGTATGCCCATAGATATTAAGAATTTGTAGGAGACCTCACTGTGACAGATCTTTTTGCCTCACCCAAAGCCATGGATCTTCATTCATTTAGCTAAGAAGAGGCTGCAGCTTTGGGCACACCCATTTCTGTTTCAATGCCTACCTCCTCTAACTTTTCCAGAACACCAGTGCATGCTCTGGATCTTGAAAGCAACCAAGAATTTCTTCTTAGTATAGAGGTTGGAACATAAAGAGGTGCTTAATAATTGTTCACTGAAAGAATTTTCCTTTCCTTTCTAAGGCACTAAGAATTTGATATATTAACACTTCGTGAAATAATTTACATTTAATTTAAAGGCTATCAGAGGGAGGGTTAATAACATGTAGAAAGCTGCTAGTAGTGAGATTTTGTGATGACATGGAAAGAACTTCTTGGTATTTGTCAAAATTTACCCTGAAAGGACTGGTGACTTGCTCCAGACGTAGGACTGGCACTGTGTCTGGGCTTACCAGTGGAACAAATGAATTTATGTTGATGACTCTATTTATCATTTAATTTATTCATTGGTATGAATAAAAATAATTCAAATTTTCATCCTTTACTCATTTCCAGGTACATATAGAGGGGTCTAGCGTGTACCAAAACTTGTTCTATGTTTTTTCATTGAATTTCATTGGCTTTTTATAACCTCTTGTGGGGTACATGTCACTCCAAAATTACAGACAAAGAAAACTAAATCCAAAGAATTTCACTAATTTTCCCTAAATAATATGGCTAGTAAGTTCACAATCATGTTCATGTTGCACACAGGAGACCCCAGTTACCTCCCTTAGAACCCAATTTTTATATTTGTAGCCATCTTTTCAATTCTCCTTCTCCTCCTCCATCTTCATCCTCAACTATCATTTATTAACTAAGGGCTTACTATATGCCTGACAGCACGCTAAGTATATTGCATGAATAATTTTATTTTTCCTGTATGTTACATAATCTTTTAATATGTATGAAAATATGCAACTCCAAGTCTATTTATACTTATAAATAAAATAGTAAACACAGCGATCAGCATAATTTCATTAACTTCTCCATTTTGCAGATGAGGAGACTGTGACTACTACACTGCATTGTATTATTATAACCTTATTATTACACATGAGAATTGATAGAGGTTCCTGTTCTATTTCCACATTTTCATAATGCAGGTAATCATATCAGGTAGATGGATAGATAAATCCTAATGTTTTCAAGCAATAATAAAGAGATCTTATTATTCCTTTGTATGTTTTTTGCATACTTAACAATTTGTTATCTGACAGTTCTTGCTTATTTTTAACCAGATTCTCTCCTGCTAAAATAAAAGACCACATCCTCTTATTTGGCCCCCAGGAAAAAAAAAAAAAAGACAGAGTTTGTCATCCCCACTTCTTTCTTGAAAGGATAAACTTCACGTGTTACTGTGTGACACTCCAGCTGCACAAGGCTTGGCAATCATTCCAGCCTCCCGGCAAATTCAGATTGTGAATAAATGTAACACGAGAAGAAGAAAATACCTTTGTTTCTTAAGTGGATTGGGAAGTTTTAGGTAAGAAACCAGACATTTTTTCTAGGGTCATCCTGTAGAAAATTCTTTTGTTATTTACTACACTAATCAAGAGAATCTGGCCATTTCTTTGTACTCAGAGTTAAACAGCAGATAAGTCTGTGGTTCTGCCCCTGGTACATAATAGATCAGAACAGAGAGGTGACATCTTGAGTCCTCCATGGGACGGTAGGCAGGAGTAAGGAGGTCACTCAGCAGGGCCCACTGGTGACGTGAAGAGCATCCAGGTTCCTTCTAAAATTGCAGATGTCCATGAGAGCCTTGCAATTCTCTCACAGGTTCTGGATATAGAAGCTTAGCAGCATTAGAAATGGATAACACCAAGATTAAAGGGCATGAATTGTTCCCTACAATTGCTCAAGATCTAATAATTCAATTTAGTTCTATTCAATTCAACAAACATTTATTAGGTACATATGCTGATACCATTCACTACACTTGCTTCTGAGGGCAGGAAGATAAATAAAACATAGCAGCTGCTCTGAAGGAGAGAATGGATATGCGTATGCATTAACAGCAATGCAAGGAGGAAAATGACAAATGCCTGAGAAATGTTAGATAATGTATGAGTGTCATTCAGCAAGAGAGTGATTAATTCTGAGTTTATGGAAGAGGAGGAATTTGCAAGAGGCCTTGAAGTATGGGGATGATTTTTACACTCTGAGACAAGGAAAGTGTTCTTCTAGGTGAAAAAGATAGCAAAAATTAAGCCATAGAGAAGAGATAGCCTGAGTTCAGTGGGTTGTATGATTTGGGGGAAGCATCCAGTATTGAAGAGGCAGAATGGAGGAACAACTAGAGAGAGAGATGGATGGATTCTTATTTTTGAACTAAATGCAGGGTTAGGAGTTTGGATTTTACTCTATTAGCAGTGTAGAAGCAAGCCATTATAGCTAGGATATAGAAAGCTGTGTAAGTGTGTATAAAATATAAATATTAATTACCTTTCATTGCAATTGTGTTCATATACGTATGTCTTCATACATAGAGAGTCACTGTGGCTTTTGAGGGGGAGGAATAACTAGTATAATAATGTTACTAACATTTAATAAGGGAGCAGAGCATCCACATTATTTCATACATCCTGCTAGTTGCTTGAAATTTAGGATATTAATCTTACGATAATCTTCTTAGGGAAAACACATGCTTTTTTTGTTTGTTTGTTTTTTAGATGGAGTCTCACTGTCACCAGGCTGGAGCGCAGTGGCATGATCTCGGCTCACTGCAACCTCCGCCTCTCAGGTTCAAATGATTCTCCTGCCTCAGCCTCCCAAGGAGGTGGGACTAATGGTGTGTACCACCATGCCAGCTAATTTTTGTATTTTTAGTATAGACAATGTTTCACCATGTTGGCCAGGATGGTGTCGATCTCTTGACCTCATGATCTGCCCTCCTCAGTCTCCCAAAGTACTGGGATTATAGGCGTGAACGTGCTGCCTTTTTTTTTTTTTTTTTTAAACAAATAGAAGCACTGAAGCCAAGAGTCAAGGGACTTGACTCTTACTGGGAGAGTAAATTTTCTGCATCATGTATGTCCGACTCAAATTATTTCCTCTTTCTTCAATATTCTGCTATAGTTGGGAAGCTAAGTGTGGAACATAGACTGGAGAAGCTAAGTATAGAACATAGAAATAGGGAGAGACCAGAAACAGGGAGCTCAGTTAGAAAATTATCACGGTATGGGCAATGAAGACAAGGAAAATGGTGTCAGAGGGAACTGGAAAACATAAAACAAATGAAAATGAGTCGCCAGTTCTGAGGGGTTAGTACTTGATTGGTCATGACAAGGTGAAAAGGAGAAATCAACATTATCTTAAAGTCTGGGATACAGAGGAGTAATGAGAGTTTTTAAGGGTCCTTATAGGCTGGGCATTTCAAAGCTATAGGTCCCTGGAATCTTCTGACCACTCATCCTTTGGCTTTAAGCTGCTGGGACTAGATATCTTTCCTAGGCATTACTATAAATCATTGGCCCCTTTCTACAAGGTTACAAAAATCTACCAGGGCTTTACAATAGAGAATTCACTTTCTCTGCCAGTTCCTTCAAAGCCCAGGGTCTAAGGTACCTTGCTGTCACCAAAGCCAGCTGTGCACATGCAAATGTTAAGGGAATAATCTTGGCTGGGTAAGTCTACTTCTCTTTACTATAGAAAAAGGAAGTAAAGCTGCCCAGTGATTGAAGGGCTTGTCTGCTCATCTGTGTTATAATTTATGACCCCTTATCTGCTTGGAAGCTTGTAGGGCTGTGCAAGGGAACTCTCCTTGGGATATAGACCTGAGAAACTGCTTAATGATTATAAACAGTGCCTCAGAGATGAATCCTCTCTAGCTATCTCATCAGGGCTTTAGAGGTGAGATCATTTACAAGCTTGTGTGCAGCATTTCCTGAGCCTCACAAAGCAAAGTCTGAAAGAATAATTGGTGTCTTTCAGCCTCTCTAATGGAAGAAAATACAGCAGTAGAGATATGGCTTCTCAATCTCCAAACATCTATGTCAAACTTAATGAATCTTCGAGGTCTACCAGACTTTAACTTCTATACAGCAGTGAGGCATCTTGTGGACCAGTGGAAGGTTTGTTCTTTTCATTAATGGAGTAATGAGAAGGTATTCATTGAGCAAAAGGAAAAATTTAATTCCTATGTAAATTAAACACCTGCTGGAGTTGGTGGTAGAGAAATTGAATGAATACAGTCTCCATCCTGAAAGAACTCTCATTTCAGTGGGGAAAAAAAAAAAAAGATAAGTAGACAAATATTTACTACCAAGGATGATGAGGGCTGTGACGGAGCGATAGAAATTCACGCATTCTTACAAGGTATAGATATGAGCCCAGGGGAGAGAAAGGCAAATTTTGCTTGAAGGTGGTTCCACCTCAAGAGGTGGTGGACATTTAACCTTGATATTGATGAATGAATAATGCCTAGGAAAAATGTCCCAGGCAGAGGGAACAGCTTGTGCAAAGGCTTGCCTGATCTCTCTTCTCAGTGAGCAGCAGTGGCACAGATCCTTCAGCAGATGAGTCATGAGCACCTGCGCTGGCACAAGGCAGGCGCAATCAGAGGCCCTGCACCACATTTACTAGCAGCCTGATTTGTGGCAGCTCACTGATCCTCTCCCAGCCTCAGTTTCTACATCCAAGATATCCCTTTCTCTTCAAAATGTTTAGCCCTTAGCACTTTTGCAATAGTATATCTAAAGTGCTTAACAAAAAGAAAAGTTTCACTGTTTTTGGATACTACAATTGGGATATGTCTTTCCAGATATGCATTCTAACGAAGAGGTATTTATTGGATGCCTTGTATATGCAAGATATTACAGAAATGAGACATAAGGTACAACGCTTTCAAGTAACTTAAAGTCTAGATGTGGAGGAGATAAGCCCCAAGCAAAAAAAAGAATTTAAAGTAGAGATCAGGCCAAAGTGAGATGAACTAATGTGGATTATTAATTTCCAAATAAATTAAACTCACAATTATGACTACAGAGAGAGAAAGAAAGCATTGTGTGTAGGAAAAGAACATTTAAATAAGATTCGATATTTAATAAATATATGTTTCCCTTAAGAAGACTGAGTGATACTCTGCTGGAGGAAAGGGACTGTTATTAATAAAAAGATTATAAAACCCCATTTTACTAGAAATGGAATGGGAGAGAGGCAAAAATTTCATTCTAAAATCAATACAAAGAAAGAAAACTGTGTTTTGTATCAATTTCCCTTGAAAATCTATTGGAAATTTTTGGAAGCAGAGCACCTAAAATTCTCAATTCTGAGATGCCTGAGCCAGTTTTTTTCCTTCAGTTTTCAAAGAGATTGCTGTTTCTTTGAGTAGCATTGAAGTAGTGGGCTTAGATTTGTACCAAAATAAAAGTTAACACATGGTATGACACCACAAGGCCAAGAGATAGAAGACAGTAACCAGGAGAGGCCTAGTGGACCGTGAAACTTGAGGTCAGCCAAGGAGAGAGCAGGTGACTCACAGCTCGTGCTCATGCAAGGATACGCTTGTGGAGTTAAGTCAGGGCGGTGGCAGTTGCATTTGAAAATTGCCAGTTTCCTTTTGTCTGTTTTTAACAGGTGATGAATATGGTTTCATTCATGAAAGTTAAATGTGCATAAGACACAATTGCACAGTATTGTGTAGTTGTGTAATAAGTGCAGGGCTCTGGAAATAGTGTAAGACTTTGAGAGAGAAAATAGGGGTGTAAGTCTCCTCATAAACAAGTAAATGACTTTGCACATTTGGCCTAACTGCTCTGAACTGCAGATCCATCATCCAAAAACCAACAGAATATGATGTGATGATATCTAAGTAGACTGATCCTTAGTAGACTTTGATCCTTAGTACTCAATGAGATCCTAATATTACCAGAAAACTTACCCTTGGACTTTGTTTAGTAATCAACCCTTTCCTCTATGCACTATGTTGCACTGATATTTCTATTGGAAATCATATGGACTATTTCCTTCCTGCAGTATTCCAAGAATCAATTTGGGATCTAACCTCCATGGTTGCAAATTCATTGGCATTGACAAAGAGCCATTCTTGAAGATCCAAAGGACAGATGTTAGATAACTGGCTTCTATAAGCATGGCTAGAATGCATCTATTCTAAGATCTGTGGTATACTCACAGCGAATAAAAAGTGAAAACCCTACCAGAGTGTTTCATCAAAAATATGATCAAGAATTGAACCCGGGAGGCAGAGGTTGCAGTGAGCTGAGATTGCACCACTGCATTCCAACCTGGGCAACAAAGCAAGACTTTATACATTTTTTTTTAAAAACAACAACAACAACATATATATATATATATATATACACACACACACACACATACATATA